>NC_137970.1:65830121-66034768 GCF_963924665.1 Micromys minutus
AGGTCAGGTAACATATAAAGACAGGCCAATCAGAATCACACCCGATTTCTCAACATAGACTATGAAAGCTAGAAGAACCTGGACAGACATCTTGCAGACCCAAAGAGAGCACAAGTGCCAGCCCAAATTTCTATACTCAGCAAAACTATCAATCACTATAGATGGAGAGATGAAGATATTTCAAGACAAATCAAAATTTACACAATATCTGACCACAAACCCAGCACTATATAGGTGGAAATTATAGGTGGAATTATAGGTGGAAAACCCGATACAATGAGGGAAAATACAGCCTCGTAAAAACAAGAAAACTTCTAAAGAAGAAAACCAAAAGAAGAAAAAGACACAGACACAACTCAATCCACTAAAGCAATAATGGAAGGAAACAGAAACAACTATTCCTTGATATCTATTAACATAAATGGACTCAACTCCCCAATAAAGAGACATAGGCTATCAGATTGGATACATAAACAAAATGCAGCCTTTTGCTACATACAGGAAATTCATCTCAGAGACAAAGACAGACACTATCTCAGAGTAAAAGGGTGGGAAAATAACTTTAAAGCAAACAGCCGCAAGAAGCAAGCTGGAGTCGCTATTCTAATACCGGATAAAGTAAATTTCCAACCAAAAGTTATCAAAAAAGATAAGGAAGGACACTTTTTACTCATTACCGGGGAAATCTGTCAGGAGGAACTTTCAATTTTTAACATATATGCTCCAAATAAAAAAGAACCCACATTCATAAAAGAAACCCTACTAAAGCTCAAAAAATACATTTCACCCAACACAATAATAGTGAGAGACTTTAATACCCTAATCTCAGCAATGGACAGATCATGAAAACAGAATCTGAACAAGGACACTGCAAAAGTAGCAGAGACCTTGACCCAACTAGAATTAATAGATATATACAGAACATATCATCCTAAAGTAAAAGAATACACCTTCTTCTAAGCACCCCTTTGCACGTTCTCGAAAATTGACCACATAATTGGTCACAGAACAAGTGTCAGTCAATATAAGAATGTTGAAATACTCCCATGCATCCTCTCAGATCACCATGGTCTACGGCTGGTCTTTAACAACAACAAAGACAACAAAAAGCCTACGGACACATGGAAACAAAACAAAGCTCTGTTAAATGATAGCATGGTCAAAGAAGAAATAAAGAAAGAAATTAAGGACTTTCTAGAATTCAACAAAAACAAAAACAAAACATACCCATACCTATGGGATGCAATGAAAGCTTTACTGAGAGGAAAATTCATGGCCCTAAGTGCTTCCAAAAAGAAACTGGAGAGAGCTTACATCAGCAACCTGACAGCACAGGTAAAAGCCCTAGAACAAAAGGAAGCAGATATACCCAAGAAGAGTAGACAGCAAGAAATAATCAAAATTAGGGCAGAAATAGACCAAATAGAAACAAAAAGAACCATTGAAAAAATCAACAAAACCAAGAGTTGTTCTTTGAAAAAATCAACAAGATTGATAAACCCCTAGCCAGACTAACTGGAGAGCAAAGAGAGAGTATACAAATTAACAAAATCAGAAAGGAAAGTGGAGACATAACAACTTAAACTGAGGAAATTCAAGAAATCATCAGATCCTACTACAAAAACTTATACTTCACAAAATTGGAAAATCTGGAGGAAATGGACAAATTCCTAGACAGATACAAGACCCCAAAATTAAACCAGGACCAAATAAAACATCTAAATAACCCTATAACACCTAAAGAAATAGAAGAATTCATCAAAAGCCTCTCAACCAAAAAAAGCCCAGGTCCAGATGGGTTCAGTCCAGAATTCTATCAGATATTTATTGCAGATATAAAAGCAATACTCTACAAACTATTCCAAAAGATAGAATCAGAAGGAATGCTACCCAACTCAGTTTTTGAGGCTACAATATCCCTTGTACCTAAACTACACAAAGACCCTACAAGGAAAGAGAACTACAGACCAATCTCACTTATGAACATTGATGCAAAAATACTCAACAAAATCCTTGCAAACCGAATCCAAGAACACATCAAAACAATCATTCATCATGACCAAGTAGGCTTTATTCCTGGGATGTATGGATGGATTAATATAAGGAAATCCATCAATGTAGTCCACTATATAAACAAACTCAAAGAACAATATGACATGGTCATCTCACTACATGCCAAGAAAGCATTTGTCAAAATTCAACTCCACTTCATATTATAAGTTCTGGAAAGAACAGGAATCCAGGGTCCATACTTAAACATAATAAAAACAATATACAGCAAACCAACAGCCAACATCAAACTTAATGGTGGGAAACGTGAAGCAATCCCACTAAAATCAGGGACTGACAAGGCTGCCCACTCTCCCCCTACCTATTCAACATAGTACTGGAAGTCCTGGCTGGAACAATCAGACAGCAAAAGGAGATCAAGGGGATACAAATTGGAAAGGAAGAGATAAAAACATCACTCTTTGACGATGACATGATATTGTACTTAAGTAACCCCAAAATCTCCACCAGAGAACTCCTATAGCTGATAAACAAGTTCAGCAAAGTGGCTGGATACAAAATCAACTCAAACAAATCAGTAGCCTTCCTATACTCAAAGGACAAACATGTAGAGAAAGATATTAGGGAAAAGGTACCCTTCACCATTGTCACAAAAACTATGAAATACCTTGGTGTGACTCTAACTAAGCAAGTGAAGGACCTGTATGACAAGAACTTCAAAATTCTAAAGAAGGAAATTGAGGAGGATCTCAGAAAATGCAAAGACCTCCCATGCTCATGGATTGGAAAGATTAACATTTTTAAAATGGCCATCCTACCAAAAGCAATCTACAGATTCAAGGCAATCCCCATCAAAATTCCTACACAGTTCTTCATAGAATTGTAAAGATCAATGTGCAATTTCACATGGAACAACAGAAGACCTAGAATAGCGAAATCCATCCTCAACAACAAGAAAACATCTGCAGAATCACTATCTCTGACCTCAAGCTATATTACAAGGCAATTTTGCTGAAAACTGCTTAGTACTGGTACAGAAATAGGCATGTGGATCAATGGAATAGAATAGAAGATCCAGAAATGAGCCTTCACATATATGGTCACCTGATTTTTGACAAAGGAGTCAAAAACATTCAATGGAAAAGGGACAGCCTATTCAACAAATGGTGCTGGTCCAACTGGCACTCAGCATGCAAAAGAATGAAAATAGAACCTTTCTTATCTCCTTGTACAAAGCTCAAGTGTAAGTGGATCAAAGATCTCCACATTAAACCAGATACACTGAAACTACTAGATGAGAAAGTAGGGAAAACTTTAGAACTTATAGGCACAGGAGAAAATTTTCTGAACAAAACACCAATGGTTCAAGCTCTAAGGTCAAAGATTAACAAATGGGACTTAATGAGATTGCAAAAGTTCTGTAATGATAAAAACATTGTCAAGAAAACAAAACGGCAGCCAACAGAATGGGAAAAGATTTTTACCAACTCTACATCAGATAGAGGCCTAATATCTAAGGTATACAAAGAACTCAAAAAGCTAGACACCAGAGAATCAAATAACCCTATTAAAAAATTGGGTACAGAGCTAAACAAAACGTTCTCAGTTGAGGAATATCGAATGGCTGAGAAATATCTGAGGAAGTGCTCAACATCTTTAGTCATCATGGAAATACTAATCAAAACAACCCTGAGATTCCACCGCACACCAGTCAGATTGGCCAAGATCCAAAGCTCAGATGACAACAAATGCTGGCGAGGTTGCGGAGAAAGAGGAACCATTCTCCACTGTTGGTGGGGTTGCAAACTAATACAACCACTCTGGAAATCAGTCTGGCCATAACTCAGAAAATTGGACATAATACTACCTGAAGACCCAGCTATTCCACTTCTTGGCATATACCCCAGAGACACCTTAGTACTCAACACAGATTTATGCACCACAATGTTCATAGCAGCTCTATTTATAATAGCCAGAAGCTGGAAAGAACCCAGATGTCCTTCAGAAGATGAATGGATACAAAAATTGTGGTACATTTACACAATGGAATACTACTCAGCCACAAGAAACAATGACTTGACCAAATTCTTAAGAAAATGGCTGCATCTAGAGAATATCATTTTGAGTGAGATAACCCAGTCACAAAAGAACAGACATAATATGCAGTCACTGATAATGGGATGCTAACCCCTGAGGCTCGCACTGCCCCAGAAACAACTCACAGACTGTATAATGTCCAAGAAATTAAGAAAACCAAACAAAACAAAAAAAAAAAAATTTACAAAACAAGAAAACTTTAACTATTTCCATGTTACATTTTGTTTTACATGTACTTTATGCTCATTGTAACTATTAATTTTTAACGCATACTATCAAACCTTGAAAAAAAATCAAGTACTGACTACAAAATATATTCATATTGTTTTATGTAAAAATTATGTTAAAATCTGAAAAAAAGTACTGACAAAAATGTATAATTTTAAGCAAAAAATGTTTAAAATCTGTACATTTATCCATGTTTTTTAAAATAAAGTTGTTTAGAAAAAATAAAAAAAAAATCAAGTACTGACTAAAAAATATATTCCTACAGTTTTATGTAAAAATTATTTTAAAATCTGAAAAAAAGTACTGACAAAAATGTAGTGTATTATTTTATGCAAAAATGCTTAAAATCTGTACATTTATCTTTGTTTGGTAAAATAAAGTTTTTAAAAAATGAAACAATCTGAATTCTTCTGTGTGCTAAATGCAAGTGTAACCAGTACTATTTATTGAATATGCTCTCCATCTTCCATTGAAAGTTTTTTAGCTTCTTTGACAAAGATCAAGTGACCATAGTTATGTAAGTTCATTTCTATGTCTTCAATTCTATTCCATTACTAAATACCTGCCTTTTTCTGTACCAATACCATGCTGTTTTTATCACAATTGAGGTTAGGAATGGTAAGTCTCACAGATTCCCACAGAAGTTTTTTTATTGTTGAGAACAGTTTTATAATTCTGGGTTTTTGTTGTTGTTGTTGTTATTCCCAGTGAATTTTCAAATTGCTCTTTCTCACTCTATGAAGAACTGAGTTGGAATTTTGGTGGGGAATGCATTGAATTTATAGATTGCTTTCAGAAAGATGGCCATTTTTGACCAATCCAGCAGCTCAGGTTATTCAGGGTCCTGAAGAGGCCTTTGTCCTGAAAATCTTGGGGGCGAGAGAGAAAGGAAGCCAAGCGCTCAAAGAAAGACAAGAGTCAGTCTAGATGATGTCAAGGCTTCATTGAGGGTTTGGTGCTTACAGCTTATATGGGCTGGGCAAGAAAGGGGGAAGCAGGGTGCAGTGGAATTTTTATAGCATCTACGTGACAGGAAGAGGGTGGTCCTGCAAATTACAGGTTAACAGTCAGGTATATGTTTCCGGATATCTTATCTTGCCGCCTAGCAGCTAATCTCGGCAGAACCTCATTGTGGTATTCCTCAGAAAGGTCAGGCTCTCACGGGTGGGGGGTGGAGGTACAGCATTAACCAGTTCTAAGGTGGCTGCTGTGCAGCCATTTTCTTAAGCATGGTTCTCAGGCATGGCTCCCTACATATTTTTACTATGTTGATCATTAAATTCATGAGCATGGGAGATCTTTCCATCCTAGGAGATCTTCTTCAATTTTCTATTTCAGAGACTTCTACATAAAATGAGGTACACTGAAACCATTAGAAGAGAAAATGGGGAAGAGCTTAGAACATACAAGCACAGGGAAAATTTTCCTGAACAGAACATAAATGCCTTATGCTTTAAGTCCAAATATCAACAAATGGAACCTCATAAAATTGCAAATTTTCTGTAAGATTAAGGACACTGACAAGCAACAAAATGCCATCAAACATATTGGGAAAATATCTTTACCAATCCTACTTCTGATAAAGGGCTAATATTCATATATATCTCAAGAAGTTAGACTCCAGAGAATCAAATAACCTTATTAAAAAATGTATAGCACCATCTCAGAGTATGGTGCTTAATCATTAATAATCCAAGAGCTAAGAATATAGCCTTTTGGTAATTTTTTGTATTCAAAGATCATTATTCTTAATCTATACTCACTGAGAAAACTGACTATTTCCATGTTACAATCTGTCCTACATGTACTTTATGCTTATGGTAACTAGTAGGATTTCAATGCATGCTATCAAACCTCTAAAAATATTAAGTACTGACAAAAAATATTCATATAGTATTATGCCGAAATGCCTTTATAAATCTGTGTATGCATCCCTCTTTTTTTTCAATAAAGTTGTAAGAGAGAAAAAAATAGTTGGATGTTACTATACCTTAATATTACCCTTCAATGATTTCATGGTATTCTGAGTGTGCGTGGGTACGTGCTCACACATGTGTGTATACATGCAGATTCATGCATGTGTGCTTGAGAAATTGACACAAGCTAAGACTTATAAGAGGGAAGAACGTTTGATAAAACACCTTTATATAAAAAAAAAAAATGGAGTACAGAGTTAAACAAAGCATTTTCAACTGAGGAATAAAGAATGGCTGAGAAACATCTAAAGAAATGTTCAACATCCCTAGTCACCAGGGAAATGCAAATCAAAACAACCTTGAGATTCTACTTTACACCAGTCATAATGGCTAAGATCAAAAACTCAGGTGACAGCAGATGCTGGCAAGGATGTGGAGAAAAAAATAACAATCCTCTGCTTTTGGTTGGATTTCCTGCTGGTACAACCACTCTGGAAATCAGTATGGCAGTTTCTCAGAAAACATAGTATGACCTGAGGAGCCAGCTATTTACTCTGGGTATGTACCCAAAAGCTGTTTCAACATATAACAAGAACCCATGACCCACCATGATGATAGCAGCCTTATTTATTATAGCCAGAAGCTGGAAAGAGCCCAGATGTCCTGCAAAAGAGGAATGGATACAGAATTGTGAAACATTTGTACAGTGGAGTACTACTCAGCTATTAGAGATGAGTTTATGAAACTGCTAGGCAAATGGGTAGAAGTAGAAGCAATCATCCCAAGTGAGGTAACCCAGTAACAAAAGAACATGCATGATGTTCACTCACTGATAAACTACTAGCTAAAAAAGCTCTGAACAATCAAAAAACAATTCGCAAACTTCATGAAGCTCAAAAAGAGGGAAGGCCAGAATGTAGATGCCTTAGTCCTTCTTAGGAGAGAGAACAACACACTCACAGGAGGAAATGCAGAGACAAATAGAAGAGCAGGGATTAAAGAAATGATTATTCAGAGACTGCCTCACCTGGGGATTCACATCATATGCAGCTACCAATCCTAAACACTATTACTGATGCTGAGAATTGGGTACTGTCAGGAGCCAGATATGGATGCCTCCTTGGAGGCTTTGCCAGAGCTATACAGATACAGTTGAGGATGCTTGTAACTAACTTTTGGACTGAACACGGGGTTCCCAATAAAGGAGCTGGAGAAAGGACTGAACATCTGACAGGGTCTGTCACCCTATGAAAAGAACAACAAAAGACAAACCCTCCAGAACCCCCAGGGATTACAAATAGCAACTACTGAGCACACATGGAGAGACCCAGGCTGCAATTTGCATATGTAGCAGATGATAGCATTGTCTGGCACAAATGAGAAAAGACAGCCATTAGTCCAGTGATGGTGTTTTCATTAGAAAAAGTCAGAGTAAATATCTGATTCCAAAGACAATCTGAAAATTGTTTAGATTTTTATTTTAAAAAAAGTCAGAAATTTACTTAGGTGTTTTTTTTTTTTTTTTTTTTTTTTTTGTGAGGCCACTTTCCCTGTGATACAGTAAGTATTGCTTCTACCTGAAGAGACATCTTTTATCTTCCTTTGTTATCAAACAAAATTTGTATTTTGTCTTTATTTATGAAAAAAATATTTTACGAGGTCCAGAGTTCTAGTCTGACCTCTTGTTTGCTTTCAGTAAAGTCTTTGCTTCATTATTTACGTTTGCTCTCCTTCAGAGTTGCTTGATGCTTTTTCGTAGCACACTATTTGTTTCTTGCTCATTGTGTTTTTCTTATTTTAACTTGGATAGAGTTTATGATATGCTTTTTATTTGGCTACCTTTACTGTGATAAAAACACAATAACCAAAAGAAACATGAATGGAAAGGGGGTTTATTAAACTTACATATCTTAATCACAGTGCATCATGAAAGTATGTTAGGACAAAAACCTAGGGACAGAAAATGAGGCAGAGACCCTGAGGAAACACTGATTAATGATTCTTTATTGATGACTTAGCTTTGTTTCTGATATTCTCAAAGACTACCTGATTAGGTGTGGCACTGCCCAGTGTCCACAGATTTGCAAATAATCATTGCATAGAAAATATTAAATAAAGAAACGCCCTCACCTACTTGTTTACAGGCAATATTTTGGAAGCTTCTTGTCAACTGAGGTTCCTTCTTTCCAGATAATTCGAGATTTATTATATAGAAAAACAAATAAGCAAATAAACAACCAGCACAGCTTTCATGCTCCCTAGCATGTATTATGCAACATTAAATATGCTACTGATACCATGTTTTAATTAATTTATCATATAATACCATGTTTTAATTAATTTATCATATAAGACATTATAATACTTATGCTTACAAGTTTGGCTTGGGTCTTTTATATTTTCAACATTCTCATTAAGTTAATACATAAAGTATAGTAACAGTAGTTATTTTTAATAATTTGGTTTGTTAAGTTTTAGATCTATGTCAATTCTGACATAGTTTCAATTGTTAATTGTTTTCTTATTAGAGACCAAAAAGTCTTGACAAATTCAGCATTTTATATCTTGTAAAATATTGAGTATCACTAATATGTAAATTATCTTTTTAATATATATAAGGTGAGTATCTTTTAGGTCAATTTAGACTAGTTTTCTTTTGCTATCATAGGGAATCTTTTCAGAGGCTCAGTGTCTCTGTCTTACAGCCTTTTCTTTCTTTTTTTTTTTTTTCAATCTCAACATTGTGAAGAATAACTTCATGGTATATGCTAACATTCATCACTGCTTTAGGTAGGTAGAAGTATCTTCCTCAAGACTGAATTAATTTCTTATATGCATGATTTGTACACATGTGCATACTTAACTGAAACCTTCTACATGCATTTTTATTATTGTCTCTGTAACCATTACATCCTCAGATACTTATTTTACAGAATTTAGATACTTTAGTAGAAATTAGCTCTATATGTGTTCCTTCTAGGCTTACCTATAAATTTTATTGATTCAATTCAGAAAGCAGGAAAGGGTCTATGCTGCAACATTCCTTACATGATGGAGTAAAAAGTTCATGAAAACATTTTCTAGGATCACCTTGCTATTGGCTGTTCAATGGTTCTCACTTTATTGTTTCTTGGTGTCTTATATTTAAAAAACTAGTGTTTCATGTCTTTTATTTGTGTTTATTTTTTAACTTAAAAAGTAAAATAAGTTGTTGCTGTTGCAGTGCTGCTGGTTGACATACCTGGATTCCACGAGGAGCAGCAGCACCTCTATGTTCCTGGAGGTGTATCAATACTCTCATTGAAAAGTTTATCCATAGTCACAAGGACTGGATTGGAATCTTTCAAGTAGGGTGAAAGAAGACCCACCATCATGAGGACTCCCTTGCCCAAAGACCTAAACAAGGAATCAAACACACAGCAGGAAATGTACAATTCAAAGCTTATTATCTGCCCAAGGATGTGGAGCATTATCAGGCCTGCTATGTGGATGATGATGGTTTGATTCAGGGAATAAGTATCCCTTTCCAGTTCTGTTCAGACCCTGATGAGGACATACATAATGGTTGTCATCAATAAAGAAAGGACAGACGAGATGAAACAGCTCAGTGAGGAGCTTTACCAAGAAAACCAGAAAGTAAAAGACAACTTTTATGACCTCTATGAATAGCTCCAGAGGAAGGAGGCAATGAAGGCAACACAGAGGCCAAATAAAAACTTAGAACAGGAAATAGAAGAGAGGGCCTCTTGGGAGGAAGAGAAGGCCTGATGGAAGATTGGGATGCTCCACCTGAAAAGTATAACCAGAAGATAACATTGGAAAAGGAGGACATGTTGATCACACTAGAAGAGCTTCAGACCCAGCTAAAATCTCCAGAAAAAGAAATGGAGAATCTTATTTGAGAGATCAAGAAAAAAACAGAACATTTCAAACAACTCAAGAAAGAAAACAACCGCTCTGCCTCAGTTTAACTGAAGAAAAGAGGCACTGGAAATTACTTGAGCAGACAGTGGAAATGCTAAAGGAGAAGAAAGCTGCAGCATGGTAGAAACAGTGGGAGCTAAAGAACAATGACTCTATCCTGTCAAAACAACTGAGCGACAGAAAGATCAATTCCAATGTTCTGCAGGAAGAGAACAAGAGACTTAAAAACGCTCTCTTCTGAAGGATGAGAACAAGGCACTGCACAGTGCCCTGGACAACAAAAGCATCTCTTCACATGAAGGAGCTGCTAAACACACCTTCTTCTCATCTCAAGGAGCTGCTAAGCTTGAGGTCCCTTCACAAAGAGGGGCTCCCAAGTCCAAGGTCCCTTCACCTCAATGAGCTGCTAGTCCATCTGTTCTATGTGTCTATTATAAAAACTCATACTCTGGTATCCAAGGGAGTTTTCCTTACAGACTGGGGTTGGTTGGAGCCCAATGTTTTGTATTGTACCTTTTGTAAGAAGTTCTACCCAGGGATGAAAAGATGGGTCTGCTGACACACAGGTCCTTCCTTGTCCCTGCATGAGCACTCCAGCCTGGAAGTCTGTGTTGGACCAGATTCAATGTAGAACATGGTTTCTACTGTAAATTATCTTATCTGAGAAGGCTGCCTAGCCAAAACTCCTTAGAGGTTCACGTAGAACTGCTGCTTAGAAAGCAGTCTGTAGGACAACATTGACCATGCTGCTGCCACCCTGTCATCATCAGCCTCTCAGCCTGCCACCTCCAGTGCCCAGGATGAAGGTAAGTGCTGTTTTACAGCAGCTGTCTGACACTAAGTCATTATCTCCTGAGATGCCTACCACATTCTGTCCAGTGCATTTGTGCCAAGGCCACACTCCTAACCTTGAGATAAGCAAGCAAGAGGACCTCAAATGTTTTTTTTTTTTTTTTTTTTTAAATCTTCCTCAGTCTTTTTCTTTTCAAGCAGTCACATCAAATTATCCAAAAATGGCACAGCAGAGAGTGTAGATTCAAAGATATGTGAGCTTTGAAAAGGAGCTTTTGTTTCTATCTAGATAATTGCAATTGGCATTATATGTTCCTCTCTATACATTTAGCATGTATTATGTCATATATAGAAAGATTTTTTTCTTACTCTGGCTAATCTGGAGTTTACTGTGAAACCCAGGTAGGTTTATAACTAGGCAAACCTGCTGAGTCACCTTCCTAAGTGCCGAGACTGGTCTTGAGGCACTGCTTCAGTCTGTTGGTCACTTAGTGGCTAATTAGAGATGGTTAGAGAGTATGTAAGCTTGCAACCTTCTCTGTAGTTAATTGAGTTTGTATAAATGTAAGAATAATGAGTCTTTTATGAACTTTGATATTAAAAATAAATTTCTCTTTTCAAGGAAAAAAAGTAAGATAAATCTTCTCCCTATGAATTGAACAGTTAGTTAAACATAAAGTCAAATTAAATATACATGTCTAAATATACATGTTATACTGTTGACTTTAGGATAGCCCCCTCCCCCAGTAATGGCTCCACCCACAGGTGACAGGACCTAGCACATCAATTGCCATGGAAACAGCCAAAGAATTCCCAGAAGACATCAGTTCTAAATCCCATCTCAACCTGGGAGTAAGTGACATCACTACCCCTACAAAAGACCAAAACCCCTCCTCCTCTCTCTCTTTCCTATTCCTCTCTTCGCCCGGCCTTGACCCCTGCCCCATCCCATTCTATTAAACCTCTCCACTTGGAACCGTGTTTGGTGTGGTCTGTCTGGGCCTAGGCGAGGAATCTAATTTGCAGCATATACTATATTATTAAACCTTCAACATTTGATATACCTAATATATGCAATTTGTATTTTTTAATGTTACGAATACTCATATAATCTTATTTTGGTCTGTAAAAGTCTTTTCAATTAGATTTCAAAAAAATAAAATAAAATAAAATAAAAATAAAACCTCCCAGAAGTTCTTGTCCTTTTTTGACAACATTTCTCAGATGCAGTTTGTATATTCTTCCCTTAGATTTATACTTTCTATAAAGATATATAAAGACTATTTTGAAGAAGAGAGAAATAGATGATATCTGTACTGAGAATACCAAAATTATAATATAAATTGATATGTAAGGCTGCAGGTGTCAGCAGGGAACCATGGAATTGCACTGGCCCAGCTGCCTCGAGAGGCCTACATTATAGATTTATCAGGTTAGAGTTCCTGACTCCTGGGGTACAATATGCCTCCCATTTCCTGAGAGATTCCCTCAAGCAGTGAAACATTCAGGCTTCTTTGTGTTTTTCTGCAGGTTCCCCAGGAAGTCAAGAAACTTTAAAGTTGGGGAGAACAATTGGTCTTAGAGTTAATCTTGTATACCCTGTAGAGCTTGCAAATAGCATTGTTTCCTGGCAAATACAACTGTACTTATCCTAGAAATTGCTATTATTTTCTGTTTCTTGACAAAAAACTAAAAATTATGATCACTCTCAATAAAATTTAAACACATTTCTTGTTCTGTGGTTGCTCCAACTGGTCTGATTTTATTCTTCTCGGACAAGGCAGGTGACCTTTGCTAAGTAAGCATGAACCCTTACAAATTTCAATTTATAAAATGACTGGTGAATATTCAGAACTTCAGCAAGCAAACATCAGGCCCATCCTTCCATTCAGTATAGCTATTTCCAAATATCTAAAAACAACACTCACACCTTTGTTTATTCATATCAAACAACAAGGAACTGTTTGATATTGCTTTCAATATTGATGGCAATAAAAATGATGAGAAGTTTGAACATTTTTACATTAAATAGTTTTTTTTTTGTCAATGAGTACATTTTAAGTAATCTTGTACATGGTTATTTTGATATATATAAAGAGAATTCCAGTAAAAAAAAATAAGTATCATAATGTAGGACCCCCTTTCAGGGACCCCCACTCGAGTCTCCGGACATGGCATTGCCCAATGAAACGCGAGAGACCTTCTTGCTGCAAAAGCATGAGGTAGTTTAATGGCTGAACTCCAGGCCGATAAGTATCTCATGCAAGAGATATAGGTACCAACCATGAGACTCTGCGGAGTTTTCTAGGGAGGGGGTTGGGAGAGAGGGTTGGGGGATGGGAAGTACAAAGTTTACAAAGTTTACCCAACCCCCATAGCCTACATGCAGTTAGGAAGTCAGGATAGTGGTGGGGCAGATGTTTATCTAAGTCACTATGCATGTGGTTAACATCTAAGTTACATTTGACTGATTACTCAGTTGTAAAAGATTGCTTGGGACAGCTTCTGCATTCCTATGTTATCTTTAAGGTCAGCTGACACAGCCTAAGGGATGTTTTTTTAACAATGGGCTTAGCTGGGCATGCCTGGACTTGTTTCACAACGTTCTCAGTCCTAGAATTTAATTTCCTTCCAATAATACATTTAAAATCTGTACAAATTACTCTCCTTTTTCTGTGAAGAGACACCACAACCAAGATAACTCTTATAAAAATAAAACATTATTTGAGATTATGTTTACAGTTTTAGATGCTTATTACATTTCATCATGGGAGGAAGCAGACTGACAGAATATTAGAGCAGTAGCTAAAAACATTACAGTTTCTTCAGCAGACATTAATAACAGTGAGACACAGGATCTGGCATGGGCTTTTGAAACTTGAAAGCATACTTTCAGTGATATACCTTTTCCAACAAGGCCATAAAAGGAAATTAAATTCAAGGTCTAAAAAAGAAAAAAAAAATAAAAATAAAAATAAAAGCTCATGTAAGTTGGGGCAAAAAAGGTTAGTTTTTAAGCTTAAAAGCCTAGGACTGACAACTTTGTAAAACAAGTCCAGGCATGCCCAGGTAAGCCCATTGTTAAAACATTCTGGTCCTGGCTGTCTTTTACAACTGAGTCCTCAGTCAATGAGCCTCTCCCGAGTCTATTCAAATGTAAATTAGATGTTAGCCACATATATCCTGACTTAGAGAAGTATCTGCTCCACCAGTCTCCTGACTTCTTAACTGCACATAATCAATGGGTGTTGGGTAAATATTGTATTCATGGTAATTTTTCCCAGCTCCCAACCCTCTCTCCCAACCCCCTCCCTATTTAACCCCCCAGCTTTCAAGCCTTGAGGTCTTTACCTCTGTCTCCTGCCCGGAGGTCTGCCATTAAACTACCTCATGCTTTTGCAGCAAGAAAGTCTCTCACGTTTCATTGGAACCCCGTGTTTTGAGAATCGAGTGGGGGTCCCCGAAAGCGGGTCCTACCGCCACACTATCTAAAAAGGTCTTGCACCCTCCTATAAGACTACACCTATTAATTTATCTCAAACTCTTCCATAAATGAATAATTAAGCATTGAAATATAAAAGCCCATGGAAACCATGTTTATTCATAATTTCACAAATTCTCCTAATAAGAAATTAATATTTGGAAGAAAACTGTGTATAAAAATACAGTTAATGAAGATTTTTAATAACATTTATAGTAAGAAAACTTTTGCTTTTAACTAATACATATGTATTTCCATTTATAATTACCAATGGTAGTTAAATGAAATAGTCCCAGTTGTCTCCTTTTCCTCTACCAGAATCATCAATTTAGAATAAGATAAGATCCAAAAATGTATAGGAAATAATGTTGTCTTTTGTACAAAAGAGATAATCACCTAATTTTAAACATTCAATGAGACATGGAACTGTTTGGTAACTTAAGTTTATAAGGGTATGCATGTATTTTCTGGTGAGTATTTTAGAAATAGTTCTTCATTGTGCCTCTTACCTATGGATGGTCATTTTGTGGCAATTAAAAGAGCATCTTGGAGGAAGAATAATCAGTTTATACTTGCGATCTTTAAGCACTGAGGGGAAAACTGTGAAACTGAAGAGTAAAAGGTTGTCAAAGGACACTGATTCCTTGCCCTAGGGATTTCCTCTGCAGGAAATCGCTCCCAGGAAATCCCACTTTCTTGAGATCTATCTGAGATCCTAAGATAACCACAGAAGGTCCGGATGACCTCTGTGGAATGTTTCTACATCCTAGGTGTGCCCCGGTGTACGGCTAAAAAATGTATGATTCTTTCCCTTTTAATTTCCTCATTGCTCCCTTTGAATTTCCTCATTCTCCCCCTGTCCTCCCCCTTTTGTGGTTTTTGCCTTTATAAGCCCGTTACAAGTTCAGGCCGGGGTCGAATTCCTCTACCCCTGCATGGTGTATGAGTCTCGACCCCAGCATGCTGGCCTGAGATCTCACTCTGTTTCACTTTCAATAAACTTCCTTGTGCGATTGCAGCAAGTCTGGTCTCAGTGCCTCATTGGGTGCGTGCCTCTCCTGAGATTTGAGTGACGGTCTCCCTTCAGAGGTCTTTCATTTGGAGGCTCGTCCTGGATTTGCGCGACCACCCAGGGGCCCTAGACCTACTTGAAGGTAAGGATTTTCTTTCCTTTCTTTCCTTGTTGTCCTGTTGTGACTCTGTGTTTGTAGATCGTGATTCTGTGTTTGTGGATTGTCCAGATTGTGATTCTGTGTTTGTGGATTGTTCAGAGGTCTGGTGCAATCTCAGTTCTGTATTCGCAAATGCTCTAACTGAGTCTGCTCTTCCAAGGGAGGAGCGGAGTGGACAGGGATAGATGTGTCCGGGTGTCCGCTGTTTGCTCGCCCTGGGAGACGTCCCAGGAGGACAGGGGGAGGACCAGGGACGCCTGGTGGATCCCTGCGGGAAAAGTCAGGAGATCAGTTTTTCTCCTTGACGATCTGTGTCAGAGGGCCAATTCTGGGCCATCTGGCTCTTTTTAGGATTTCGGGTCGACTCGAGGTTGGCGACTGACTTTGTCTCTCTGTTTTGTAGTATCTGTGAGTGTTTTTGTGTGTGTGTGTCAGAACTAGAAATGGGCCAGACTGTGATGACTCCACTAACACTGACTTTGGACCATTGGACGGACGTTAAGACAAGGGCCCATAATCTTTCTGTTGAAGTTAGGAAAGGACTGTGGCAGACTTTCTGCTCCGACGAATGGCCAAGTTTTGGCGCAGGATGGCCTTCGGAGGGAACTTTTAATCTATCTCTCATCTCCGCCGTTAAGCGAATTGTTTTTCAGGCTTCAGGGGGACACCCCGATCAGGTTTCATACATCATCCTGTGGGAGGACCTGGTCCAAAACCCGACATCCTGGGTGAGACCCTGGACAGCGTGGGCAGAAATGGCAATGGTGGCCGTGGCTGCGAAACCAAAAGTACCTCCTCCGGACAAGCTGGCACCTGCTCCATCGGCCCTCACGCAGATCTATCCTGAAATTGATGATGGTTTTCTTCTCCTCGACAACCCTCCACCCCCATACCCTCAACCGGCTTCTCATGCAAGTCCCCCACAGGCACCGACTCCCACTGACTCCCAGACAGCCTCTGAAACAGGACCAGCGGCCAGGACCCAAAGCCCCCGGGGTCGAAGCCCAGGGGAAAATGGCACAGGACTTGGTTCTGCTATTGCCCTACCATTACGGGCTTATGGACCCGCCCCAGCTCCGGGAGAACTAGTCCCGCTACAGTATTGGCCGTTTTCATCAACCGATATGTATAACTGGAAAAATAACCACCCCTCTTTTTCATAGAACCTCTCGGGCCTGACGGGACTACTTGAGTCCCTGATGTTTTCTCATCAGCCCACTTGGGACAACTACCAGCAGCTTTTGCAGGTCCTCTTTACTACGGAAGAGAGGGAGAGGGTCCTCCTGGAAGCTAGAAAAAATGTTCTAGGACCAGATGGACCCCCACCAATCTCCCTAATCTTATAGATGCAGCTTTTCCCTTGATCTGCCCTGACTAGGATTACAATTCTGCAGAAGGTAAGAAGTGTCTCATGGTCCACCGCCGGGCTCTAGTGGCAGGTCTCAAGAGAGCCGCAAGGCGACCCATGAATTTGGCTAAGGTAAGAGAGGTTCTTCAGGGACCTGTTGAAACGCCGTCTGTGTTTCTTGAACGTTTAATGGAAGCTTACAGGGGTTATACCTTGACCCAACCTCTGAGGGTCAGAAGGCAGAGGTGGCTATGGCCTTTACACAGCAGTCAGCATCAGATATTAAGAGAAAGTTACAATGGCTAGAGGGGTTCCAAAACTATACCTTGCAGGATTTGGTGAAGGAATCAGAGAAAGTGTATCATAAGGAGGAGACTAAGGAAGAGAAGCAAGAAAGAGAGAAGCAGAAGGCAGAGGAAAGAGAGGACAGGAGGGTAGTAGAAAAAAAAGGAATTTGTAGGATTTTGGCCACAGTAGTGAAGGGCCAGGGAGTTAGGAATCAAGTCTGGCACTAGGAGGGAGCCTCTTGACAAAGGTCAATGTGCTTACTATAAAGAAGAAGGCCACTGAGACAAGAATTGCCCCAACAAGATAAAAAAAGGGGACACCAGCAACAGAATCCCCGGACATGTGGCTCCAAAGTTTTAAATATTTATGGACTACCCAAAGATCTGTGGATCTCGGAGTGGGCTGGGTATCCCACTTATTCATTGTAATTCCAGACTGTCCCTGCACCCTGTTGGGGAGAGACTTCCTGACTAAGATGGGCACAGATTCACTTCCACTCTGATGGACCACAGGTTAGAGGTCCAGAAGGGGAGCCTGTGCAGGTTTGAACCATCCAGTTGGAGGATGAGTACCAACTCTAAACAGCCTGCCTCTGATTAGACGGACTGGTGGCTGCAGGCATATCCACAGGCCTGGGCAGAGACTGCAGGAATGAGGGAGGCTAAGAACCAGCCCTTGTCCATATGGAGCTGAAAGTCCAGGCTATTGGTGCGTTAGTACCCCATATCAAAGGAGGCATGAGACGGTATCAAGACACTCATCATTCAGTTACTCCAACAACTTCGTATGTGTCCATCATCCTGAGGTGTGCCTCTCCTACTGGTGCGAAAACATGGAACCAACGACTGCTGGACAGTTCAAGATCTCTGAGAGGTAAACAAATTGGTGGCAGAACTCCACCTCACAGTACTTAACCCCTATAACGTGTTGAGCTCATTGCCCTACCCAGGACCTGGTGTACAGCACTGGACTTGAAGAGAATGCATCAATGGACTCATCTAGAGGTAGACAAACTTATAAAGACTGTCTTGAGTTCAAATTCTTTTCTGTCAGATTTGACTAGATAACTGTGTGCCATGTTAGAAAGCAAATGTATGTAGAAGGCCAGGAGGTGAGAAGATAGACCTGAGGTTTACTGAGAAGTGGATTTTATAGAACTGAGCCAAGAAGATATAGATATAAGTATCTATTAATCTTTATAGATACCTTTTCTGGGCGGGTAAAAGCCTCCCCACAAAGAGAGAAATGGCAGCAGTGGTCATAGCTAAGAAGATTCCAGAAGAGATCTTCCCTAGTTTTAGCACCCCTAAGGTAATTGTATCAGACAATGGGCCATCTGTGTTGCCCAGGTAAGTTAGATATTAGCTTGTTTATTGGGGACTAATTGGAAATTACATTGTGCTTACAGACCCCAGAGCTCAGGACAGGTAGAAAGAATGAATAGAACTCTAAAAGAGACCCTTACTAAATTAGCTATTGAGACCGGTGGTAAAGACTGGGTGACCCTCCTCCCCTTTGCACTTCTTAGAGTCCGAAACTCGCCGGGGCGTTTCGGCCTTACCCTTTATGAAATCCTACATGGGGGACCGCCCCCCCTTAACGGAGTCTTGCGGGATATTGGATCCTGGCACTAACTCCCCCTCCTCCTCTGCTCTATTTGCCCACTTAAAGGCCTTAGAAGTCATTCCTCCTCTGTTCTATTTACCCACTTAAAGGCCTTAGAAGTTATTAAAACACAGATCTGGAGTTGAATCAAAGAAGCCTACGCTCCAGGAAACACCGTGGTGCCCCACGGGTTCCAGGTCGGAGACTCAGTCCCGGTCAGACGACATCGCGCTGGTACACTTGAGCCCCGGTGGAAGGGACACTACCTGGTGCTGTTAACTACCCCCCTTGGCAGTCAAGGTCAACGGGATTGCTGCTTGGGTACAGTGGCAGCCGGTGACAATCCTCTTAAGCTGTGCCTTTGTCGTAGCCCCAACCTTGTGTAATAACCCCCATGCCCCTCAAAAATTAACCTGGGAAGTGCTTAATGAAGAGGGCAATGTCGTATTGTCAACAACGGCAGTGCACCCCCCTTGGACTTGGTGGCCTAATCTTGCACCCAATGTCTGTAAGTTAGCAGCTGGCTCTATGGCCTGGGATCTTTCCAGTTATACCAATTTAGAAAAGACACCCCCAGAAGAACAGTGTGTCCCTCATTGCATAGGAAGCACATTGGGGTGTTCAGGACAGTTTTTCCGAGCCAACCTTCAGGCAGCAGACTTCTATGTCTGCCCCGGACAGGGACACACCAGGAAAATGAAGAGATGGTGTGGAGGGGCCTCAGACTATTTTTGTAGTAAATGGGGATGTGAGACCATGGGAGAAGCCTACTGGAACCCTTCCTCCGCTTGGGATCTAATTATAGTTTAAAAGGGTCGTAGGCCAGGGGAGCCAGAAAATGGGGAAGAGATCCATCCAAATACCCGGCTTATAGGACTGGGTGTGCCTCTGAAAGCTCCGGTAGCCCTCAGGGACCGTGCAAAGACAGTTATTGTAACCCTCTAAATATCAGCTTCACCCCACAGGGAAAACAAGATCGTCAGTGGGTAAGAGGAAATCGTTGGGGATGGAGAGTCTATACTGGCAGAGGGGATCCTGGATTCATTTTTGTTATTAAAATAAAGATAGAGAGTCCACCCACACGACCCGTAGGCCCCAATTCTGTGCTTGATAACCCTGTACCCAGGCCTGAGAGACCTCCTCGTCTCACTCTGTCACCAAAGGAGGACTCATATCCCCTTTTGACCACACCCTCCTATCTCCCTATGAGAACTGAGGACCACCTGTTCAATCTGCTTGATAGTGCATTTGTTGTTTTAAACCGCACTAACCCTGCCGCTACTCAGTCCTTCTGGCTATGTTTTGCTTCCAATCCCCCTTACTATGAAGGAATAGCTCAGCTACAAAGCTATAATGCTATAAAAGAAAGGGTGAGTGCTGTACAGGTAACGGTCCTAAGACAACAATACCAGATATTACAAAAAGCTGAGGGATCGCTCTAAGATTAGAGCTTTTTACAAAAAGAAAAACGGGGGAATGAAAAGTAAAAGGTTGTCAAAGGACACTGATTCCTTGCCCTAGGGATTTCCTCTGCAGGAAATCGCTCCCAGGAAATCCCACTTTCTTGAGATCTATCTGAGTTCCTAAGATAACCACAGAAGATCCGGATGACCTCTGTGGAATGTTTCTATGCCCTAAGTGTGCCCCGGTGTACGGCTAAAAAATGTATGATTCTTCCCCTTTGAATTTCCTCATTGCTCTTTTTGAATTTCCTCATTCTCCCCCTGTCCTCCCCCTTTTGTGGTTTTTGCCTTTATAAGCCCGTTACAAGTTCAGGCCGGGGTCGAACTCCTCTACCCCTGCGTGGTGTATGAGTCTCGACCCCAGCATGCTGGCCTGAGATCTCACTCTGTTTCACTTTCAATAAACTTCCTCGTGCGATTGCAGCAAGTCTGGTCTCGGTGCCTCACTGGGTGTGCACCTCTCCTGATATTTGAGTGAGGGTCTCCCTTCAGAGGTCTTTCAAAACATATTTATATGCCTAGTTATAGCTTATAAGGCATCACTTATCACAACTTTCTTTTCTTTTTCATTATTAATTTTGTGAATGTTATTGTAGATGTTGTATATGCACATGTATGAAAGCACATCTGTATGTATTCATACACAAAAACTAAAGAGGATCTGAGGTGTTCTACTCTATTACTCTTCTGCTTATTCACTTAAGATAGACTATCTCACTGATTAGAAAATGAGAAAGAAATTGGTGGCACGCAAGCCTTGGTGATCCTCCTCTGCCTTTTCCCTATTTCAGTGGGGTTATATATACATATTCTAAGAAATTTCTAGTTTCTTATGTGAGTTTGGAAATTTGAGCTCAGGCTTCTTTGCTTTTGCTACAAGTGTTCTATCTTTTCTACTCAGTTGTGTCTCTAGCCCCCAGGCCTCAAACTTGCTATACTCCTGAATGTGGAGATACATGAATATACCATTGTCCCTCATGGCATCACCTCTGGAGTATCCCATTTAAAAACCTCTAGAATGTCAGAAGAACAAGGGAAGGCCAGGTTAGTAAAAAAAACAAAAACAAAAACAAAAAACAAAAACAAAAACAAAAATAAAAAAAACAAAAAACAAAACAACAAAAAAAAAACCCAAAAACAAAACGAACAAACAAACAAAAAAAAAAAAAAAAACAGGTAAATAAAGCTCCTACCTGTAGAACATGTAGAAGTGCTCCACTACTTAGGTCCTAGATTATTTTCACAAAGACCCACTGCACTGCCTCTGACTCATATCTTACCACAGCAGCATCCTGAGGAAATTCTCCTGCTCCCAACTCCTGGGACATCAGCTTCCCAGATACAGACCAAATCAGTCAAATTAACAAGTATGTATAGGTCACAACAGTTTGAAGAGGAGTTTGAAGCCAAAGAACAAGAAAAACTGTAGGCTAACTCTGGTAGAAACTCTGTACTGTACCAGAAACCATACCACCTACCTGAACCACAGATAGGCAGTCTACCAACAGACCTTCTAAACTCACTCAATGCCCCCAATCCCCACTCTATATCTCATCATCATATCCCACCTTCTCTACTCGAACAAAGGACTCCTGTTCCATCAAAGGCCAAACTAACTTCTAGTCATCTAGCCAACAGTTTGGACCAATAGCTTTTACTGTAGTGAGTTTTTTTTTTTTTTTTTTTTTTTTTTTTTGCTTTATTTATTTATTTTTCTAAATCACAGAATTTGATAAAAGTGTGTTTTCATGTTAATCCCAGGTATGGAATATGGGTCTGCCTCAGTGTGTCAACAATAGCTCATTATGATTGTCTCGTGCTCTAGTGGGAGTGTGATTTTGCCAGCAACAGATAGTTTCTGCAATTGCATGATATGAAAATTCTATGGATTATGATAAAGCAAATGAATGCTAAGGCCTGAGAAGCTGGATGAGTTGTTGTTTGTTGGTTGGTTGCTTTTAGCCATGGTTCCTTAAGTAGTCATGAACAAAGAAAAAACAAGAACAAAAAGAAATTAGATTTTCTGCTGAGAGATATCAAACTTGCCCCAGAGAACTCAACATTTCTAATCAGGAAGAAGTAGTATAATAAATAATAACTAGGACCAGTATCTGTCTTTTTCTGTCTTCTGGGTAGAATTAGGAAGTCTAAAGGGTGGAAAGGGTGTAGAGGAGGCTAGAATAAAGAAGTCAAATAGTAGCTGAAGACAGTTATACCCCACTGGATCAGAAGAAATGTGACAGATATACAGGACATAAAAACAAAACAAAAAAAAAAAAAAAAAAAAAAAAAAACCAACAACAAAAAAGACAAAAAAGCAAAAAGTAACAAAAACCAAAGAACAGAACAAGCATCTAACAAAACAAACTCAGAAATCAACAACTAGAACTACTTGCTTCATTCCAAATCCAGATGCCAGTGGAAGAACACAATCAAGATCAGCCAGAAAAGTATGGCACCAATAAAACTCAGATATCTTTTCATAACAACCCCTGAATATTAAAACACAGCTAAAGCATAAGGATGTAACCTTAAAAGCAGCTTTATGAAGATCATAATGTCATTAAAGTGGTAATGAAGATAAATCCCTTAAAGAAATAAAAAATACAAACAAAATAATAAATAAATAAATAAATATCTTAAAGAATGCCAAGGAAGCCACCAAAACTATCATGTGAATAAAATTGTTAAGGCATAAAAATGGAAATAAAAGTAATAAAGAAAGCACACACTGAGGGAATTTTGAAAAGGGAAAATCTGGATAAGTAAATAGGAACTACACACACAAGCAACACCAACTAATTCAATAGAAGAAAGACAAAGTATTAGGTGTTGGAGATATAATAGTTTAATTTAATCAGTCAAAGAAAGTGTAAAACCTAAGTAATTTCTGAAGTATCCACGAAATGTAGAACAGTATAAAAAGAATAAACCCATGACCCTAGGTGAATAAACAGCAGAGGATAGCATTTTTTGACATCAATGGGAGGAGGGGTCTTTGGTCCACTAAAGGCTCCTTTTCCCAGTGTAGGGAAAAGCCAAGGTGCTGAGGTGGGAGACTGGTTGAAAGAGGAAGCACTTTCATGGAGGCAATAGGATGTGGAGGGGAGATGGGATTATGGGAAAGTGATAACAACTGAAATGTAAATGCAGAGATTATTCAATAAATATGGGTAAAATAAAAGAATAATAGCAATAGCATGTGAACAATCCCATCTCAAAAATCAAGAAAAAAAATGTGTATCACAATCATAAAAAACAATCTTAACCAAAAGATTTAACTATAAAGATATAAGAAGCTTAAAGAAACATCAACTAGATTGGACCAAAAATTAATATACATGTGCCACATAATCAAAACAGAAAACATACAAAACAAAGAAATGATAGTAAAAGCCACAAGGGAAAAAGGCTATGTAACATATAAACTCAGAACTACTAGAATTGTACCCAACTTCCCAATGGTGACTCTAAAAGCCAAAAGTGCCTAGGGAAATTCATACTCTAAGATGCCATGAATGCCAACTGAGCTACTATACCGAGCAATATTTTAGTTATCATAGATGGGGAAAACAAGATATTTCATGACAAAGTCTACAAATCCTGCCCTACAGAAGGCAATATAGGAAAACTCCAACCTTAGCACATTAACTATACTCATGATAACATGGGAAAAAACTAATGTCACACCACTGAAACCCAAAGAAGGAACACACACACACACACACACACACACACACATCTTAGCAACAACAAAATTAGAGGAATAAATAATCATTTGTCATTAATATCTCTCATTATCTGTGAAATGAATTTCCCCATAAAAAGGCACAGGCCAGTAGAATGCATACAAAAATAAGATACATCCCTCTTCTGCATAGAAGACCAAAGACACTTCAACATCAAAATAGACATTTTCTCAGAGTAAAGGGTAGTAAAAAGAATTTTCAAGCAAAAAGACCCAGGAAGCCAGATGGATTAACTGTTCTAGGAACTAATAATTATCAAATAGGAACCTTACTATTTGTAACACACATTCCCACTTGATACAGAATAAAGTAAATATGAGTTTTCTTATAATATAAAAAAGAAACATTAAAGAGTTATATCACATTTTTAGACTACAGTAGTTATTCAGCAGTGGCACAAAACTATTTCACATTATTTTACCAGAACATTAGTTTTGGTGGTGCAATGTCCAAAAAAATCTTCACTTATTAGCAAAACATGATTTGGATTTCCTGGGTGGGATTTCAAATTATTGATAGAATTTTCAAGACCAGCAGAGTATTTTATATATTATTATGAGAATGATTATTCTTACTATGCTTTTAGCTCAAACAATCCTCAGGAAAAGTTGACTGATATTCCTCTCATTGGTTATATAGTGTAACAGTTCTCATCAGAATATTTATCAGATTATAAGTACCAGATTTCCTTTTGTAAATGACATTCATATAAGGTCACTCATGTTTCCTACCATTGTAAACATGAACAGATCTCCTCCTTTACTGTACACAAGGATGCTTGTGATAATTTCAGTACTATTCTTTTTCTCTCCCAGGAGGTCAGGATTGGCTTTCTCTCCATTGTTCATCATCTACTTCCTAGCTGCAGACACCTATGTTCCAGTGGCTGCTGTAGTAATCTTCTTATTGGAAATTTTCCTTCGTCCCTCCTCAGTTTCCTGCTGCCTTCAATATAATTCATAAATAATTTTTAGTCATTCGAATCAGATGTCAATTAAGAGTTTAAGAATCCTTTTTTTTTCTGTTTGTTTGTTTCTTTATTTGTTTATTTATTTGCACTCAAGATTTTATTCCTCTCCCAGTCCACTCTCCAACTGTTTCATATCCTATAACTCCCTCCAGCCACGCTCTGATGTCCCCACCCCACTTGTCCACATTAGAATCCTAAACTCCCTGGGGCCTCCAGTCTTTTGAGGGTTAGGTACATCTTTTCTGACTAAACCCAGACCCAGAAGTCCCCTGCTGTATATGGGTTGGTGGCTTCTTATCAGTGGGTGTATGCTGCCTGGTTGGTGATTTAGTGTCTGAGATCTTAGGGGTTCAGGTTATTTGAGACTGCTGGTCCTCTTAGAGGGTTGCTGGTCCCCCAAAGGGCCAGTTGCTGGACTTCCTTTTCCTCAGGCTTTTCTTCATTTCTATATCTACAGTTTTTTTTTTTTTTCATTTTTTTTTTATAAAAGGGACAATTATGGGTCAGAATGTGACTGTGGAATAGCAACCCTATTTCACCTCTGTGCTGGGGATGAACTCTACAAGTTCCTTCCCCCTATTTCTCCACTATAGCACAATTCATCTAGGATCCCTCCCTTGGAATCCAGATATTTTCTCACATTCCTGAGTCTCTGGTATATTCTGGAGGGTCATCCCAACTTCTTATCTCCTGAGGTTTTCTGTTTCCATTCTGCTGCTGGCCTTAGGGCTTTATTTCTCTTCCTCTGCTCAATACTCTCTCCCCCATCCACAATCCCCTTTCCCACGTGGGTTCCTTTTTTCCTCCCCCCTTCAGACTGCTTTTTTCTCTCTTCCAAGTTGGACTGAGTTACCCAAAATTGATCCCTTTAGCTTGTTGACCTTTTTGAGAATGTCTCCTGTGTATTTTGTAAAAATTTTAGCTAATATCCACTTATTAGTGACTATATTCTATTCATGTCCTCTTGGATCTAAGTTACAACACTCATGATGATATTTTCCTGTTTTATCCATTGCCTGCAAAACTCAGGATTTCCTCATTCTTAATACCTTAGAAGTATTCTATTGTGTAAAATAACCAGATTTTGGATCTACTCTTCTGTCATGGGACATCTGGGTTGTTTCCATCTTCTGGCTATCACAAATAAAGCTGCTATGAACATAGTAGAACATGTGCCCCTGTGGCATAGTAGGGCATCATTTGGGTATATTTCCAAGAGTGGTATTGCTGGATCTTCAGGTACATTGATTTCAAATATTCTACAGAATTTCAAAATTGATTTCAAGAATGGTTGTTCCTGTTTGCAGCTTCACCAGAAATTGAGAAGTGTTCCTCTTTCTCTACATTTTCACCAACATGTTTTATCAGATGAAGTTTTGCTCTTAGCCATTCTGACTGGTAGAAGGTAGAATCTCAGGGTCATTTTGATGTACAGTTCTCTTATCACTAAGAACTTTGAACATCTTTTCAGGTGCTTCTCAGCCATTCAAGATGCCTCTGTTGTGAATTTTTGGTTTAGTCCTATACCCCATTTCTTGATTGGTTTGTTTGATTTTTTGATGGTTAGCTTCTTGGGTTCTTTATATGTTTTGGATATTAGCACTCTACTGGATGTGGGCTTAAGGGAGATGCTTTCCCCCAATATGTAAGTTACCAGTTTATCTCATTGACTATGTCCTTTGTCTTACAGAAGCTTTCAAGTTTCACGAGGTTCCATTTATCAATCCTTGATCTTAAAGCATGAGCCATTTGAAATTCTGTTTAGGAAATTTTACCCTGTGCCAATGAGTTTAAGATCCTTTCCCACTTTCTTTTCTATTAGATTGAGTGTATCTGGTTTTATTTTGAGGTCCTTAATCCACTTGGACTTGACCTTTGTGCAAGGTGACAAATATGGGTCTATTTTCATTTTTCAACATACAGACAGCCAGTTATCACCATTCATTGAAGATGCTTTCTGTTTTCCATTGTATATTTTTGGCTTCTTTGTCAAAGATCAAGTGTTAATATGGGTGTTTTTTTTTTTTTTTTTTGTCTTCAGTTTTATTGCACTGATGAATATGTTTGTCTCTGTAATAATACCATGCAGGTATTTTAATCACTATTACTCTGTAGTAGAGCTTGAGGTCAGGGATTATGATTCCCACAGCTGTTCTTTTATTGTTAAGAATTTATTCTCTCTTCTGGGTTTTTTCCTTTCCAAAAAAATAAAATGCTTTTTCCATTTCTTTAAAAAACCTGAGTGGTGATTTTTTTCTTTCTTTCTTTTTTTATTAGATACTCTATTAGATACTCTGTATTTACATTTGAGATGTTATCCCTTTACCTTACCCTTCTCCCATCCCTCCTCCCCATTCATTGCCTTCAAAAAGGTGCACTCCCTTCTGATCTCCCTCTCCACCCCAATGCCTAGGTATTTCCCTACATTGGGAAAAATATTCCCTCTCTGGAACAAAAGTCTTCTCACATTGATGCCAGATACTGCTATCTTCAGCTACATACACAACTGGATCAATAGGTCGCTTAAAGTTCGCACAAAGGTTGGTGTTTTACTCCATGGGAGTTTTAGAGGTTTTGGTTGGCTGATAATGTTATTATCTTCCCATGAGGTTACAACCCTTTTCAGCCCCTTAGGTTATTTCTTTAGCAACCTTATTGGGATCCCCGAGTTCAGACAGATGGTTAGCTGCAAGCATGCTCAGCTGAATCTATATGACTTCATCATAGTCCCTGAGGGGACAACTCTGACGATCAGTCTGGGAAGTACTTTTTGACATCAGCCATAGTGCTTGGATTTGGTGACTTCATATGTGGTAGATCCTTTGTTCCTCTATTTGAGCTTGCATTTCCTCCCATGAGAGTTTTGTTTTCTTTTTCTAAGAAGGACTGAGGCATCCCCATTCTGGACTTCCTTCTTTTTGAGCTTCATAATGTCTGTGAATTGTTTCTTGGGTATTGGGTATTCAGACCTGTCAGAGGCTAGTATCCACTTATCAGTGAGTGCATACCATGTAGGTTCTTTGGTAACTGGGTTACCTCACTCAGGATGATAGTCTCTATTTCCATCCATTTGCCTACAGATTTCATGAAGTCATTGTTTCTAATAGCTGAAGAGTACTTCATTGTGTAAATGTACCACACTTTCTGTATCCATTCATTTGTTGATAGACATGTGGGTTCTTTCCAGATTCTGGCTATTATAAATAAGGTTCCTATAAAAATGGAGGAGCATATGTCCTTGTTATATGTTGGACCATCTTTGGGTTATATGACAAGGAATGGAATAGCTGGGTTTTCCGGTAGTACTATGTCTAATTTTCTGAGGAACCACCAGACTGATTCCGAACCACCAGAGTGGATGAACCAGCTTACCACCCCACCAACAGTGCAAGAATGTCCTTATTTCTGCATATCCTTGCCAGCATCTTCTGTTACCAGTTTTTTTTTTTTTTTTTTTTTTTTAGACATTCTGACTGGTGTGAGATGGAATCTCAATTTTGTTTTTATTTGCATTTCCCTGATGACTAGGGATGTTGAGCATTTCTTTAGGTGCTTACCAGCCATTCAATGTTCCTCAGCTGAGAACTGTTTGTTTAGCTCTGTACCCCATTTTTAATAGGATTATTTGATTCTCTATAGACTAGCTTTCTGAGTTCATTGTATATATTAGATACTAGCCCTCTATTACATGTAAAATTGATCCTTTCCCAATCTGTAAGCTGTTGTTTTGTCTTCCTAACTGTGTCCTTAACCTTACAGAAGCTTTGTAATTTCATGAGGTTCCTAATTGCCCATTCTTGATCTTAGAGTACAAACCATTGGTGTTCGGTTGAGGAATATTTCCCCTGTGCCTATGTGTTCTAAGCTATCCCCCACTTTCTCTTCTAGTTGTTTCAGTGTACCTGGTTTTATGTGGAGGTCTTTGATCCACTTGGACTTAAGCTTTGTACAAGGAGATAGGAAAGGATCAATTTGCATTCTTCTGCATGCATGCTGACTGCCAGTTGAACCATCACCATTTGTTGAAGAGGCTTTTCATTTTTCATTGAATGGTTTTAGCACCTTTGTCAAATATCAAGTGACCATAGGTGTGTGGGTCATTTCTGGGTCCTGAATTCTGTTGCATTGATTTTCCTGCTTATATCTGTACCAATGCCATTCAGTTTTTTTTTTTTTTTTTTTTTTTTTTTTTTTTTTTTTTTTTTTTTTTTTTTTAATCACAATAGCTTTGCAATATAGCTTGAGATCGGGGATGGTGATTCCCTAAGTAGTGTTTTTATTATTGAGGATTTATTTTGCTCTACTAGTTTTTATTTTTTTAAGATGAATTTGCAAATTGCTTTTTCCAACTCTATAAAGAATTGAGTTAGAATTTTAATGGGGATTGTCTTGAACCTGTAGATTGCTTTTGGCAAGATAGCCATTTTTACAATGTTGATCATGCAAATCCCATTTTCTGAGATCTTCTTCAATTTCCTTCTTCAGAGTCTTGATGTTCTTGTTATACAGGTTCTTCACTTGCTTGGTTTGGGTCACTCCAAGGTATTTTATAGTCTTTGTGACTATTGTGTAGGGTATTGATTCCCTAATTTTTTTTCTCAGCCTGTATATTCATTGTGTAGAGGACAGACAGAAAGCCACTTTGCAGAAGTTGTTTCTTAGTTGTAAAAGTTCTCTTAAGAAAATTTTGGGCTCACTTAAGTATACTATCTTATCATCTGCAAATTGTGATATTTTGACTTCTTCCTTTCCAATGTGAATACTATTTAATTTGTTCTTGTTGTCTAATTACTCTGGTGATGACTTTTAGTATTATGTCAAAAAGGTAAGGGGACAGTGGTTCGCTTTGTCTATTCCCTGATTTTAATGGGATTGCTTCAAGTTTCTCTCCATTTAGTTTGATGTTGGCTACTGGTTTAATATAAATTGCATTTACTATGTTAAGGTATGAACTTCTTATTTTTGATCTTTCCAAAACTTTTATCATGAAGGGATGTTGAATGTTGTCAAATGCTTTCTCAGGATCTAGTGCTAGGATCATGTCTTTTTTTTTTTTTTTTTTTTTCTTTGAGTTTGTTTATATGGTAGATTTCTTTGTTGGATTTCTATAAGTTGAACTATTTCTGCATTTCTGGGATAATGCCTACTTTGTCAGGGTGGATAATTGTTTTGATGTGTTCTTGGATTCAGTTTGCAATAATTTTAATGAGTATTGTTACATCAATGTTCTTGAGAAAGATCAGTCTAAAGTTCTCTTTGTAGAGTCTTCATGTGTTTGAGTTATGTGTGTAATTGTGGCTTCAAAAACAAGTTAGGTAGTGTTCCTTCTGTTTCTATTTTGTGGAATAGTTTGGAGTGTATAGGTATTAGGTCTTCTATAATTGTCTAATAGAATTCTCCACTAAACCCTTCTGGTCCTGGATTTTTTTTTTTTTTTTTTTTTTTTTTTGGTTGGGATGCTTTTTATAACTGCTTCTATTTCTTTATTTCTTTAGTTACTATAGAACTGTTTAGATGGTTTATCTAATCCTGATTTAACTTTGGTATTTTGTATCTGTCTAGAAATTTACCCATTTCCTCCAGATTTTCCAGTTTTGTTGAATATAGGCTATTGTAGCAAGATTTGATTTCTTGAATTTTCTCAGTTTCTGTTTTTATATCTCCCCTTTCAGTTCTGATTTAGTTAATTTGGATACTCTCTCTTTGTGCTCAAAAGAGAATTTGGCCAAGAGTTTATTGATCTAGTTGATTTTCTCAAAAAAAAAAAAAAAAAAAAAAAAAAAAAAAAAAGAAAAGAAAAGAAAAGAAAAAAAAAAAGAAAAGAAAAGAAAAAAGAAAACAGCTCTTGGTTTTGTTGATTCTTTGTATAGTTCTTATTGTCTCTATTTGGTTGATTTCTGCTATTAGTTTGATTATTTCCTGCAGTTTACTCCTCTTGACTATATCTGCTTCTTATTGTTCAGAGCTTTCATCTGTTTTGTCAATTTTCTAGCGTATGCTTCTCCAGTTTCTTTTTGGAAACACTCAGAGCTATAAGTTTTCCTCTTAGCACCGCTTTCATTAAATCCCATAAGTTTGGGTATGTCATGTTGTAATTTTTGTTAAATTTTTAAAAAAATCTTTGATTTCTTTCTTTATTTCTTTCTTGACCATGTTACCACGGAGCAAAACATTGTTCAGCTTCCATGTGCACGTGACCTTTTTTTGTTTTTGTTATCAAAGACAAGCCTTGGTCCATGGCGATTTAATAGGATTTATGGGAGTATTTCTATCTTCTTGTATTTGTTGAGGCCTGTTTTGTAGCCTACTATATGGTCAATTTTGAGAAGGTACCATGAGATTCTGAGAAGAAAATATTTTCTTTTTCTTTTCTTTTATTTTAACGAAATTTCCTGTAGATGTATGCTAATTCCAGTTGGTTCGTAACCACTGCTTGTTTTGCTGTGTCTCTGTTCAGTTTCTGTCTCCATGATCAGTCCATTGATAAGAGTGGGGTGTTGAAGTTGCCCACTATTATTGAGTGTGGTGTAATACATGCTTTAAACTTTAGTAGGATTTCTTTATAAATATTGGTGTCCTTGTATTTGGAGCATTAATGTTCAAGATCGAGAGTTCATCTTGTTACATTTTCATGTTATCAGTGATAAGTTTCCTTCCTTATCATTTTTGTTAACTTTTGGTTGAATATCTATTTTATTTGATATACAGCTTGTTTCCTGTGCCCATTTACTTGAAAGATTTTTTTCCCAGCCTTTTAATCTGAGATAGTGACTGTCTTTGTCTCTGATATGAGGTTCCTGTATGCAAGAAAATGCTGGATGCTGTTTACATATTCAGTCTGTTAGTCTATTTTTTTAGGGGAATTGAGTCCACTGATGTTAAGAGAAATTATGAAATAGTGTATTTTTGTTTTCTGTTATTTTTGTTGTTAAAGGTAGACTTATGTTTATGTGCTTTTCTTCTTTTGGTTTTCTTATGTGATTACTTTTTCCTTGGGTGTAGTTTCCGATTTTGTGATGTATTTTTCTATTTATCATCCTTTGTAGGGCTCAATTTGTGGACAGATATTGTGTAAATTTGGTTTTGTCCTGGAATATCTTGGTTTCTGTAACTATGGTTATTGAGAGTATTGCTGGATATAACAACCTGGGTTGGCATTTATGTTTTCTTAGCATCCATATGAAGTCTGTCCAGTATCTTCTAGCTTTCATCATGTCTACTGGAAATTCTGGTATAATTCTGGTTTGTCTGCCTTTATATGTTACTTGTAATTTTTCCCTTACAGTTCTTAGGATTCTTTCTTTGTTTTGAATATTTGGTGTTTTGACTATTATGTGTGGGTAAGAGTTTATTTTTTTTATTTTTATTTTTTCTGGTCCAATTTATTTGGGGTTCTGTAAGCTTCCTGTATGTCCATTGTCATCTCATTCTTAAGGGCAGTTACGTTTTCTTCTATGATTTTGTTGAAGACATTTACTGTTAATATTCTTCGCCCTATTCTATACCTATTATCCTTAACTTTGGTCTTCTCATTGTATTCTGGGTCTCTTGAACAATTTTGGTTAGGACCTTCTTGATTTTTGCTTCTTCTCTGAATGTTTTTTCTATGTTTTCTATGTTGTCTTCAATCCTGGAGATCCTCTCTTTCATCTCTTGTAATCTGTTGGCTATACTTGCATCTGTGACTGCTGATTTATTTATTTATTTTTTGTTGTTTTTGTTTTCTATCTCTAGGGTTGTTTCTTTTTGTGTTTTCCTTATTGTTTCTATTTCCATTTTCATCTCCTTTATCTGTTTGGTTGTGTTTTCCTGTAGTTCTTTGAGTGATTTCTACTTGTTTTCCTGTAATTTTTTAAGGAAGTTATTTATGTGCTTCTCCAAGATCTCCATCATCACCACGAAGTATGATTTCAAATCTATATCTTGTGTATCTGGTGTGTGGCAATACACTACTTGCTGTGGTGGGAGAGCTGGGTTTTGATGTTGCTAAGTTTTCTTGGTTTCCATTACTTAGGTTCTTTTGCTTTCCTCTTGCCATCTTGTTCTCTGTGACTATAAGTGCTTTTGTTGTCACTGGATGGAGCCCGTCTCTCCTGTGGATCTGAGGGCCCATAGGTTCAAGAAGGAAACTGTTTCTGGATGTTTGTCTCTTAGCGGGCTGGTATCGAGTTCTGATTGCAGTAGCTCAGTTCTGTCTTGTAGGCTCAGGTAGGAGAGCTCTTACAAGAATTTTCTGGGGGCTCAGCATGTGTGCAATGTGTGTACTTAGTCTTCTGTATCAGGTTTAAGATATACAAAATTCTTCCACTTAGGATGGAAAGAGTTTCTGCAGCTCTTTCTAACTCCCAGCCTGGGTTGAGATTTTGATTGGGACTCCATTGAGTCCTGTAGATTTGCCCTTTTTACTATATTAATTCTGTAAATCCATGAGCATGGTAGGTCTCTCCATTTTATAAAATCTTTTCTAATTTCTTTCTTCAGAGATTTGAAATCATTGTTATTCTGATCTTTCACTTGTTTTGTTAGAGTTCACTTAAGATGTTTTATAATATTTGTGGGTATTGTGAAGGGAGTTGTTTCCCTAATTTTTTTCTTATCCTGTTTTTTCATTTGTATAAAGAAGTTTCTGAATTATTTGAGTCACCCTAAAACAAAATTATACAGCTTCTTCTCAGCACCTCATGTTACCTTCTCCAAAACTGGACTTGCAACATAACAACACATCTGAGAACTCTAAAACGAAAAGAAGCAAAGACACATGGGAGGAAGAAAAGGTAGAAATAGTCAAACTCATATTTTAAGTTTTTTGGTTTAAAGCTGTTTATAAGATTTATTTGTTTGTTTTATTTACAAGTGAGCTGCAACTGTCTTCAGACACACCAAAAGAGAGCACTGGATTCCATTACATATGGTTTTGACACAACATGTGGTTGCTAGGAATTGAACTCAGAATCTTTGCAAAAGCAGCTAGGGCTTTTAACTGCTGAGCCATTTTGCCAGCCCAGAATTTAAGTCTTAATGGAACTTCCTTAAACATAACTCTGTAGCTATGATATTTTTCTTTACATAAGCAATATGTTTAAATGTGAAATATAGGAAGTAGAAATATGTAATAAATAAACTAACTTAAAAAATCATAAAAATAAAACTTTTCAATATAATAATATAATCATCTTGTATTTTAAATAAATTATACATTTAAAATCATTCATATTATTCTGAAGAAGCATTTGATCCTTTAAAATTTTAAAGTCTTTATTAAAATTTTTAGCCATTCATGATTCAGATGAAAACATTTCCTTAAAGTTGTCACCCTTGATTGCATATACACATAGCTATATCATATCTTATTTTATATCATTATCTCTTTAGGATCTTAGTTTTTGTTTTTTCAAGAAATATGAAAAAAAATTAATTTTTTTTCACTGACTCTTCTCATTGTGCTTAAAAAATGATGATTACATAACAGGTGATACATGAAAACTAGTTTAATTCTTTAATACATTTCCTGCTTCCTATGACCTATTAATAATAAAAGTTTGAATATAAAAATCCAATCCTGCTCTTTCATCAGAATCACTGATCCCTTAATTCCCTGAGTTCAATCTTCCATTCAGTTCATTTATCATATATCCCTCACCAAACCATCTATATTACACCTTAATTTATGACTTTATGAACAATTTTAGCATATTCAATATATAACTAAATATTATTTGCAAGAAAATATTTGTGTGTATAAAGTAGCCTATAGACACATTGTTTTTCCAAATATATTTTATTTTTAATGGACAAAAGAAAAAAATTAATTATATATCTCATATATATTTCTGTATACCACATGGTTGTCTGCTGGGGCTAGCAAGGGTCATCTGATCAATTAGGACTGAAGTAACAGAGTGTTGTGAGCACCCATGTAGGTATTGGGAAATGAACCTGCATTTTTTGGATAAACAACCTTTGTATAATAGGTCTTTTCAAGTTCTTCTTCTTCTTCTTCTTCTTCTTCTTCTTCTTCTTCTTCTTCTTCTTCTTCTTCTTCTTCTTCTTCTTCTTCTTCTCCTTCTCCTTCTCCTTCTCCTTCTCCTTCTCCTTCTCCTTCTCCTTCTCCTTCTCCTTCTCCTTCTCCTTCTCCTTCTCCTTCTCCTTCTCCTTCTCCTTCTTCTTCTTCTTCTTCTTTTCTATTCTTTTCTTTTTGAAAGGATCTTACCATGATTTTTGGGAAATCACTATGTAGATTAGATTGGACTTGAACTGTCATAGGTACATCTGTTTCTGCTTCAAGAGTTCTAGGATTAGAAGTAAGAAGCAAAATGTCTGGCTTGTTTTTAGTCCTTTGTTTGAAAATGTATTATGCATGCACATGATTAAAATTCAAATAGTATATGTAGCTAAAATGAAAATTGGAACAAGACCCATGCTTAATCTTATATACACACCAATTAACATTTTAAAAGTTCTTCCTTAATAGAGTATAGTGTATTAACATGTGTGATGTTTTGAAGAGCTGCTCCCATATGTTCTTATACTTAGAAGTTTAGTTACTAGAGAGTAGTGTTACTTAACCAGTATTATGAAATATGACCTTGTTGTAGTAGGTGAGAATTTTTGAAAGAAGTGAATCACTAGGGATGGGCTTTGCGATTTCAAATGCTGAAGCTAGGCCAAGTCTCTCTTCATATTTCTTCTTGCTGAAAAAATTCTTGTTGTAAAACTCTCCACTACCTCCTCAGCCCCATATCTGCCTGTGTGACACTGTATATCCAACCATTATGATAATGTTTGATACCTCTGAAACTGTAAGACATCGGAATAAATGTTTTGCTTTAAGAGTATTCTTAGTCATGATGTCTCCTCACAATAATAGACACATTGGGTTATTGCTTCATATGACAGTATACAGTATTCTTGCTAATGCTATAATTACAAACCTACTATAACTTACTGTTGAAAATTTGATACCACAATCAGTACCAAAATTGAAGTACATTATCATTATATAGATAATTTCTTTAGTGTTTCCATTCTCATATGAGTATTCAATCTGTTGTATTGTATATGGGTAATTTAAAATCTAAACAAAAGTAAAAGTGGTATCAACATCTTACATGAAATTATATCTTATTTTGACAATTATATCATGAATTCTCTTATTTTACATATTAACCACACATCCTTGTCGCTGCTCCTCCTAGGCATCCCTTCTCAAACTTCTTCCCCCAATTCACTCTCTCCTTCTCCTCTGAGTGGGTATCCTTCTGGTATCCCCCAAACTCTGCTATATCAGACCTGTATGAACCTAGCTACATCTTCTACTGAGCCCAGACAAGTTTCTCTTTCTTTTCCATCTCTCTACCACATACTTTCACAGCCTTATGGCCCCTATACCTTGTGAGTCACAGAGAAGGTGGATCTCTGTGTGTCTTTCGCCGTACAGTGCTGCTCAATATGAATATGTTTTTATTAGCTATATACTTGTCCATATAAAACAAGTAGTCACCTTGTTCTTCATTATGCTTTATGATTTCTCCTGAGTTCCACTTGTTTTTAAATAATTAAATAGAAATAAATTCTCTTGTTAATATTAGTAGTGTCATGGATATAAAGACCTAAATAGAAAGAATCAGTGACTGACAACACTGAAAGAAAGCATTAAGTATAATTATATTCCTGTTTGTGCAGAACAAATGCTCAGGCCATCTGCTACCAGGAACAGTGGAAATTCAGGGACACGGGCCTGGTAAGATGGCATTCCAAGTAGATGGGAAACAGAGAGGTCTCTGTCGAGTGCCAGGAAAGTGCCCACCTCCAATTGTTTCAGGGGAGCAGGAACCCTGCTTTTAGGTTGTGAGTTTCCAGCCTTTGGCCCATGCATGCAGAACAGACACTCAGGTCATCTGACACCAGGAACAGCAGAGATCCACTGGCACAGGTCTGGTGAGATAGTGCTCCGAGTAGCCAGGTAGCAGTTAGGTCTCAGCCAAGTGCCAGGAAAGTGCCCACCTCCTATTGTTTCAGGGGAGCAGGAACCATGCTTTGGGGTGTGTGTTTCCAGCCATCAGCCAGTGTGTGCAGAAATGGCACTGAGACCATCTGCCACCAGGAAAAGCAGAGATCCAGGGACACAGGCCAGGTGCAAGAGAGAGATGAGAACCAATGAAAGAAGGAATTTAAAATGGAAATAGACACAATAAAGAAAACACTAAAAAAGACAACCCTAGGGGTAGAAAACTTAAAAATGAAATCAGGAGTTACAGCAAAGCACCCATATTCATAAAAGAAAATCTTTTTTTTTTTTTTTTTTTTTTTTTTTTTTTTTTGGAGTACTTTACTTTTTAATCTTTTATTAGATTTTTAATGTATTTACATTTCAAATGTTATTTCCTTCCCCCCCCCCCGCCTCTGCAATCCCCCCCATTGCTTCCCAGAAGATATTCCCACTCCTAACCAGTAACTCCTACCTTGGCATTTCCCTGCACTGAGAAAACAAGACTTCATAGGACCAAAGGCCTCACTTCTTATTGATGTCAGACAATGCCATCCTCTACTACATTTGTGGCTGGAGCCATGAGTCTCTCCATATGTACTCATTAGTTAGTGCTTCAGTCCCTGGGGATGGGGGAGAGTTGATTGATGTAGTTCTTCCCATGAGGTGGCAAACACTTTTTAGCTCATTCAGTGCTTTCTATAGCTCCTCCTTTGGGGTCTCTGAGCTCAAGCCAATGGTTAGCTTCAAGCATCCTCATCTGTACCCAGTAGGGTGTCTGAGGAAATATTCCTATCAGGCTGCTGTCAGCAAACACTTTATGGCATCAGCAATAGTGACTGGGTTTTGTGGCTGCATATGAGATGGATCCCCAGGTTAGGCAGTCTCTGGATGGCCTTTTTTTTTCTTTTTTTCTTTTTCCAGTTTCTGCTTCACTCTTTGTCCAAGTATTTGCTCCCATGAGTATTTCTTTTTTTTTCTTTTTTTTTTTTTTTTGTCTTCAAAACAAGATTTATTTTTTTTTTAACATGAAAATACATGGAAAATACATTGGTCTCTTATCTGTTACAAATAAGACTCAAATTATTAATCATAACAAGAAGTGTTTCTTGAGATATTTCCATCTACACAAAAGACTAACAGCTTATTATTTTTTTTAAGATTTTAAACATTTTTTGCTTAAAATTATACATTTTTGTCAGCACTGTTTTTTCAGACATTAAAATAAATATTACATAAAACCATGTGAATATGTTTTTTAGTCAGTACTTGATTTTTTTCAAGGGCTTGACAGTATGCATTGAAAACATACTAGTTGCAATAAGCGTAAAGTACATGCAAAACAAAACGCAACATGGAAATAGTCAAAGTCTTCTTGTTTTGTGAATATATGTATAGGTTTTGTTTTCTTTATTTCTTGGACTTCATACAGTCTGTGAGTTGTTTCTGGGGGAGTGCAAGCCTCTGGGGTTAGCATCCCACTATCAGTGACTGCATATTATGTCTGTTCTTTTGTGACTGGGTTATCTCACTCAGGATGATCTTCTCTAGATGCAGCCATTTTCTTAAGAATTTGGTTAAGTCATTGTTTCTGGTGGCTGAGTAGTATTCCATTGTGTATATGTACCACAATTTTTGTATCCATTCATCTTCTAAAGGACATCTGGGTTCCTTCCAGCTTCTGGCTATTATAAATAGAGCTGTTATGAACATTGTGGTGCATATATCTTTGTTGTGTATTAAAGTGTCTCTGGGGAATATGCCCAGAAGTGGAATAGATGAGTCTTCAGGTAGTACTATATCCAATTTTCTGAGGTATCTCCAGACAGATTTCTAGAGTGGTTGTATTAGCTGGCAACCCCACCAACGGTGGAGAAGTGTTCCTCTTTCTCCTCAGCCTTGCCAGCATCTGCTTTCATCTGAGTTTTGGAACTTGGCCAACCTGACTGGTGAGAGGTGGAGTCTCAGGGTTGTTTTGATTTGCATTTCCTTGATGGCTAAGGATGTCCAGCACTTCCTCAGAAGCTAAACAAAAATTTCGAAATTGAGGAATATCTACTGACTGAGAAGCATCTAAGGAAGTGCTTGACATCATTAGTCATCAGGGAAATGCAAATCAAAATATCCCTGAGATTCCACCACTGACCAGTAGATTGGCCAAGATCAAAAATTCAGATGACAGGAGGTGCTGGAGAGGATGTTTAGAAAGAGGAGCACTTCTCTACTGTTGGTGGGGTAGTAAACTAGTACAACCACTCTGGAAATCAGTCTGGTGATACCTCAGAAAATTATACATAGCATTACCTGAAGACCCAGTTATTCCACCTCAGAGCATATACCCCAGAGAATCTCCAACATACAACAAAGACACATGCACCACAATGTTCATAGCAGTTCTATTTGTAATAGCCAGTAGCTGGAAAGAACCCAGATGTCCTTCAGTAGATGAATGGATACAAAGATTGTGGTACATTTACACAATGGAGTACTACTCAGGTATCAGAAACAATGACTTAATGAAATTCCTGAGAAAATTGATGCTTCTAGAGAATAGCATCCTGTGTGAGATAACACAGTCACAAAAGAACAGATAAAATATGCAGTCACTGATAATTGGATACTAGCCTCAGAAAGCTTTGATCAGCTCAGAAACAACTCACAGACTATATGAAGATCATGAAAAGAAAAAAAAAAAGAAAGAAAGAAAACTGTATGCTTAATATTTACAGAAGAAAACATTAACTAATTCAATGTTACATCTTGTTTTACATGTACTTTATACTCATTCAATGTAAGTAATAAGATCTTAATACACACTATTAAACCTTTAAAAATAAACCAAGCACTGACAAAAATTTATCTCTATACATTTTAGTAGAAATGCTTAGAATATGTACATTATTCTTTGTTTTTTAAAACTTAGTTGTTCAATAAAAAAAGAAAAAAAATAAGGATATCACCATGGTGTTAACTTATTATTTTTACTTCTTACTTTCAATTTACAGTGAAAACCAAGAGGTTTTTCCAGATGGCAAAACCACCAAAAAATGATTAATGTAAACATGTGGCATATTTTATAATAATTCTGTTGTCCTCTTAGCTTTTAATCACATAAGTAAAGATGTTAGATAAATCAGTTAATTGAAATAAATGGTTTATTCTTTGGCATGGTAGCCCACACATTTAAACTCAACACTGAGGGTGAAGAACTAGGAAGGTATCTATGGGTTTGAGGCTAACCTGATCCACATGGTGTATTTCTGGACATTCAATGATATGTAGAAAGAGCCTGTTTTAGCCTATCCCTATAAAAAATTAGAAAAGAAATTGTCACCTAATAGACAACATATGTGATGAAACAAACCAATTGTCCAATGGACAAAGAACAGTGAACAAGAAGAAATAGATAGGAGAAGAGTTTTTATAACCTTTTTTTTTTCTTTTTTGAACTCACCCATCAATAACCTAAGAACCTGTGAATAGGGCAGAATTCTTAAAATAATTCCACCAGAGAACTCCTAGAGATGGCATGCATCTTCATCAATGTGGCTGGATATAAATTAACTCAAACAAATCAGTAGCCTTGTTCTACATAAAGAATAAACAGGCTGAGAAAAAAATTAGGGAAATGACACCATTCATAATAGTCCAAAATAATATAAAATATGTTGGTGTTACTCTAGCCAAGCAAGTGTAAGATCAGTATGAGAAGAACTTCATGTCTTGTATTGAAGAAGACCTCAGGAGATGGAAAGAACTACCATACTCATGGAATGATAGAATTTTATAGAGAAAATGATCATCTTGCCAAAAGGAATCTACATATTCTATGTAATCTCATAAAAATTCCAACTCAATTCTTCATAGATTTAAAAAGAACTATTTGAAAATTAATTCAGGACAACAACATCAAAAGAAACACATATGATAGTAAAAACTATTCTCAACAATAAAAGAACTTCTTGGAAATCACCATCTGTCACCTCAAGCTGTATTACAAAGCAATAGTCACAAAAAAAATGTATGGTACTGTTACAGAGATGATCCAGAGATAAATTCACCCACCTGTGTTCACTTGATCTTTGGCAAAAGAGTTAAAACCATGCAGTTGGAAAAAGATAACATTTTCAATAAATGGTTCTGGTCTAAGTGGCAGTCATCCTGAAGAAGAATGCAAATCAATTCATTCTTATCACCCTGTAAAAAGTTCATGTCCAAATAGATCAAAGATCACTTCAAAAAAAAAAAAAAAAAGATATACTCACACTAATAGAAGAGAAAGTAGGAAAGAACCTTGAATACATGGGCACTGGGGAAACTTTCCTGAACAGAACATCAATAGCTTATGATCTAAGATCAAGAATTCACAAGTATGACCTCCTAAAGTTGTAAAGACTTTGTAAGGCAAAGGACACTGTAGTTATGACAAAGTAGCAACCAAATGATTGGGGAAAGATCTTTACAAATCTTATATCTGAAAGAGACATAATATCCAATATAAACAGAGAACTCAAGAAGTTAGATTCCAGATGATCAAACAACACTATTAAAAGTGGGGTGCAGAACTAAACAAAGAATTCTCAACTGAGGAATATCAAATGGTTGAAAAGTACCTAAATAAATGTTCAGTATTCTTAGAAATCAGGGAAATGCAAATCAAAACAACCCTCAAATTCCACCTCAAACCAGTCAAAATGGCTAAGATAAAAAGCTCAGGTGATAGCAGTTTCTACTGAGAATGTGGATAAACAGGAACACTTCTCTTTGTTGTTGGGACTGCAAGCTGGAACAACTATTTTGGAAATCAGTCTGGTGTTTCCTCAGAAAACTGGTCATAACACTACCCAATGACCAAGCTATACCACTTCTGGACATATACCCAAAATATGTTCCAACATACAACAAAGATTCAAGGCTATTTATAATAGCCAAGAGCTTGAAAGAACCCAGATGTCCATCAACAGATGAATGGGTATAAAAAATATGGTTCATTTACATAATGGAGTACTACTAAGCTATTAAATTAGTGAGTTCATGAAATTCATAGGCAAATGGACGGATCTAGAAAATATTATCCTCCGTGAGGTTACCCAATCACAAAAATACTCCCATTTTATGCACTCACTGGTCAGTGGATATTAACCCAAAAGCTCAGAATACACAAGATACAATTCACAGACCACAGGAAGCTCAAGAAAAATATGGCCTATGTGCAAATGTTTCAGTGCTTCTTAAAGGGTGGAACAAAAATATTCTCAGGAGGAAATATGGAGACAAACTTTGAGCAGAAATTGAAGCAAAGGCCATCCAGAGACTGCCCCACCTGCAGATCCTGCTCATATTCAGCCACCAAACCCAAACAACAATGTTGATGCCAAGAAGTGCATTCTGACACTAGTTGTTTCCTGAGAGGCTCTTCCAGAACATAACAAATACAGGGGTGGAAGCTTGCAGTCAACCATAGAACTGAGAACAAGGTTCTTTTCTTAAAATATTTTTTTTTCTTACAACTTTATAAAAAGAATAGAGATACATGTACAAATTTTTAAAAGCATTTTGGCAATTCTTTTAGAGGTTTGATAGCATGCATTGAAATCCTACTAGTTACCATTAGCATAAAGTACATAGCATGAAAACAGTCAGAGTTTTCTTGGTGTATATAGATTAAACATAATGATCTTTGAATACCAAAAATTGCCACAAGGCTATATTTCTAGCTCTGGGATTATTAATGATTTAAGCTCTAATGTACCACACTCTGAGAAGGTGCGATACAGAGAACAAGGTTCTTATTGGATGAATAAAAATAAGAATTTAAGGAGTTGAAGGGGTTTTCAGCCTCATAAGAACAACAATACCTACTGACCAGTGTTCCCAGGGATTAAACCACTATCCATGGAGTGTACCTCTATGTTCCCATGGCTCCAGCTGCACAGGTAACAGTGGATGGATTTTTTGGGTATCAATGGGAGGAGAAGACTGTGGGCCTGCCAAGACTTAATGCTGTACTGTAGGGTAATGTAGGGGCAGGGAGGCAGAAGTGGGTAGGTGGGTAGGAAAACATTCTCATAGAAGCAGGGTGATGGGTTGTGAGAGAGGGTATATGGAAGGGAATCAAGGAAAGGGGATATTATTCAAAATGTAAATAAAATATATCCAATTTAAATTTGTTTTGAAAAAATGATCTAGTACTTTTCAATAGTGTTGAATTCAAAACTAAACCCATAAAAAATAAGTTTTTGGTAAGTAATTTCATACCCAAAGTATGACAGATGCCTTTGTCTTTCTTCCTCAAACTGTTCACTTAAATATTCACTTTCTATAATTTAAAACCATTGTTCCTAGTCAGTCAGTTTCTCCCTGATCCTAATTTTACACTTTTTGAAATCAAAATTTTGATTTCATATTAGAACCTGGCTCTTGAATTAATGGGGTAACATACTTCTACAAGTTCTATATTTTATAGTACTACTTGAAAAAAAGAACTTTAGAGTCTGTATGTGAGCTCATCATCGCCTTTGTAGCTGAAAGAGTTACTGCATATTCACACTATATTTTTCAATCCTGTCTTCTCATTTAAATTTTTTAAATGTATTTTACATAATTTCATTTTTATCATTATTTTATTTATTATCTTACTACTGTGTTTGACATTTCACATTAATTTTGCCTCAGGATGAACTGGATTTTTAAAGTATTGGTATGATTCTGACAGAATGTGTGTTTTTAAGATATAGTCTAGGAATTCTAATTGTGTTTTCTAACTTACTGACTCTAATAGCACAAAATAATCTTTATTCCCTGAAACAGTTGTAATTTCTAATAATCCTTAGAGGAGTTGATGCTGTAATTTAGAAGAACAGTTTTCCCTGGCACATCTACTGTGTCCTCTCGGGATATTTTAATAACTTTATGAGGAACCATGAAAAAAGGTCATCACTAGTTTCCACCTTACTGCTTTAGAAGAAAGCTCTTTGCCTGGTTTCTAGTTTCTGTCTGTGCTATTTTACTATCTCGAACAGTTACAACACTAAAATACAGAATACCAGAATTTTCTATAGGAATGGGTGTGCAGATATATATATATATATAGCATGACAAATATATATATATATATATATATATATATTTGTCATGCTAGCATGTACAGATGAGAGAAAAACATGAGCTACTTGATTTTCTTTACCATGAAGTTGCAAGAAATCAGACTTGTTTTTCCATGTCCAATTACAAATGTCTATACATATTAAGCCATCTTGCAACCTAGAAAATTTCTACCTCTTATTTTGGTTGTTACTCCTCTTTAGGTTTATTAATTTATTTCAGTAGTATATAATTATATTATAAATTATTTACTGAGTCTAAGTGTACACTTTGATCAATGTTGATAAAGCTGTATAGCTGTGCAACTAATAAAATGTGGTGATAGCATAGATAATTATTACACAGATCATACAATAGAATAAATAAGAAAACTTGAGACGCTGTCATTCTTCTAGAAAATTGACATTTATCAATTAGCTGTTTGATACTGAATCCTGGAAATGATCTCTGAACATGAACCACACCTAACTATTGTATAGGATACATGGATGTCTTCTTTTTTTACATTTCCTTTCTGTTCTCATTTTTCTGTGCTCGTTGCTGGCAATAAAGAAAGTCCTCTGAAAAATCCTGTCTATTTTACACAAATGCACTTTATATTTGTTTGATGGGTTACCGTAGTTCATAATGATCCATATATACTAATGCAGACTCTCCACAAGTTTAGTAAAAAAATCCAATAATGATTGTTTAGAGCAGAAAGCATGTGAAATATTTATAAATAGTAAGGAAAATATAGTCCACTAGGGAAATTTTATAGTGTTATACCAGCTTATTTTAGTCAGATGCAGGGTAAAAAGGTTGCTCTTTGTAATAATCCTTACAAAATATCATGAAATTTAGGGAAATTGTGTCCTCATTAAATCTTAAAGTTTTACTCTTCAATAAAAGGTATGTTGATGTTAATGAATGTAGTTTTGTTAATACCGAGGATAAAGTGAACAACAAGATTCTCTTCAGTAAAACAAAAACTGAAATGAAATGAGAAAGACAATATTTATATTGTTATCATGCTTTGTTCCATCTCTAGTGGTTAAAAGGCATTGGATCAGTTGAATACTGGACACTGTGTCGCTATTAAGACAGAGTCATCCAATATTTATGGATGCAGAAATTATAAAATATTTTAATGGTTAATTATTCAAATGTATGAAGACTTTCAGCAAAATACAAATATATAATTACCAAAAATAAGTATAAAGATTTTTGTTTACTTTAGTATGTATCTTGTTAATAGTGTGTGTGTGTGTGTGTGTGTGTGTGTGTGTGTGTGTCAAAAGCAGTGCAATGGTAGAAATGAAGTTCAGGTGCACAATAGAGTGTCTGCTAGTTTGAATGAAATTTTGTGTGTTTGTTCTAAAGTCACATAGAGTTTTTGGAACTTTTCCACATATCCTCTTTGCAGTTTCTTTTCTGTTTAGAATCCATGTAAATCATTTTTTTTTCAAAGCAAAATAAATATACTGCGTTTCTTCTGCCTAGGCAAAGTATATTATTTTCTGTTCATAATTACCTCAGAGATTTCATTAAAATGTTGCACTGAATGGTAGTGGTTTGGAGTATGTGAATTAGACAAGTTAATCTATGCTATGCATTAGCGAAGTACTGGGTTGGTATAGCAAAAAAAAAAAAAAATGTTATCCTTACCAAATTAAATCTACTAATATATACAAAATGTTCCTCTAGTGATAAATTTCGCGATAGCACCATTGGTGAAGCCTTCATTACTTTCCCAATCATGCCATACAGACATACAGACTCTGATATAAAACATGCACATTTCTATTATTGGGCATCTTTCATTGCCAGTCCTGTCTCTTATTCTTACCAGGTAGATTTATGTTCTGCTATGCACAAGATAAAACATTTCTAATTTGTTATACTGTTGAAAAATAATTCGTTCACATCTTTATATGGTTCTAGGAAGAATACTAAAGATATTACAGAATAAAACCTTGACTGATATAGCATTATAATAGCCAAGCGAAAAAACAAACAAACAAACAAACAAACAAAAAACTTGTTTTGTAGAATTTATTGAATGTTGCACAAAATATTATTATTCTCCTTTGGAAGAAAAATACCTCTACATTTCTTTCCTAGATCTCACATTTCTCTCTGAAGGCTTCTGAAATAACTGGTCATTCTCTTACACTCGTATTACTATCAGTTGGTTTTAGAGTAAATTTATCTTTGTAGAAAGAAAGGGTATATTCAGTGAAGGTTAAGAACTGTGTTTTGTAAATGACATTTTGTTCTAATATTTAAAGTATTGTTGATGCAGGTTTTTAAATTGTGTATGCCATCATAAAAGAACTCTGCAAACACATTTTTTTATCTAGACTATCAGACACAGTGGTATGTGTAATGTATTATTAATCCTTGGTCACATCAGTCAAAGGGTTTTTATTAGAGCTGAAGCTTAACTTTAAGTTCTACTAGTTCAAAAATTCCTTTGTGAAAAGGATGAAATTCTCTAAATACCAGGTATAAAGGACAAAATATTTCTTTTGCTTTCTTGAGATAAAAAGGTAACCTTCTCTATCATAAAGGCAACATTTTTTCTTTTACACGCTTTAAAGATTTGCTTTGTAGAACATAAAAAATTTCCTGTAAAATTCAATATTTAAGATGTACTGCAATTTAAAACATACTCACACACACATGTGTGCACATATAAATGTGCACACTCAAACTTCTTTTCCAATGTGCTTTCAAATTGCTTTCTTCTTTTGATTCAGATCATTACTGACAGATATGGGGAAATTCTCTCGAACTGCTACAGGGAAATATAGTACTGAAGAAGAAAAGTTTCCCTTCCAGCTTAACACTACAGTTTGCTCTAATTTTATGTGATACTTTTTGTACATCATACTGTAAGAGTCCTTTAGATTTTTCTTTTCACAAGGTGAAAGAACAGTTTTCTTCTTTTTGGTGGCTGCCCAGTTCTTTATGTTCAAAGGAAACCACAGTTTTCCTTTTATCCTTCTTTCTTCTTAGCCTCCAAGTAAAGGACTTATCAAGGGTGAGGACTGATAGCAGTAAAAGATTAAGCAATGTCTTCAATTCACAAGCACCTTCCTACATGATTTTTATTCAACCCTAGTTATTAGCAAGACTTGTGAATTTTGCATTCTCATATGCTTAGTAGAGAAATTACTCTCTAATTTGCCAGTTTCTAGTTCAAGAATACTTTTGTTCAAGAAAATAAAGTATATTGGTAAGGAGGGAAGAAGTGAAGTCATGTCACTCACAGAATCAATAATTCTAACTTCTTAGCAGGCTGTCAAGAAACCTCTTTGTATTCAGACTATAGGTGTCTGTAAAATAATTAGAACAGATAGAATCTTTCCTGGATGGTGCCAGGTGCCAAACACTATGTTCAAAATGTTATGTGTGCTGTATCATTCTCATGAACATTTTGTGATATGCTGCTTTCTATTTTTATTCATTGATGCTTTAAAAATTTAGGTGATTTTATAAGCATCATAGTGCTTGTAGGATTTTATTTTACTAGGTGCCTTCTCACACTAATTCTTGCCCTCCCTCAAATTTGCAACATTTTTCTACTTAAGTAATGAATAAAAACAAATCCTGTCTGTTTATGATTACTGTCTACAGTTGGTATGGATAATTTTTCTAATAATGATAAAATTAACTGTTAGCAGAAATTGAAAATTGTCTCACACCAGGGACTGTAGATAAATATTGAATTACCATCTGCTTTAATCATTTAATTTAAAAATTAGTTATACAATATTGTTCTTATACTTTCAAAAAACATCAAGATGAAAAAGCCTAAACTATTAAAATTGACAAGCTATTGAGTAGTGGAGCATGAACTTGAAGTCAGATAGATTGTCCATATAAATTATGCTCTTATCAAAGGTATAGAATATAACATGCCTCAGTGATTTTCATGTGATAGCTGAAGGTATAATAATAGTTTTGACCTTATAAGATTAATATCCGTTTAAGTGCTGAATTATTATTAATGAGGTGCAGGAAAAAATATTTCAAACAAATATTATAAGTATTATCCAGAAATTTCTGCCAAGATGTTACTATATTTTCCATATTTTATTTCTAGATTAAAATTAAAGTGTAGAAGAACTAGCTTAGTACTAGTTTTAAAAGATTGCATTAGAATCGTTTTTTTAGCATCATTTTGATAATCTCTCATTTGTGTATACTTGCATGACAATACACTGTTTTCCCAGTAACTTTCTTGCTTCAAATCAGAAATGCATCTGCTATGCCCCATTATATTGTTTCAGTTTTGAACTGTGAGATCAATCTCAGATTTTGATGCCCTACATTTTGCCTTGTAATATTCCTGAAAAGAATTAATTTGGACTTAAATACATTTATTTATATAATTTATACCAAAAACAGAAGATTTTTTATTGTAAGTTTGTTTCATTTGAAAATATTAAACTTATGGCAGAATATACAAAAGTCATCTGAAGTGCGTCCAAAAGAAGGTTTTAGTAATATATAACTGTGATTAAAAACACAGTAACAAAGTTTGATCATGGAGTGATTTCCATAAAACATACTAGAAAGCCAAAATGAAAAACCAATCACCCTTTTTATGGATACTGTTTTGGTTGTAATATAAATGGGAAATTCCACAGAGTTCACACCATCTAAGGGAAGAAAGGCTTTTAGCAAGAAGCCACATGGGGAGTAGGATGTAAAAGGATTGCTCAGTATATCTGAAAACAATAATGAAATGAAGAGAAATTGTGTGACTTTTTCCAAAAGTAAAAATATAAAATTGTTGATTTTTCTCTATTTCTTCATTTCTTTAAATTGGGGTAAACTATTCCTCTCAAGTTTAAGGGATTATAGTACTTAATAGCTTTACATGAATTCTTCTTACAACTTAAACTTATGAATGAAATAATAAGGAAAAATTTAGATATTGCTTATTCTCCTGAAATTACAGCTAGTGAAAATCACTGAGCTTTGTTACCTAGAATTTAATATTATCTGCTTTCCTTGAATTAGAACAAAAGGGACATCAGAAAGGATGTTAGTCTTTGAACAAGATAACCAATGTATTTTTTTATGGAATGGCCTCATTATATTCTTCTATGTGAGAATCCTAAATGTTAGGTAAAATAGAAATGACGTCTCCTTTAACTTCATTCAGCTCTTCTAGGAGAAAATAATAATGTGATTATTGACAGTAGAATGTGTGCTACATTATCTAATGAGATCCTAAATTGAAACAGTTATTCACACCATTTAATGTATGAGTTTACACTTAAAAAAAAAAACCTCATATTGTACTTCTTGGTATATATAAAAGGCTTTGGCGGCCCTTGGGTGAAAAACAGATGCTCAGGCCATCCGCCACCAGGAACAGCGGAGATCCAGGCACATAGGCCTGGTGAGAAGGTGTTCCGAGTAGTCGGGGTGCAGAAAAACCTCTGCAAAGAGATCTCTGCCAAGCGCACAGAAAGTGCACCCCACCCCTGCTACTTAGTTCAGGGAACCAGGAACATGGCATCGGGCTGTCTGTCTCCAGCCGGTGGCCCTTGGGTGCAGAACAGGCACTATCTGCCACCAGGAACAGCGGAGATCCAGGGACACAGGCCTGGTGGGAAGGCATTCCTAGTAGCCAGGGAGAATAGAGATCTCTGCCAAGCACTTGGAAAGTGTGCCCCCTCCCCCAACCCTGCTTAGTACAGGGAAGCAGGAACCCTGCTTTGGGCAGTCTGTTATCCGCTGGCAGCATATTGCATACAGAAGAGACACTCAGGCCATCTGCCACCAGGAACATGCAGAGATCCAGGGACACAGGCCAGGAACAAGGGAGAGGCAAGAACCAATCACTGACAAGACCACATATAAAAACAGACAAGGAGGTGGCAAGAGAAAAACTAAAGAACGGACCCCAGGGAAACCAAGAAAACCTGGCCACAACAGAACCCATCACAGAAAACAGCAGAATGCCAAACACTCCAGAAAAAGAAGACGCAGACCTGAAATCATACCTCAAGATGATGATAGAGATCCTTAAACAAAAACAGGAGGAAAAGCATAAAGAAATAGAAGCTTTTAAAAAAGAAACAAGAAAAAAACTCAAAGAATTCAAAGAACTAGAGGAAAACAGAACCAACAAGATGAAAGAATGGAAGATGAATTTTAAAACAGAAATAGACAAAATAAAGAAAACACTAAAAGAGACAACACTAGAGGTAGAAAACTTTAAAAAAAAAATCAGGAGTCACTGATACGAGCATTTCCATCAGACTATAAGAGAAGGAAGAGAAAATCTCAGGGGCGGAAGTCAACATTGAAAACATAGACAAATCAGTCAGAGAAGATGCAAAAACCAAAAAGCTCCTAACCTAAAATGTCCATTAGATCCTGGACCCAATTCGAAGACAAAACCTAAGGATAATAAAAATAGAAGAGAGCGAAGAATATCAACTAAGAGGCACAGTAAATAGCTTCAAAAAATCGTAGAAGAAAACTTGCCTAACCTGAAGAATTAGATGACCACGAACATAAAACAAGCTTACAGAACTCGAAATAGGTTGGATCAGAAAAGAAATTCCTACCACATAATAGTCAATATGCCAAGTACACAAAGCAATGAAAAAATACTAAAAGCAGTAAGAGAAAAAGGTCATGTAACATATAAAGGCAGACCAATCAGAATAACACACCATTTCTAAACAGAGACTATGAAAGCTAGAAGATCCTGGACCCTAAAAGAGCACAAGTGTCAGCCCAAGCTGCTATACCAGGCAGAACTGTCAATCACCATAGATGGAGAGAATAAGATATTCCAAGAAAAAACTAAATATACACAATATCTGAACACAGACCCAGTACTAAAATGAATTATAGGTGGAAAACCCAATACAATGAGGGGAACTACATCCTAGTAAAAACAAGAAAACTCCTAAGCAAGATAACCAAAAGAAGAAAGACAAACAGACACAATACAACCTCTGAAAGCAAAATTAGCAGGAAAAAGCAACCATTATTCCTTAATATCTGTTAACCTAAATGGACTCAATTCCCTAATAAAAAGACATAAGCTATCAGACTGGATATATAACAAAACACAGCATTTTGCTGCATACAAGAAACTCATATCAGAGACAAAGAAAGACACTATATCAGAGTAAAAGTTTGGGAAAAAAAAAAAAAAAACTTCCAAGCAAATGGCCCTAGCAAGCAAGCTTAAGTGGCCATTCTACTATCGAATAAAGTATATATTCAACCAAAAGTTATCAAAAAAGATAAGGAAGGACACTTTTTACTCATTATAAGGAAAATTTGTCAGGAGGAACTCTCAATCCTTAACATATATGCTCCAAATACAAAAGCACCAAAATTCATTAAAAAAAACCCTACTAAAGCTCAAAAAATACATTGCACCCCACACAATAATAGTGGCAGACCTCAACACCTAACTCTCACCAAAGGATAGATCATGGAAACAGAAACTAAACCAGGACACAGTAAAACTAACAGAGATTATGAACTAACTGTAATATATATAAAATGCCTCATGGCACCTTCTTGAATACTGACCACATAACTGTTCACATAACAAGCCTCAATAGATATAAGAAGATTGAATTACTCCCATGCATACATTCAGATCACTATGGTCTAAGGCTGGTCTTCAATAACAACGAAGACAACAAAAAGCACATATACACATGGATACTAAACAATGTTCTATTAAATGATAGCAGGATCAAAGAAGAAATGAAGAAAGAAATTAAGGATTTTCTAGAGTTAAAATGAAAACACAACATACCCAAACCTATGGGATGCAATGAAAGCAGAACTGAGAGGAAAACTCATAGCCCTGAGCGCTTCCAAAAAGAAACTGGAGAAAGCATACATCAGCAACTTGACAGCACAGCTAAAAGCTCTAGAACAAAAAGAAGCAGATACACCCAAGAGGAGTAGAAGGCAAGAAATAATAAAACCTTGGGCAGAAATAGACAAAATAGAAACAAAAAAGAACCTTTCAAAAAATAAACAAAACCAAGAGCTAGTTCTTTGAAAAAATTAACAAGATTGAAAAACCTTAGACAAACTAAATAGAGGGCAAAGAGAGAATATCCAAATGAACAAAATCAGAAATGAAAGTGGAGACATAATAACTGAAACTGAGAAAATTCAAGAAACCATCAGATCCTACTACAAAAACCTATACTCCACAAAGGTGGAAAATCTGGAGGAAATGGATGAATTCTTAGACAGACACAAGATCCCAAAGTTAAACCATGACCAGGTAAACCATCTAAATAATCTTATAACACCTAAATAAATAGAAGCAGTCATCAAAAGCCTCCCAACCAAAAAAAGCCCAAGACCATGAGGGTTCAGTTAAGAAAATTATCAGACATTTATTGACGACATAATATCAATACTATCCAAACTATTTTAGAAAATAGAATCAGATGGAACACTACCTAACTAATATTTGAGGCTACAATAACCCTTGTTGGTAAACCATACAAAGACCCTACAAGGTAAAAGATCTTCAGACCAATCTCACTTATGAACATTGATGCAAACATACTCAACAAATTTATGCAAACTAAATCCAAGAACACCTCAAAAGGATCATTCCACATGATCAAGTAGGCTTCATCCCTAGGACGCAGGGATGTTTAATATATGGTAAACCATCAGTGTAATCAACCATATAAACAAACTCAAAGAAAAATACCACATGGTCATCTCAGTAGATGCTGAGAAACATTTGACATAATTCAACACCACTTCATGTTAAAAGACATGGAAAGAACAGGAATCTAATGCCCATACCTAAAGATAATAAAAGCAATATACATCAAACCAACAGCCAATACCAAACTAAACGCTGGGAATCTTGAAGCAATCCCACTAAAATCAGGGACTCAACATGGCTGCCCACTCTCCCCCTACCTATTCAACATAGTACTGGAAGTCCTGGCCGAAGCAATTAGACAGCAAAAGGAAACATAGGGATACATATTGGAAAGGAAGAAGTAAAACATTACTATTTGCAAATGACATGATAGTGTACTTAAGCTCTCCCACAAATTATACCAGAGAACTCCTACAGCTGATAAACGAGTTCAGCAAAGTGGCTGGATATAAAATTAAATCAAACGAATCAGTAGCCTTCCTCTACTCAAAGGACAAACATTTGGAGAAAGAAATTAGGGAAAAGATACCATTTACAATAGTCACAAAAATATGAAATACCTTGGTGTGACTCTAGTTAAGCAAGTGTAGGACCTGTATGACAAGAACTTCAAATCTCTAAAGACCTTACACCAGTCAGATTGGCCAAGATCCAAAACTCAGATGACAGCAGATGCTGGGGCAGATGTGGAGAAAGAGGAACACTTCTCCACTGTTGGTGGGGTTGAAAACTGGAACAACCACTCTAGAAATCAGTCTGGCAATTTGTCAGAAAATTGGACATAATATTACTTGAAGACCCAGGTATTCCACTTCTGGCCATGTACCCCAGAAAAGCTCCAACATACAACAAAGACACATGTACCACAATGTTCATAGCAGCTCTATTTATAATAGCCAGAAGCTGAAAAGGACCAAGATGTCCTTCAGTAGGTTAATGGATACAAAAATTGTGGTACATTTACACAATGGAGTACTACTCAGCTTCCAGAAAGTATGACTTTATGAAATTTTTAAGAAAATGGATGCATCTAGAGAATATCATCCTGAGTAAGATAACCCAGTCACAAAAGAACAGACATAATATGCAGTAACTGATAATTGGATACTTAACCCAGAAAGCTATGAACACCCCAGAAACAACTCACAGACTATATGAAGCTCAAGAATAAAAAAAAAAAAGTAAAGTAAAAACCATTATTCTTAATCCATACACTCCAAGAAAACTTTGACTAATTCCAAGTTACATCCTATTTTACATGTTCTTTATGCTTATTTTAACGAGTAAGATCTTAATGCACACTATCAATCATTTAAAAAAAACAGGCACTGACAAAAATGTATTCATATACTTTTATGCAAAACTGCTTAAAATTTTTACATTTATCTTTTTTTAAAAAAATGGTTAAAAATAAATAAATAAATAAATAAAATATCCAATAAAATTTTATAATATATATATATATATGACTTAATATTATTTTATAGAGATCCTTGCACACATACATATTTATCAATCCCCACTTCATGATAGTAAGAATGTAGAATCAAGCTAGATGTCCAGATACTCATGGCTAGCTGAAATTCAGACTGTATTGTACAAATCTTAGTGTGACATCTATGCTACCTCTAGTACTCAGTGTTCAGGGATCATTATAGAAAATGTGACAGAAAGATGGTAGAACCAGAAATAGTGAACTAATTTAGCAAAACACATTTGTTATTGCATACTTGAACTTACAGTTTTTGTGAGTAAACACTCAGGCCTGTGCTGAATAAAATCATCAAAATTCCAGCATTAGCAGAAGAAGTGCTTTTATGAAGCCACATGTCTACCTGTAGTGATATTGGTAGTTGACAATTGCTATATAGAGAGATGCAATTTTTGTTCAGAGATATAGTCCTGAAAATACTACAAATCCTGCAATAGATGATCCTACAGTCATTCAATACAAGCAACAGCAAAAAGACTCATTGTATTTATAAACAAAGCACTTGCCTATCAAGAGAATGCTGCTCTATTTATGGGACCTGGGTCAGATTCCCAGCACCCACATGGTAGTCTACAACTTTTTGTAAATCCATTTCCAGAGAATCCATTGGCCATTTCTGGATTTCACAGGTAACAGGCATACACATGGTACATACTCAGAGCTAAAATACCCATATAAATAAAATTTAATTAAAATAAATTAAGAACAATGTACCAAAAACTTAGAGAAGTTTTTGTGCATAGAAGAGGAATTGTAAGGTGAAGGTATATTTGATCAAGACACAGCATAATCATATATATATATATATATATAAAATAAAATTTAAACTTGTATGTAACATATGTTAATTTAGAATCAATATAAAATTATGTTTCCTTCTAGTTGACTTTTTCCTAATAAGAGATCTTCATTGTATTAGCTCCATTTCCACTTCACAACATAATGCTGCTTGTTCTGTAAATAATGCCCAAAGAACCTTAGACTATCTTTAAAAAGAATCATGATTAAGGGACCTCTTTTCAAATTATTGATCATTCAGGGAAGTTCACAAGTCTTCTAAAACAACATAGGCTATTGTTGCCATTGATTGCCTCCTATCAGGTGAAGGAAAGTACATACTGCAGAAGACATAGAAAACCAGAGCTGGATAAAACCTGAAAGTCTTCTCTCATTAGACTTTCATACTATCCAAAGGTGCTATGCAAGCAGTGAAGTGACCAAAAAAAAAAAAAAAAACAATTAATGATCTTATTCAACTTAGATTCTATGAACCAAAACATTGGCTAAAATTTTATCTAAGGGTACAATAGTGCCAATCTTATTTTGGCAGCAACCAACATCTCTCTAATTGAACTAAAGGCCTGCTCATCAGGAGGAAAATTATGCCTAATATTGGGAACCTAGACAAATTGTCTGGTGCTTAGTGTAGGTTCTCTCAGACAAAATAATGCCTAAATAAATTCTCACCCCTCATCAAAGATACTTTCTTGTAGCAAATATAGTACAACACAGGAAACTACAATTGGTCACAATATAAAGAAAAGCTGTTCATACAGTGAATATTACAGTGAACATATCTAACACATTCCTTCTGCACTAACAGTTCAGAGAGCATTAAAGAAGAACATCATCTGTAAGAACCAGAAATTCAGGAAGTCTGCTGTGAGACTCTGCATCATAGAAATGACAGACAACCTACCTGAGTAAGAACTTGGAAGCTGCTCAGTCTGTGATGCTAGATGTCTCAGCAATCCCAATGTAGTGCTGTAAATCCATGAAATATCACTGATAACAGCTCTACATTGGAAAGCCAATGAAATTGTTATCTGAAGTCAGTAGAGAATTTTACCAGCAATAGAAATACCCAGGAAGATTCAATGGGAGAGAGGAAAACACAGCTTTGTTCTTATCTCTAATTATATCTAGGTCATTCATTGGAAGGTTTCTACTTTAAAGTAAACATTCTCCATTTAGTTATCATTGCCTTAAATCATATGTACAGAAGTGTTTCTTCTAGGCAATTTTGAACTCATTCAAGTAGAGAGTTAATATTGTTATTTGAACTTCATAACACAGTCTTTCTGTTGTTATTTTCTACACATAAAATAACTGAACTATTGAGTCATTTGAATTTTTCTCCTAATTTTGAGTTATTTTTGTAAACAGCTTTTGATACTATAATGCCTTATAACATGAAAGTATCAAGAGAGAGGAAAAAAGTCTTTTTGTCACTACTCAGTTAGAATTATCAATGTGACCTTAGAAAATATATTAATGTTTTCAGTTTCTGAAAGTTTTATATATCCTAGTTTGTCACTGTAAAATTGAATTTTCCAATTATTAGCTATTCTTTTAGAAGGTCGTGGTGTTGATCTTCATGTTTAATTTTGTTCTGCCTTTGGAAATAAAAGGGGCTGAATTCATAATACATTGTGGTCATGCTTAGTTGGACAAACTGCCTTCATGGCTTCATGAATAATAATATTGATATTCAGTAAGTTTTTCTTTTTCACAAAGAGGGAAAGTATGACTTTCGAACAATTAACCGCAATTGCGGATCACTTGATGCTTATCTCGGAGATAAAATCTTTTAATATCAGTAGCATACAGGTTAGAGAATTTGATATGAGGGTATAATATCAATTGAACCAGCAAAGAATGACCACATAAAGAGTCAGGAAATTACAATTTTGTAAAAAGCAAACATGTTGTTGCTGAGAAACAGTCTGGTCAATTAAAATCATACCAGCCCTTGATTGTGTCTCTAATGTCTTTTGATTAACTTCTGTACAAAAATGAACTTTAATATTTTCAGCCTAAAGAAGCGGATTATCACTGCATTTAATGTCCTGTTATGCATGTGTAGTTTACTGGCCTTGAGGGGTTGTCTGCCAACCTGTGAGCCAGCTGTTCTCTCTCATTAAAATTGGAAGCATTATCAAAAACTCACCTAACCCAGAGTACTTTGACTTGGCTGGGTGAATGGACTTTAAATTTCTCTACTTTATACATGGTCCAAGAATCAGAAACATTCCTAAGAATATTTCTACAATCATCCCTTTTTCTCAGTTTTTTTTTTTTCATTTTAAACTGTACCTATGAACTTGTGTTCTGATAAATTGCTATGCTTTGAAATGAGCAGACCTGATTTGCATACATATATAATTACCAATATTCATCACTAATCTCTTGCTTCTTTAATAATGTGAATGTACTTACAGATCATTATGTCAGTGCTTCTCAACCTTCCTAAAATGTCCACCTTTAAATACAGTTCTTCACATTATGTTAATCTCCAACAATAAAATTATGTTTATGTTATTCCATAACTGTAATTTTCTACTTTTATGAATTATAATGTAAATAATTTTGGAGGTAGAGGTTTGCTTGGTGGGTTGTGACCCACTGGTTGAAATCTGCTTATTTATGTGCTCTCAATGGTTATTTTCTGGAACACATAAGCTTATAATATTTATTTATTGAGGAATTTATTTATCTAGTAATTGGAGCAGATACAGTACTTCTTAGTTTATAATAAACGATTTGTTATTAGAAAAGATGATTTAGGTAGAAGAGATGACTCAGTATAGAGGAACACAGATTACTTGCCCATAGGGTCTTGGTTCAATTTCCAGCACCTACATGCTGGCTGGCATGCTTAACTTTAATCGAAGGAACTTCACAAGCATGAGGCTCTCACAGGCATGCTGACATATATGCAGACAAAACACACAGGCCCATTAAATAAATAAATAAATAATAATAAATAAATGATACTTTAGAAAAGATCCAATAAATCAAATGTTAAAAATCTACTCTTCTTTCATTACGCCATTGCTTGGAGATAACTATATGTGATACTTAAAATTTACAACTCTTCCTTGGTCACAAGATTGACTTTAAAAAAAAATTTTAGGCTAATGCAAAGATGGCTCAGTCGATAAAGTGCTTGCCTTGCAAATATGAGGACCAGAGTCCCTGTTCCCTAGTTCCACATAAAGACCCCGGCATAATCAAATATGTCATCAGTCCTGGTTGTGGGGAAGCGATTTAGGCAATTCAATGGATCACTCCAGCCAGACAAACCAGGGGAATCAAAGAGTTCCAGGTTCAGTCAAAAACTTTCTGGAAAAAAAAAAAAAAAGCAAAATAGACTGAGATAGAGCATGCCAAAGGAAGATACCTTCTGTAGAGAACGATCCTCTGATTCAAAAACAACCAAACAAAGCATTACAAACAGATAAGGTAATATTAGAGTTTTGGCTGTGGTCAATTACAAATGATCACTCTTGCTGGGCTCTTTGATTATTTGAATTCCCCTCATATAGGAGCAGGAGGATTATAAGACCCTTGCCTGAGATCCTCTGTGCCCCTACCACCTACTGTGTACTACATTCCCCTAAGTGAATATCTTCTCAAAAATGGGGAATGGTTGGCTTATAGGTTCAATATTTCAATCCATTATCACCAATATGGAAACATTGCAGCGTCCAGGAAGTCATGGTACAGGAAACAATAATCCTGTATTTTTATCTGAAGGCTGATAGCAGAATACTGGCTTCCAGGAAGCTAGGATAATGGTTTCTTCAACAAGACCATAACTTTTAACAGTGCCACTCCCTGGGCCAAGAATAAACAAACCGTCACAATCCATGTTGCTATAGAGACACACTTACCCTTTCTGGGTAATGGCTTTTAAGGTTTGAGATATTAAAGGAAGAATGCCATAGCCTTAGAAGTAACTTCTCACCTTTCTCCAAGCAAGCCTAATGAACTGATACTCAGAATAAACTTTGTTCAAATTGTGCTTCTATTTCTCGTTAGTACCGAGATAGATCTTAATTTTTTCTCCCCCAAAAATAAAATTTTAGCTTTTATACACAATGTTGACTTCTGTCCTCTAAGCAATTGTACATGTGCCCATACACTGTCACACATACTTGAGCATTAAGACACACATGCACCACACACATACAAAGTGGTTGATTTAGATATAATTCATATATTGTACTACTCACTAGTATATAGAATATTAATTTGTTAAAAAATTTACTGTCTATATTCAAAACATTTAAATTACCTCCAAAATATTATGGTAACTTGTAGCACTGCTACTATTCTCTTTTTCTAATGATTTCCTTTTTTAAACTTTAGAAATAGTAATATATACTATGGTGTGTAATATTTACAATAAATATATAATTTACATATAGATAATATATAATCCTAATAATTGACATTATAATAAGCTTTTCCTATTTGAGATTATTCATACAAAATAAATCATATACTAAATGGTTTTGAAAGTCTGTTAGACTTTATTTATTATATGTGAATTAGTATTTGGCTAGTAAGTTTCTGTGTGAACCATATGTATGCATGTTGCCTATAGAGATCATAAATAGGGAGTCATAAGCTCTGTAACTGGAGTTACGGATAGTTGTGAGGTACTAAGCAGAACCAACTTTCTATCCTTCAATATGTAGCCTTTTGTTATCAGCTTCTTTAAATACAAATAATATTTTCATGGACTATAAATATCATACCATGTATCATCACAGCATTTCTTAATAAGAGTATTATATAGTAGAGATGTTGCACTTTCATTTGTCTATTAGCCAAAAACATTTAACTTGTTTTCATTTGGGAGCTAAAATTTGTTATTCTCATTGTCTAAATTTAGATGTTAACTTTGAAAATGACAAATACAGAGTTTAGAGATCTAAAGTAAACTTTGCATATAACCTTTTTTATTAAAGCCCTTTTTACCCCAGAAACAACTCACATACTGTGTGAATTTCAAGGGAAAAAAAAAGAAAAGAAAAAATGCATTGTTTACACCTTACACACCAAGAAAACTGACTAATTCTGGGTTATTTCCTGGTTTACATGTACTTTGTGCTCATTGTAACTAGTAAGATCTTAATGCACACTATCAAACCTTATAAAAAAAAAAGCCAAGCAATGACAGAAATGTATTTGTATACTTTTATGCAAAAATTCTTAAAATTTGTACATTTATCTTTGTTTTTTTATAAATAAAGTTCTTCAATAAAAAAAAGATGTCATGAAAACAAGTAGGGGGGAGTAAAATGAAGTGGGCAAGGGGATAACATTTCAAATGTAAATACAAAGAGTAATTAAAAATAATAAAGCCATTTTCAACATTAACTATACAAATGTCTGAATATATTTGACATGTATTTGGGTAGCATGTGTTCTTCAAATGACCAATCTCAATTTAGATAGTTGATCCAACAGTTTCTACCTATCTTAACTACACAAATTTTATAGATTTAATTTTATATAGAGATGTCTGTGAAATATTTTTAAACATAAACACTCTGAGAAACAAAATGATTTTTTTATGTTTTAACATACCTCATTTCCTATAAAAATTACCAAGGTTTAAAGATGTTACACATAGATTTTTCATGATGCTGGGTATACAGATGTGTAATGGGTTTAGATCTTAAATCCCTCCCAAAATCTCCTGTGTTAAAGGCATGGTCCCTAGATAATGGGTGGTTGAAAGTGGGTACCCTACTTTTATTCTCTTTTGCCATATTTAACATCCTGACCAGAAGCAACTTTAGGGACACAGGGTTAATTAACTTGCAGGTTGTCATACTTTGTTCAATCTAACATACCTGTGACAAAAACAAAAACAATCCACAAACAAACAAAAACAACAGCAACAAAAACTCCAAACTGTTTCTGCTGCAGTGGTCTGTGGCAATATATGAATAATTTTTCTAATTGCTAACTGATATAACAGTATTCATCAAACTTTGAATAATAGCAAACAAAAGCAGATTAACCTAGACTGTGTAAAACACCCAGAAAGAACGGCAAAGGATGTAAGTTAGTAAGCAGCATATATTAGTAATATTTGTTTTAATTTCTGCCATGTGTTCCCTTAATAATGTCCTGTAACTCTTAAGTCAAACAAACGTATTTCTCTTCCAAATTTGTGTTGTTCAATCCTTTATAACAGAATCAAAAACTAGGATACACTTTATACCAAAACACCAAGACAACAAAGGGGAAAACTCAAGGCAGGAACATGGAGGAAATAGATAAGACAAAGAAAAAGGGGTAGGAAGATGGTTCAGAGATTAAAAGCACTAATTGCTCTTCTAAAGGTCCTCACTTCAATTCCCAGAAAGCACATGGTGGCTCACAATACTCTGTAATTGGATTTAATGTCCTCTTCTGGTGTCTCTGATGACAGAAACAGCATTTTCACATATATAAAATTAATACATAATTTTAAAAAGACAAAACGGAATGTTGCTTATTGGCTAGCTTCTAGGTTGAAGTTCAGTCACTGTTCTGATGTAGCCCAAGGTCACAAAACCACAAAGGACTCTGCTATTCTACATCAATTATCAATGAAAACTTCATGGTATTGGTAAAGAGATAGGTAGGTAGATCAATAGAACAGAATTGAAAACCCAGAAATGAACCCACACACCTATGGTCACTTGGTCTTTGACAAAGGAGCTAAAACCATTCAGTGAAAAAAGGAAAGCCTCTTCAACAAATGGTGTTGGTTCAACTGGCAGTCAGCATGTAGAAGAATGCAAATCAATCATTTCTTATCTCTTTATACAAAGTCAAGTCCAAGGGGATCAAAAACCTCCACATAAAACAAGGTGCACTGAAAGTATTAGAAGAGAAAGTGGGGAAGAGCTTAGAACACATAAGCACAATAGAAAATTTACTGAGCAGAACACCAATGGCTTATGTTCTAAGATCAAGAATTGACAAATGAGACCTCATGAAATTGCAAAGCTTTTATAAGGCTAAGGACACTGTCAAGAACCAAAATGGCAGCCAAAAGATTGGGAAGGGATCCTATGTCTGATAGAGGGCCAGTATCCAATGTATACAAAAAACTCAAGAAGTTAGACTCTAGAAAAATCACATAATCTTATTAAAAATGGAGTATATAACTAAACAAAGAATTCTCAGCTGAGGAATATTATATCGAATGGCAGAAAAGCACCTAAAGAAATGCTCAACACCCCTAGTCATCAGGGAAATGCAAATCAAACATTCCTGAGCTTCTACCTCACACCAGTCAGAATGGATAAGATCAAAATGCAAATGACAGCAGATGCTGGAGAGGATGTGGAGAAAGAGGAACACTTCTCCACTGTTGGTAGGGTTGTAGGCTGGCACAATCACTCTGGAAATCAGTCTGGTGGTTCCTCAGAAAATTGGATCTAGTACTACCTGAAAACCCAGCTATTTCACTACTGTTCATGTACCTCAAAAATGCTCCAAAATATTACAAAGACACATGCTCCAACATATTTATAGCAGCCTTATTTATAGTAGCCATAAGTTGGAAAGAATCCAGATGTCCTTCAACAGAGGAATAGATACAAAATGTATTGTACATTTACACAATGGAATACTACTCAGCTATTAGAAACACTGACTTCATGAAATTTGTAGGCAAATGAATGGAACTAGAGACTATCATCCTGAGTGTGGTGACCCAGTCACAAAAGAACAACCATGTTATGTATTCAGTGACAATCAGATACTAACCCCAGAAAGCTGTAAATTCCAAAGAAACAATTCACAGAGACATTGTGAAGTTCAAAAAGAAGAAAAGTCAAAGTGGGGATGTCTCAGTCCTTCTTAGAATGAAGAACAAATCACTCACAGGAGGAAATACAAGGTCAAATAGAGAAACAGGGATTGAAGAAAAAATAACTCAGAAGCCACCTCACCTGGGGATCCATCATACATGCAGCCATCAGATCCAAACACTATAGCTGATCCTAAGAAATACTTAATGGCAGGAACCAGAGAAAGTTACCTTCTCAGGGACTATATTAGAGTCATAGAGATACAGCTGAGCATGCTTGCAGCTAACCATCTGACTGAACTTGAGAACCAGAATGAGGCTGCTGAAGAAAGGACATAAGAAGCTGAAAGTGGTTGCAACCTCATGGGAAAAACAACATTATCAACCAATCAAACCATCCACAACTCCCATGGACTAAAACACCAATCTTTGTGCACACATTGAGAGACCTATTGATCCAGTTGCATATGTAGCTGAAGATACCAGTGTCTGGTATCAAGGAGAGAAGAGACTTTTGTTCCAGAGAGGGCATGATTTCCCAATGCAGGAGAATGCCAAGGCAATGTGGGTGGTGATGGTGATTAGAAGGAAATGTACCTTTGTGAAAGCAAATGGAAAAGAGGTATTTGAGTGGGGCAAGGGAAAGGGATAACATCTCAAGTGTAAATACAGAATATCTAATAAAAAATAAAGAAAGAAAAGGACACACTGATCAATCCTTTTTTAATCAATTTGCTCAACTGATACTTTCTTTTACATAGTGGGTCAAGTTGAAAACTAAAGGTAACTGTAATCATAGGTCAGGTTCTTTATTTTCTAATTAATTCCATGGGTAATTCTTTTTTTTAACTCTTTTTTTGTTTTATTGGATATTCTCTGCATATACATTTCAAATGTTATCCCCCTTTCTCCTAATCCCATCCCCTCTCTCCCTACACTTGTTTCCATGAAGGTATTCCATCTCCCAACTAAACACCTCTCCACCTCAGCTCCTTAGCATTCTTCTACAGCAGGAAAACATGCCTTCACTGGACCAAAAGCCTCTGACCCCATAGATTCGAGACAATGCTGTCCTCTGCTACATATGAAAATGGAGTCATGTGTTTCTCTATGTGTTCTCATTTCTTAGGGTTGTAGTCTCTGAAAGCTCTAGAGTGTTTTATTGGTTGATAATATTGTTCTTCCCATGGGGTTGCAGACACTTTCAGCTCCTTCAGTCTTTTCTCTAGATCCTTCATCGGGAATCCTGTGTTCAGTACAATGGTTAGCTGCAAGCATCCTCAACTGTATCTATATGACTCTGGCAGAACCTCCAAAGAGGCATCCATATTTGGCTCTTGCAAGTATACACTTCTTAGAATTAGCAATAGAGCTTGGATTTGGTGGCTGTATATGGGGTGGATCCCCAAGTCAAGCAGTCTCTGGATGATCTTTTTTCAATCCATTTTCCTCTATTTGTTCCTGTATTTCTTCCCATTAGTGCTTTGTTCTACCTTCTAAGAAAGAGTGAGGCATCCACACTCTGGCCTTCTTTATTTTTGAGCTTCATAAGGTCTGTGAATTGTTTCTGGGTTATAAATTAATCCTGATGAAAACTGCATGGTATTTGGTACAGAAAGAGGCAGGTAGATCAATGGAACACTATTTAAGACCCAGAAATGAACCCATACTTCCATGGTTTGACAAAGTATCTAAACATTCAATGGAATAAATACAGCATCTTCAAAAAATGGTGCTGTTTCGAAAGGCATCCAGTATACAGAAGAATGTAAATCAATTCATTCTGATTTTTTTTGTAAAAAGATCAAGTTCAAGTAGATGAAAGATCTCCACATTAAACCAGGTACACAAGAACTAATGGAGGAAAATCTGGTGAAGAGCTTAGAACACATAGGCACAGGGAAAAAATTCATGAACAGAAAGAACATCAATGGCTTATGCTCTAAAATCTAGGATCTATAAATGGGACCTCATGGAATTACAAATTTTCTGTAAGGCTAAGGGTATTGTTAAGAGGACAAAATGACACCCAACATATTGTGAAAGGATTTTTACCAATCCCATATCTGATAGAGGGCTAATATTCAATATATACAAAGAACTCAAGAAGTTAGACTCCAGAGAATCAAATAACCCCTTTAAAATGGAGATAAACAAAGAATTCATAACTTAGGAATGTGTGAGAAGTACTAAAGAAATGTTCAACATTACTAGTCATCAGGAAAATGTAAAAAAAAACAAAAAACAAAAAACAAAAACGACAACAAAAACATGAGATTCCACCTCACACTAGTCAGAATGGCTAATATCAAAAATCCAGGTGACAGCATATACTGATGAGGATGTGGATATAGAGGAATACTCTTTCACTGTTGGTTGGGTTGTAAACTGGGACAACCCCTCTGGAAATAAGTTTGGCTGTTCCTCAGAAAATTGGATATAGTAGTACTTGAAGACCCAGTTATATTACTCCCAGGCATATACCCTAAAGTTGCTCCAAAACATAACAATGACACATGCTCCATCATATTCATAACAGTCTTATTTATAATATCCTGAAGATGAAAAGAACCCAGATTTCTTGCAACAGAGAAATGGATACAAAAAGTATGGTACATTTACACAATGGAATTCTATTCAGCTATTAGAAACAATGACTTCATGAAATTCTAAGGCAAATGGATGGAACTAGAGCAATCGCCTTGAATGATGTAACCCAGTCACCAAAAACACTCATATATTCACTCAATTGATAAGCTGATACTAACCCCAAAATGTTAGGTCTTTAAATCAGGTTTTCAACCTTCCTAATGCTGTGACCTTTGAATACATTTCCACATCTGAGCATAAAATAATTTCATTGCAAGACTGTAATAGTAATTTTGCTACTATTATAATTCATTATAAAATATCTCATATTCAGGGTATCTGATATTATCCTAAAGGTGTTACAACCCAATGGTTGAGAACCTCTACATTATGAGTGAGGGTATATTATTCAGGGTGCATCCTTTATTGAGTGGCTTCAATTCCTCCCCATGTCTCTCAATTCCATTTCTGCTTAGGCTCCATTTGGTGAACAACATCTCTAGCATATGCCTTCCACCCTGCTGCTGCTTTATTTATTTATTTATTTATTTATTTATTTATTTATTTATTTATTTATTATTTATTTATTTATTTATTTATTTATTTATTTATTTATTTTTGAGTTAGCAACAGATGGGACCTGGTGATTCTGGACTTAATGAAACCACTGGATCCACCAAGTCACTTACATCTTCTTTCTTTTTCACATTTTTTAAAGAGAATGTACATAGATCATCACAATCACATTTAATTTTGTACTATATCCAACCCTTTTTAGTATGGACAATATCAATGTATGTTGAGTACAGGTAATGAAACAATTTTTGAGTTCATAAATTTGTTAAATAGAAATGCAACATGTTTTCATTTTAAAAAGACAAGACAACATGATGATTAACTTTTAGTTACATATCTCTTTGTTCTATTCTGTATACTTTTTGTTCTCTCTCTTTTTCACTTAGGTTACTATAACTGACTACTTAGACATAACTATTAAATTAAACATACTTAACCAACCCTGAAATGTCTAATTTTAAACTATGTCTCTTCTCTTGACGATGTATCATGGTAGTGTAACTAGTCATTAATATTCCTTTTATTTCAAGTAAAAAATATTCAGAGTTTGACTTCAAATTTAGACATACATTTTGTAATGGTGTCTCTTTGCCTATCTTTATTCTCTGGCTTAGATATGCATCTCTAAATCTCAAAAATGCTTCCAATTTCAATTAGAAATAAATTACTACACAGACTCAAAGGAAGCTTTTTTTTTTTTTTTTCTAAATGGGTTTCTAATTTTATGAAGAAACATTGTCAAAATACCTTATGACAATTATTTTTCTCTCCTTGGTTTCTTAATTTGAAGCTAAAATGTGTCAGAAAAGTGTGCATTTGTTTATCCTCATTCTGGTAGGTGTAAAATTTTATCAACATAAGAATGCCTTAGGCAGTGGTAATATAGCACCCATTAGTCACTAGATTTTAATATAAATAAAATTTTTGTTTCCAAAACCCTGTGACCTTGATCACACAGACACCTCGAAGGTCACGAAAATAAAACTATATGATTCTCATTAGAAGAAAGCATACTGTATTAGTCCTTAACAAAGTGAGCTTTAAACATGTGTTCTTCCTGCAAGAATCTGGGCACATTTTATTTAGTTCTTATTTCTAAGATTCAGAATAAAAATTAATTATATCTTTTGTATTAAATATCTTGATCATTACTACAATTTATTTTACGAGTAATGTCTTTAGAAATGTTGAGATCTCATTTCAAATAATGTATCATATTTGAATCTAATGTTTAAATTAAAGAAGATAAAATTTAAGGTAATACTCAATGTCAATACTACAGAGAAGAATTTCATATGGAAAGGAAAATATGGCATTAAATATAACTAATGAAAGTGGGGGTAAACATTCCCAGATTCTAACTGGCCTTTAGCACTAAACATCATTCCTACCTTGGCATCTTTAGCTTTGCCATTTCCAACAGCTTTCATAAAATGAACCTGCTACACTTCCAAGTTTCTCATTAAATGTGGGATTGAATCCCTGACTTAGGCAATGGTCCCAGAGGTAAATTACCTGGAGAACTTCTTAGACTATATAGTGCTTTGTAGAGGCTCAGTTGTATACATGTATAATTTTCTTTCTAAGACAGTAAATGTTAATTCTTGTATTGTTATTTTATTACTTCTACTAGTAGTCATAGTAGTAGTTTTTGGAGTGGTCAGTGAGAAACAATATTTTATTTCACTACACACTGGACTCTCCAATTTCATATGTTTTCTTACATTAAAAAAATTAAATAGCTTTTATGTTTTCTTAAACTCACCTGTCCCTGAAGAGATTTTAATGTCAGAAGGACCAGTATTCTTAATACATTCTATGCTACTACTATTTTTATATTTTTTCAATATCTGAATAAGTGGTATTTAATTTAATTTTCAGAAATACTATATCAACATATATGTTCTGCTCATATTAATGAACTGAAATATTTTTCACAAATCCTAAAGGACAATCTTTTATTTCTCACTTAAACAACTATTACAAGCAAGAGTTAAATTATTTCTTAGATAATTTAAGAAGTTTCATTATTGATTAATATGAAAGGGGATAAATTTTAGTAACATATATTCTTAACATAAAAGTGAATTTGAGCAATAACCAAGAGGCACTGCACTCAAATTTACTAATAAATTATCTAATAATAATATTGGTTCCTCAGAAAAATGGACATAGTACTACCTTAAGTCCCAGTTATTCCACTTCTGGGCATTTACCCCAGAGACACTCCAATATACAACAAAGATACATGCACCACAATGTTCATTGCAGCTCTATTTATAATAGCCAGAAGCTGGAAAGAACCCAGATGTCCTTCAGTAGATGAATGGATACAAAAATTGTGGTAAATTTACACCATGGAATACTACTTAGCTATCAGATACAATGACTTAACAAAATTCTTAAGAAAATGGATGCATCTAGAGAATATCATCCTGAGTAAGATAACCCAGTCACAAAAGAACAGACATAATATGCAGTCACTGATAATGGGATACTAACCCCAGAAAGCTCTGAACATCCCAGAAACAACCCACACACTGAGTGAAGTTCAAAATATATATATATATATATATATATATATATATATATATATATATATATATATATATATATATATATATATATATATTTTATTTTTTTTAATTAAAATAGAACTGTATCACATCCCCCTTTCCTCCCTACAGCCCCTCCTAGACTCTCTCCTATCCCCTCAAATTAATAGCCTTTTTTCCTATATTATTGTTACATATATAAATATGTGTATGTATATGTACCCACAAATACTTAATTACAACCTTAAAAATGTATTTAAAAAAATAATATATTAACAAAATGAAAACTAGATCTGTTGGTTACCTAAAATAAGGTTTATTGGACTGGGAAATTTTTAACTTAGAATGAAACGCATTTCTAAAAAAATAAAACAGGAAAATTAACCTTTGAAAAGTGCTAAAAATAGCTTCAAACAACTATTTTACCATTAACTCAGCAAAGTTAAAACTTGACTCAATTTTGAAATAAGAACTATAAGAAAAATACAGAAGGCACCAAGAACTTAGTATGTAGAAATTTAGAAAAAGGTAGGTAAAATTTACACTGGTTCTTTTCTTCCTTTGTTTAGCAAAAAAAAAAAAAAAAAGAATTAAAAAATATTCAATTTAAAGTTTTAAGATTTATATTTTTCCTTTTAAGAAATAAGTTTCAGAAAACAAGTAACTGTTTACAATTGGGTTAAATGTAAAAGTTAGTTTTAAATCTCTAAAATAATTGTAAGTATGTGCTAGTGAACTGTAATGAATAACTGGGAAAATTGAAAGATCAAATACAACTGTCTGTAACTGTGAAGATAAAATTTTATTTATTGTTGCTAATGGAAAAAGATGACAGGAAAGTATACTGGGAGAAGAACATTTTCTTGTTTCTAAGTTTAAAACTGGTACATAATTTCATTATGTAGATATATTTTATAGCTACATTATTGAGAGCTACAGTAACCTGATTGTAATCACTGAAGGTAAAATTATGTGCATATACCTGTAGAGATATGTCAAAAGGATTATTGTATTGTTTATAGTGTGCCATTCTTTTTCTGAGTTTATAGTATATTCTTATGAGAGAATGTTCTCAATTTATTTTATTTCTCTTCGAACAACTTTATTTTTAAAAAAATAAATGTACAGATTTTAAGCATTTTTGCATATAAGTATAGAAATACATTTTTTTCAGTACTTGATTTTTTTAAAGTTTTGATAGTATGCATTATAATCTTGCTAGTTATAATGAGCATAAAGTAAATATAAAACAAGATGTAACTTGGAAATAGTCAAAGTTTTCTTGTTGTGTAAAGATTAAGCATAATGGTTTCTCATTTTCTTTTTCTTTCTTTCTTTTTTTTTTTGGCCTTTGTTTTTTTCTTGAACTTCATATAGTCTGTAAGTTCTTTCTGGGGTATTCAGAGGTTTCTGGGGATAGTATCCAATTATCAGTGACTGCATATTATATCTGTTCCTTTGTGACTGGGTTACTACACTCTGTGATATTTTCAAGATGCATTCATTTTCTTAAGAATTTTATAAAGTCATTGTTTCTGATAGCTGAGTAATACTCCATTGTGTAAATACACCACAATTTTTGTATCCATTCATCAACTGAAGGACATCTGGGTTCTTTCCACCTACTGGCTATTACAAATAAAACTGCTATGAACATTGTGGTGCATGTGTCTTTGTTGTATGTTGGAGATTCTCTGGGGTATATGCCCTGGGGTGGAATAACTGGGTCTTCAGGTAGTACTATGTCCAATTTTCTGATGAACCACCAGATTGATTTACAGAGTGATTGTACCAGTTTACAACCCCACCAACAATGGAGAAGTTTTCCTTTCTCCACATCCTTGTTAGCATTTGCTGTCATCTGAATTTTTGTTCTTAACCATTCTTATGTGTGAGTTAGAATCTCAGGGTTGTTTTGATTTGCATTTCCCTAATGACTAAGGATGTGGAGCACTTGCTCAGATGCTTCTCAGCCATCCTATATTCCTCAATTGAGAATTCTTTGTTTAGCTCTGTACCCCATTTTTTAAAAGGATTGTTTGATTCTCTGGCGTCTAACTTCTTGAGTTCTTTCTATACCTTGGACATTAGACCTCTATCAAATGAAGAATTGGTAAAGATCTTCTCCCAATCTTTTGGATGTCTTTTTGTTTTCTTGACAGTGTCCTTAGCCTTACAGAAATTTTGCAATCTCATTAAGTCTCATTTCTCCATCTTTGAACTTAGAGCACAAGCCATTGGTGTTCTGTTCAGGAAAATTTCCCCTGTGCCTATGTGTTCTAAGGTTTTCCCTATTTCTCTTCTAATAGTTACAATGTACTTGGTTTAATGTGGAGATCCTTAATCCACTTGCACTTGAGCTTAGTATAAGGAGATAAGAAAGGGACTATTTTCATTCCTCTGCATGCTGAGTGCCAGTTGAAACATCACCATTTGTTGAAGAGGCTGTTCTTTTTCCATTGAATGTTTTCAGCTTCTTTTTCAAAAATAAAGTAAACATATGTGTGAGGGTTCATTTCTGTATCTTCTATTCTGTTCCGTTTATCAATGTGCCTTTCTGTGTAACAGTACCATGCGGTTTTTAAAACATTTACCTTATACTATAGCTTAAGGTCAGGAATGGTGATTCCCTCAGATGGTTTCTTATTGTTGAGGATGGATTTCAATATTGTAGGATTTTGGTTATTCCAGATGAATTTGCAAATTGCTCTTTCCAACTCTATGAAGAATTTAATTGGAATTTTGATGGAGATGGCATTGAATCTATAGATTGCTTTTGGTAAAATTGTCATTTTTAAAATGTTGATCCTTCCAATCCATGAGCATGGGAGATCTTTCCATCTTCTGAGATCATCTTCAAATTCTTTATTTAGAGATTTGAAGTTCTTGTTATCCAGGTCTTTGACTTGATTAGTTAGAGTCACACCAAGGTATTTTATATTGTTTGTGACTATTGTGAAGGGTATCTTTTCCCCGATTTCTTTCTCTGCATGTTTGTCCCTTGAGTACAGGAAGGTTATTGATTTGTTTGAGTTAATTTTATATCCAGCCATTTTCCTGAACCTGTTTATCAGCTGTTAAAGTTCTCTGGTGGAATTTTTTTGGGGTCACTTAATTATGCTATCATGTTATCTGCAAATAGTAATATTTTTATTTCTTCCTTCCAGTACTGTGTTGAATAGGGAGGGAGAGAGTGGGCAGCCTTGTCTAGTCCATGATTTTAGTGAGATTGCTTCAAGTTTCTCAAATTTTAGTTTAATGTTGGCCATTGGATTGTGGTATATTGCTTTTTTTATGTTTAGGTATGTGCCTTGGATTCCTGTTATTTCCAAGACTTTTAAAATGATGGAGTGTTGAATTTTGTCAAATGCTTTTTCAGATTCTTGTGTGATGACCATGTGGTTTTTTTTTTTGAGTTTGTTTACATGTTGTTGATGAATTTCTGTATATTAAAACATCACTGCATCCCACGGATGCAGCCTACTTGATCATGGTGCATGATCCTTTTGATGTGTTCTTAGACTCGGTTTGCAAGAATTTTGTTTAATATTTCTGCATGAATGTTCATAAGGGTGACTGGTCTGAAATACTCTTTCTTGGTAGAGTCTTTGTGTGGCTTAGAAATGAGGGTTATTGTGGCTTTGACAATGTATTGGGTAGTGTTCCACCTGACTCTATTTGTGGAATAATTTGGAGAGTATTGATATTAGGTTGTCAATAGATATCTGATAGAATTCTGCACTGAATCCATGTGGTCCTGGGCTTTTTTGGTTGGGAGGCTATTGATGACTGCCTCTGTTTCTTTAGATTTTATGGGATTATTTAGATGGTTTTCCTGGTCCTGGTGTAACATTGTTGTCTTAGTTAGGGTTTTATTGCTGTGAACAAACACCGTGACCATGGCTAGTCTTATAAATAAAAACATTTAATTGAGACTGGCTTGCAGATTCAAAGGTTCAGTCCAGGATCAAGCAGAAGCATGGCCATGTCAAAGCAGGCATGGTGCAGGAGTAGCTGAGAGTTAAACATCTTCATCCAAAGGAAGCCAGGAACAGACTGAGCATCCTCAGCCAGCTAGGGCTAGTGTTTCAAAACCCATCCCCAGAGTGACACACTTCCTCCAACAAGGCCAGACCTTCTACTAGTGACAGTCCATGGGCCATTCATATGCAAACCATCACAATTGGTATCTGTTATCTATCTAGGAATTCATCTATTTCCTCTAGATTTTCCTGTTTTGTTGTATATAAGCTTTTGTAGTTGGATCTGATAATTACTTGAATTTCCTGAGTTTCAGTTGTTATGTCTCCACTTTAATTTCTTAGTTTGTTAATTTGGATACTTTCTTTTTTCCCTCTAGTTAGTCTGGCTAAGGGTTTATCAATCTTGTTATTTTTCTCAAAGAACTAGCTCTTGATTTTTTTTTTTTTTTTAATTCTTTGGTTCTTTTTGTTTCTATTTGGTTAATTTCTGCACTGATTTTGATTATTTCTTCCTGATTCCTCCTCTTCAGTAATCTGCTTCTTTTTGTTCTAGAACTTTCAACTGTGTTGTCAAGTTGCTAGTGTATGCTCTCTCCAGTTTCTTTTTGGAGGCACTCAAAGCTATGAGTTTTCTTCCTAGTACTGGTTTCCCTTGCATTGTATAGGTTTGTGTATATTGTGTTTTCATTTTCATTAAATTCTGGAGAATCCTTAATTTCTTTATTTCTTCTTGGATCATGCTATCACTGAGTAGAGTATTTTTCAGTTTTGATGTTAATATGAGCTTTTTACTATTTTTTGTTGTTATTAAAGTCCAGCTTTAGTCCATGGTGATCTGATAGGATACATGGGAGTATTTCAGTCTTCTTATATCTATTGAAGCTTGTTTTGTGACAGACTATATTGTCAAATTTGGAGAAGATGCTGTGAGGTAATGAAAATAAGGCATATTTTTTTGTTTCAGGGTGAAATGTTCTATAGATGTCTATTATTTCCCATTGGTTCATAATCTTTCCAAGTTTCACTGTGTCCTTGTTCAGTTTCTGCTTCCGTGATCTGTCCATTGATGAGAGTGGGGTATTGATGCCAAGTCGCTATGCCAGAGGTCTGGCCCTACTCTGGGCAGCAGGGGCAAGTTTTCTGAGAACTTTACCTAGCCGTCTCTGTGCTTTGGTTACTCACAGTGTAATCTCACCTGCCCTGTGTCCCTGGATCTCTGCTGTTCCAGGACTCAATATTGTTTTAAGGACTATGTAAGGCAGAGACCTGAACTATGCTAGACCTCTAATTAGGTCTTGGAAATTAATACACATAGGTATAATGGGAAATTAAAAATACATCTGCATAAATAATGATATTGTAGCAAAGTTTTTGTGCTGTAGAAGGCCAAAAATGTAAGTGTATAGCATATGAAGTTTGAAGGAACAAAGAATGGACAATCAAGTTTTATAGTCCTAAAGCACCAACACCACTGAACTGAACTGAATCAATGATCATATGAAATCTGAGCTGAAGTATGAGAAAGTATTGAGTCCTTAAGAGAAAATAAATTAAGCCATCTGCTAGTGATAAAGGAGGTTAGAAGCTAGAATGAGGAACAGACCAAGAAATCAAAATGACTTATTTTTTTCTTGGCTAGGCTGGATAGCGAACTAAAAGTCTATTGTTAATAGTTTTAATTGTCTGTAGAAATTGGGAAGTGTAATGAAGGGAGCTATTTTTGATATTTCTTTTCAGTTTCAGAAAAGTAATTATATTGACATGTTAAGAACCTTTTCTACTTTGGATTTTATTGTATTCTTGTGGGAATATATTAGTCACACAGAAAGCACTGTTGTGGGGAGCTTTTGTTTTGATACAACCTGCACTGTACCATTCAGCATCCTAAATTTATAAATATTTAGGACTGTGAAAGGTAAGCTGGTTTCTGGTCAAGCTAAGGTAAGAAACCTCAGATAACCTCAAGGGACAGTAGGAGTTTCACCTGTTCCCAGGTTCCAGGTCCCTGTCAGTAGCCACAGCCACTCTTACCCCATAGTTTTGTGTCATTGGTCACATCCACATGTAAAGGACATGACCTGTGGTCACATAGGCACAAGACAAATCTCCATTTTAATGAGATACTCAAAAGCCTGAAGGACTTAGCCAATGACCTTTCTTCCCCAGACACTCCTCCTTTCAAAGGGTATTTAATTTCAGGCCTATGCTGAGAAGTGTGGTACAGTTTCACTAGTCCACTTTCCACCATGACTATAAATGCCTTAAAAACATAGACTGCCTCTTTTCATCGGGATTCTCCTTGGGAAGCCATGGAGAAGGCTTTCACCTATAGAGCCACTATCTAATCTCTTGTAGATTGCCTCTCAGTGCTTCAAGCCAAAGCTGTCACTAAGCCCAAGATCAAACTTGCAGCTGTCAAGCCAAAGACCCCCCATGGGACCAGCTGCAGCTCCCCTCTTTTCCTCTGGCTACAGGGTCAAGTGCCCTGACTCTGTTCTCAGCTATTCCCTGGCATCAAGCAGTGACTGGATGTCCAAGAGCCTGAGAAGCAGAAAGCCCCAGTCTCATCTATGACCCAAAAACCGTGAGCCACCTTCAGCTGTACCTTGCTTCAGACTGTGTTTCTCTACACATGGGTGGTGTCCCAGAGCTTTCCTACAGCCCAACACTCTACAGGTGATGGTGTAGGGTAAGTATAGTCAAATTTCTGTATCCTGCCTCCCTGAGGTTGAGAAGACATAAGACCCATATCCCTACATAAACATCCTTTTTATTTTTTATTTTTTCAGTGATGCTGCAATAACAGAACCTTTTCTCTCCTCCAACTCCTATGCCCCTCTTGCCACCTCCACCCCTCTATTTCTTTCTCTAGATTTGTTTTTTTGTATCTCATGCCATTTATTTCACGTTAACTGAACCATTGCATTTATAATATTTATGCTTTCAAGTTTGTAATAATAATAATAATAATAATAATAATAATAATAATAATAATAATTCATTATAAAAGAATATCTTGTATAAGGAAGTTTGACCAAAATAAAGATTGTAGGATTCTGTGTCAAACCAGAATATAAATTTAAATGTAAAACAATCCAAAGTATTTTAGTTTTTGTCCAGATAATAATAATAATAATAATAATAATAATAATAATAATGATAATAATAATAAAATTGTTATTGTTTTTATTACATAGTAGGTATGTTTAGCATGTAGCTTTAAATGGCAAAAACAAATAGAAAATGAATTTTGATAACAGTTTCATTGTTTAAGAAATATAATTCCAAAACCTAGAAGTTTTCTTGGAGCAACAAGGTAATTTGTAGTTGATCTTGGTTGTTATCATTGTCTGAATTCTGGATTTTATATAAGACTATATTCACAAATTATAATGACTATAATAAGCAAATCAACATTTCTTTACATCCATATATTCTACTTCTATTGCCATTTGAGTTGTAATTTAATTTTAAAATAAATATCTCATCAGGACCCTGTTTTCAATATCAGCATGAAAGATAATAACACAGTTGATCAGATTTTTAAAATGATGCCCGTGAGGTGAGCCTAATGTTGAGAATTGTTTTTCATTAAGTTTTAATGATAAAATCACACAAAAATATCTTGTATAATGAGGTTTTACCAAAATAAAGGTAGGATTCTGTTTCTAACCAGAGTAAAAATTTAAATGTAAAAAACAAACAAACAAACAAACAAACAAACAAACAAACAAAAAAAAATAGCCTTTTACTTTTTGTCCAGATAATAATTCTGCTTTCCCCCAATACACATGCTGCAGTTTTCCTGATGTGTTGTAGGATTATTAAATGGGCATATGGCCAGGCCAATGCAGTAGTACCATTGGCAAAAAAAAGAGGAGGAACCTCTTTTGGTTAATGCGTTGTTCTTTCCTTTGCTTCCTCTTTCCCAGAGGTAGCTATTGTAGCTGTGGAGTTTTCTTCAGTTTGCTGTATATTAATTTGCCCTATCTGCTGGGGATCGAATTAAAATTCCCCTGTGGATGTCTAAAATTATAGACAGTATTGAGTCCTATACATGTTATGTTTTAAATTATCTTAAATTTTATATTGTGGGTATCTTAATTTTAATTAAGGTTTTATTGTTGTGAATATGCAAAAACAAAAAAGGTATATGGAAACATTTGACTGGGTCTAACTTACAGTTTTATAGGTTTAGTCCATTATCATCTCGGCAGGAAACATGGCAGCTTACAGGTATATATGGTGTTATAGAAGGAGGTGAGAGTTGATCCTAATGCAGCCTTCCACACTGGGTGAAGCTTGAAAACTGAAGACTGCAAAGCCCAGCACCACAGTGACACACATTGTCCAACAAGCCCACACCTAAATCAACAGTTCCTCACCTCCAAATAGTGCCACTACATGGGCTAAGCATATATTGTGGGTATCTTAAATCTATTTTAGGGGGTAAGAAACTTTCAACTTTTCAATGAAAGAAAGTAATTAGTGGCATCGTACATTTAGCTTATCTAACGTAACAGCTTCAATATTCATGTTTGCTCTTTAGGTTCACTATTGAGTAAAATAAGTGTTTAACACAAACATTGTGATATTGCAACACACTGGGTATAAATATTTGAGACTGTATCAGTCAGCTGCTTGTAGGGTCTCTCAGAGGATAACCATACTAAAGTACTGTCTATCAGTACATAATAGCAACAGTAACAGTGTCAGGCCTTGGTGCCTCCCCATGAGGTGGTTTCAAGTTGGACCCATCATTGGAATTCCTTACTTTCAGTCACTTCTCCATTTTTGTCTCTGAAGTTCTTTCAGAGAAGAACAATTCCTGGACAGAAATATTGACTGTGGATTAGTAACCCCAGAAGATAGAAAGATCTGTCATGCTCATGTATTTATAGGAATGACATAGTAAAAAATAGTTATTTTCCTCCCACCCAAAATTGACAGTTTTAATGTAATCTCCATCAAAATTCCAACAAAATTCTTCTCAGGCATAGAAAGAGTAATTTTTAACTTCACATGAAAAAGCAAAAAATTCCACGATAGACAAAATAGTTCTCAAAAATAGAACATTTTCTAGGGAAATGACCATACATGACTTTTCAAGTTGCTCTAAAAAGCAATAGTTATGAAGACCAGGTGGTATTGGTACAGAGATAGACAGGTCAATCAATGGAATAGAATCAAAGACTCAGAAGTGATCTCACAAACCTATGGATGTTTGATCTTGAACAAAGAACTAAAAAATATACAGTGGGAAAAAAAAAGAAAATCATCTTCAATACATAGTGTTGGTCTAACTGGATGTCTGTATATAATGAAAACATATCAATATTCATTACCTTATACAAAGCTTAAGTCCAAGTTTATTAAGTACCTTAGTGTAATAGAAGAGAAAGAGGTAAAGTGCCTAAAACTCATTGGTGCATGGAGAAAAATTTCCTGAAGAAAACACCAATGGCTGAAGCTCTAAGATCAAAAATAATAAATGGGACCTCATGAAACTGAAAATCTTCTCTAAAGAAAAATAAACTGTCAATAGAACAAATATGCATCCTATAGATTAGAAAAAAAACTTTACTATGTCTGATAGAGGGCTAAAATCCAAAATACATAAAAATCTCAATAAGTTACCTTCCAAACAAACAACCCAATTAAGATGGGGTAGAGAGCTAAACAGAGAATTCACAACAGAACAATTCAGAATGGCCAAGAAGCTCTTAATAATGAGGAAAATGTAAATCAAAAACACCTTGAGATTCCACCTTACACCAATCAGAATAGCTGAGATAAAAAAACTCAAAAACCAGAATCTGCTGCCAAGGATGTTGAGAAATAGAAAAAGTTGTCCATTGTTGGTGGGATTATAAACTGGTACACCATTCTGGAAATAAATCTGGTGGTTCCTCAGAAAAAATAGAAGACATAATTATACCACTCCTGGGCATATAACCAAAATAAGTCATATCATACCACTGAGAAATGTTCTCCACTATGTACATAGAATCTTTCTTTGCAATAGTGAGAATCTGAAAAAAATACAGATATTCCTCAGCTAAAAAATAGATACAGAAAATGGCATTCATTTACACCTGGAACATTATTTAACTATTAAAAATGAGAATATCATGAAATTTGCAGGCAAATATATGAAAGTAGAATTATCTTCCTGAATGAGGGAACACAGACACAAAAGTAGATTCATGGTATGTATTCACTGGTAAATTTGTATTAGCCAAAAAGCACAGAAAACCTAAGATACAACACACAAACTGTACAAAGTTTAAAAAGCAGGACATTTTATGTGAGGATGCTCCAATACCACTGAAAAGGGGAATAAAATAATCATGGCAGGCTGAGGGAGAGAAGTACTTAGGTGGGAGAAGAAATGGGAATGGGATATGGGATACAGATTCGGTTATGAGGCTGGGGTCTGGGGAAGACAGAAGAGAAGCTCAGTGGGTCAGGAGAATGAATGAAAATATGTCATCTTGGTTTTAGAGATGGGAAGGCACTCTGGAAAACACCAGTAACCTGGGAGGTGAGAGACTTTCAGGGCTCAATTGTGCTGACCTTAGCCAAAATGCCCTATAATGAGGAGAGGGAACTGAAAGAGTACACATCTAGTAGTAGAGAGGGCTTCAAGTCGAGGGATAGAGTTACCATCTGATTTTTAAAATAGATGAGTCAATTCATTCTTCTTAGTTAATAAATATAATTCATAATTTTCATTCATTAAAAGAAGAAACACTAATAACCATTTACATGAGGAAAATGTTGAATTCCATGATGGCATAATACTAAAATATAGTCACCCTTTAGATAGAGTTTTATTTTCACTACTGTGCTCAGCAAGCAACTGATGTTCAAGATATTAAATGTACAATTCCAGAAATATATAATTCACACATTTAAATAATTCACTACTTGAAGTAGCATAATGCTGTATTGGACTGCCCCATTCTCTCTTGTCCTGAGCATCAGTCATGCCTTTGACCAGTGTATCAATACTACATAAGTTCTTTGTTAATTATGTGGTAATTTTCTTACTTCCACATCAATTTGCAATATCAAAGTCCTTGTGTTAAAGAAACACTTATTTTATTCAATAATGATCTTAACAAACTGGGGTACTGAAGTTGGTAGAGCTTCAATATGGAAGTATAGAAAAACATAGACACATAAAATTGAGTGGTTAATTAATAAGGAATAGTGTACTCTTTTTATTATTGGATATTATCTATATTTACATTTGAAATGTTATCTTCTTTCCTTCACTCCCCTCCCCATCTCCCTCCATTTGTTTACATGAAGGTGCTCCCTCTCCCAACCACCCTCTTCAACTGGGTGAATGGCATTCCCCTACACTGGCAATGCCTTCACTGGACAAAAGGCCTCTTCTCCCATTGATACCAGGCAATGCCATCCTCTGCTACATATGCAAATAGAGTCATGAATCTCTCCATGTGTGTTCAATGGTTGGTGTTTTAGTCCATCAGAGTTCTGAAAGGTTTGGTTGGTTGTTAATGTTCTTCCCATGGGGTTGCAAACCCCTTCATTTCCTTCAGTCCTTTCTCTAGCTCTTTCATTGGGGTCTCCACGTTCAGTCTAATGGTTAGCTGTAAGCATCCTCAACTGTATCTGCATGATTCTGGCAAAGCCTCTGATGAGGAATCCATTTCTGGTCCCTGATACTACGTACTTCTTGGCATCAGAAATAGTGCTTGGGTTTGGTGTCTGCATATGGGGTAGATCCCCAGGTGAGGCAGTCTCTGAATGATCTTCAATCCCTGCTCCTCTATTTGACCTTGTACTTCCTCCTGTTAGTGTTTTGTTCTTCCTTCTAAGAAGGACTAAGGCATCCACATTCTGTCCTTCCTTCTTTTTGAGCTTCATAAGGTCTGTAAATTGCTTCTGGTGTATTCAGGGCTTTTGAGGGATAGTATCTGCTCATCAGTAAGTACATAATAGTTAAACACTGATTTTGAAAAACTCCCATCTTTAACTTCCTCATTCATCCAGATGTATGTTATAAACTTGTATTTTTCCCTATTGCTGTTTTGTACATTGCTCCTTGCAAATAACAAAACTGCTATTGCTAAAATTTATTTGTGAATGCTTTGAATGTAAAATGTTCTTTCCAAGTATCTTGAACTTGTACTCTAGGTCCCTAATTGGTGCTGATGTTTCAAGTATGTGAATGAGAATTCTAGGAAAGAAGCTGTCTTAATAATCTGATCAACTAATAAAACTTCAGTGACTATACAGAGTTTGTAATGGTTCCTATCCCATAGCCTAACTATGACTTCCTTAGGGCTACAATTAGTCTCTTAAAGGGCTATAATTTGCTCATATGTATATTAGACCTAACATCCAGAAAAATAGGAAAAAAAAAGTACAGATAATAACTTTTGAATGTATTACCTGAACAAAATCTTATTCTCAATTCAGCAAAGCATAAGCATTCTATTAGTAGTATTTTTGATCTACAGTTGACATTCCTTTGCATGCTGTAACTCCCCATTATAATTATTCATTAATTTCTTTTTCTCAGTGTATTAGTTTAACCTCTTATCCTGACTATTCACTGTATGACACAGCACCTTACTTCACTTACACAGCTTATCACACACACAGACACACACACACACACACACACACACACACACACCCATACCATGACTAAAAGGAAGAAATCTTAACCTTTTGCTTTTAAAAATCTGACTCATTTAACAGTGCCCTAATGCTATAGCTGGTTTTATGCACTTTTATAATTACTCCTCCAATTTAAACCCCTCTATCTCTCATATAACTGTGTTCCAAGCATCATAGACATTCATTTTGAAAGTCTTTGTTGATTTCTCTTCTTGTTGTAGGTGTTATTGCATTTTATATTTCATTATGTATAGTACAAATGATCATCAACTATAAAGAAAGGTCACATGAATTTCCCTTCAAACCAGGACTTCAGAATTGTGCCCATGTATGTACACCTTCACAATTTTTCCCTTATTTGCATATTATATACATATTTTAAAGTACCTTTTGTTAGATATTGTGGCACATACGTGTAATCACAGCATTTGGAATGTAATTTCTTAAGAGTAAGAGTTCAAGCCTAGTCTCAGTACTTAATGACTTTGAGGAAAATGATAAATACATGGAATAATATGTCAAAACAAGGCAACAACAGAATCACATATTTTACCTATGTGTAATTAATGAATGATCGCCCATGAATAATTAACTCAGCATTTCAAATTTTCAGCATTTTAGTGGCAAAATATTTTTTTATAATCCTGTTTTGTAGTTCTTTTGAAAGAAGCATATTATTGTTAATTATAGTCACCATATTTATTATAAGATTTTCTTAGTGCAAATGATTTACCTTGGACCTCTGGAACATTACCAAGTGCAACAGTAATAATCTGTAATATTTTGGAGTCTCTTGGAGAACACTTATCATAACAACTCAAAAGGGGACTTTTCATACCCTATGTTGGGATTTTATTTGATAGTGTCTGGTTGTTTTATGGAACATTTTCAACACAGACAAAATACTTCATTTAACCTATATTTACATATTTATATAAAAATTCTAATAATAAGATAATAGTATATTTTTTATGACTTTTCCAACCATCCTTAGTATTATTTCAGTTTCCTTTTCAACTTCTTTATCTATTTCCTTCACTCTTCTCAAACTAGAATCCTTTGTTTTTGTTTCCCCATTTTCTTCACCAAATTACTTGGAAATGACTATTCTACTCTTTATTGTTCCTCATCCCTTCATCTCAGAAATTGTTCTCTGTTGTTTTCCTGATTTCTGCAGTTACTCAAGAATATATACTCACATTTGTTAAGAGCACTCAAAGAAAGATAATATGTTCTGTTTGTTTTTCTAAAACTAGGTTACCTTACTAATTAAGATATTTTCTAGTTTCATCCACTTACCAGGCAAAGCTCATGATTTCATTTCTATTTGTAACTCAATAGCATTCTATAGTCTACATTTATGTTATTTTCATTAACCATTCCTCAGTTGAAAAACATTTTGTTTGCTTTCTTTTCATAAATATTTCCAATAAAGCAAAAAATAACATACCTGGAAAAAAAAAAAGCCTGAAAAAAAAGAAATGAATACAGTGCTAGAGGTCTTGCCATACCAAAGCTACAGTAGTAGAAACATACAGCATATTCCCACACATAAATATGTCAATCAGTGGAACAAAATCAAAGACTAAAACATGAATAAACATAACTTCAACAACTTAGTACTTGACAAGGAAACCAAAATGTTTGCTGGAAATAACCAACCAAATTCAATAAATGATGCTGGGAAAACTGAATATGTATATGGATAAGAACAAAATTAAACCTGAATATATTTCCTTGCAGAAAAACTAACTCTAAGTTCATAAAGGAACTATATATGAAACCTGAACCCCCAATGAAACTTTTAGATGAAAACATAGTACCCTCTATGATATACATGTAAGAAAGGAAACTGTTGGAAAAAGGCTCCATTTGTACAAGAATTAAAGCCAACAATTGATAAATAAGACTTCATAAAACTAACCAGCTTATGCATAGCTAAAGAAAAAAACTGAATGAAAAGGAAGCACACATAACAGAACAGCTTTCTCATTCTTATGCATGACAATGAGTATACTGAATATGTAAAAAAAAACTCAATATGAGTGAACCCCTATTCAGTATTAGAAGTATTGCAAACTGGTGTAGCCATTATTGAAATAAGTTTGAGAAATCCTCAATAAGTTAAAAGTAAATCTACCATATAACCCAGATATACCACTTCTAGACACATTCTCAAAGATTTGACATCCTACTTACTCTACAGATGATTGATCAGGCACATGCCCTGATGCTCTATTCACAATAGCCAAAACTTTTCAACTGCCTCATAAATCATTCATACTTTCCTTTTTCTATTGGTTTTTAACCCTGGATTCAAGTGTAATGAACCTTGTATGATTTTAGGCACCTTGATAACTGTTCCAGTAGCTAGATTTGTATTGAAAGATTTCCCTCAGATTAGTATATGAATATAAAGAAAAAGTCAATATTACCGTCATGAGGCTTTCTATCTAAAACCATTGAAGAAATGCATCTCTTTGCTTCAGGTAATTTTAGTACTCAGATATAAATGCACCTTGGCAGGGTGGCACAAATCTGTAACATCTGAAGTCTGGGACAGGATGGTCTTTACACTTCCTGGATGTTTTTTAATCCATGTATTTGACAATCGAGATTGACAATCACTTTACACAACAAAGGAAAGTGAAATTTTGAATATAACCACTGTAAAATATTATCAGAATACATTATCTCATATAGAAATTTCAAGGTTGTATTCTTCAGCTTTAGGAGGTAAGTTTTATTTTAAAAGTTAATGGTTTGCTTATGGGAAGAAATTTGTTTTTAATCATAGTAAAAGCTAACATTTGCTTTCTAAATTGTTACCATACATTAAAGTAAAATATTGAATAACATCTCTTACATCCCCTAATGTTTCCAGTCATTTAATTTTCCTCAAACTTCATAATGTAATATAAATATGTAGCAGATAAAATTATATTATTTAAAAAATTTAAATAAGTTTCTTGCACTTTATAAAGTATATCCAGTCACAGCAAGACCATACTAAATAGATAAAATTAAATTTAAGATAAAACTTAGTATAAATATGTACCTATAGCACCATTATCATTCCTAGTGAAAATTACTCACTTTGTACTTATTAAGACCAGAAGTTAATAAACTGGAAGATATATTTGTTATTTCCCTTTTAAAATATAAGTGCATTTGAAGCCTTTTGATAATCTTGACTTTTGAGGGAAAAAAAAAAAGGAGTCAGTGATAGAGTCTTTTCTCTGCCCTCATGAAAATTCCACAAAAAATATCTGTTATTTTGAATAGGAAGTTCTATTGTGTGAAGCTCAAACACTAAGTCTATATGCATAAAACAATAAGCATATTGTAGTGGAACTTTTTTATCTGCAGAGTAATTTTTCAGAGTTGATCAGAAAGCTCTGTTTCAACATTATCCTGCTGGCCAAGCTAGAGTAAACTGTAGAAATTACTCTCCTAATTGATTCTCTATATTTTTATTGTGATTCTCTTGCATTAGATAAAGGAGTGAATATTTAAAACACAGATGGAGAGGTTAAGATACAGGTATAAATCAGTGAGGAAGCAAAAAGGAAGCAAACCACCATGTATAGAGGCTTAACATGAGAGAAAAATAATAATAATAATAATAAAAGAAGATTCACAGAACTAATAGGTGAGCCAATATGAAGACAAAAATAAATAAATCTAAGAAGCTTATGTAAAATAATATTATCTTTGGGTAGTTCATTACAGTTATATTATATTTGAAGTAATTACTCTCTGACAAATGTTTGGAGCAAATTTTCATTTTGGGTATGTTTACTCATTCAAGATGTATCTCAAAATAAAAGTAAATTTTGGCTTTCAGAGGCTTTGAAAGTCCTGTCGCATTCATTTATTCTATTCACAATGTAGCATATTAATTGGTATTTATAATGTTTTCAACTTATAATGCCTTAATTTGTTCACTATAATCAAAGAAGGCATTTTATTTTTAAGATGTATAATTTATCTTCAAAGCAGTATTTTTGTGAATTTCAGAATTATTTTCTAAACCTAAACTAAGTTTTATCTAGGGAGTTATTTATATTTTTTACTTAATCAATCCACTATTAGCAAAAATGTTTTGATTCTTTTAAGATTTATTTCAGGCTTTCTTTATATAGGTTTTTGTTGAACATTTGCACAGTCAACTAAATATTGCACAACCTGACTACAAAATTAGGTTATAATAAAAAAAATATCTGGTTCAAAAATATGTTTAATCTCCACTAATGGTTGCTACAGAGACAGAACAATTAACATATTACATTATTATTCATTATTCCATGTACTCTCATCTTCTGGGTGCCTGCACTCCCACCTCCAAGTTGAAAGACAGAGCCCTTTGTGAACATCCATTTTACTTGTATTTTATTTGATTTTCCCTTTGCTAAAAAGAAGTCAAAGTTCACTTCAGACCAAATTGCCTCTGTGAGTTTACCTTTAACTCTAATACCAGAGGATTCACGTTTTCTTTTGTCTCTGCTACCTCCTCTCCATTAACCCCATTTGTCTCCCAATGACACATAGATGTTTTCAACTTAGGTCATAGATATGTCCTTGATTTTTCAACAATTACATCACTTTTAAAATGTTTTGATATATTTTCACAGTTCTTTTTAAGTGTTTTATTGAACAACATCTTCTACAATGAATAAATAGACAATGCATACTCTACCAGATTCTATTCTTAACACTTTACACATTTTAACTACTGAAGTTATTTTAAAGGCCTTTGCTTGACTTTGAATTTCTTTCTCATTCTGTTATTGATTTTTTTTTTTTTTTTTTTTTTTTTTTTTTTTTTTGCTCTACCAACAGCTCCTGCGATATGATCCCTGAGTGTTTTACAAAATGGATTATCAAGCAAAAGAGGGAGAGTGAGAGAATCTAAAACAGGAGATAATGTGGATGTTTCCTAGTTTTTCAATGAATAACACCACTTTTATTTTGCTTGTGATGTGAATGTGGTACTGAGGAAGGCAATGGTGCTAATACTGATGTTTACTATTTACACAGTTCTTCATGTTTTAAGCACTTTGAATACAATATCTTGTATCCCAAGGACAACTGAACAGAAATTTAGCTATTATCCCCTCCAGTTATAAAAGAGACATCCCAAGGTCAGAATAGTATGGCAAATATTATTGAATTACTTGCCCATATTGCGGAGCCTGAGATAGGATACAAAAGATGCATATCAGAGATGGGAAAACTGAGTTTTACCGAGCAGTACCATTTAGTGATTGCCAAACACAAATACAAATTTGTTCACAATTAATCCTTATAATATTTGGACAATGTATTATTTAGTTTGCCAAAATCATGAAATGAAGGACAGAAAGGTTTTCTGTATTATATTAGCTTGCTTTCACCTATTCATGGTATTTTAACTAAGCAGGTGTTTTGAACTATCAAGGAGCACATAAAATGAATTTTATTTTCTATGGATGAATTTTTTATTAGATACACTCTGTATTTACATTTGAAATATTATCCCCTTCTCCCACTCTGATCCCATCTCCCTTCCCTCTCCACTTTTCTGCATGAAGGTCCCCTCCCTCTACACCTCATTGCCTTGAATTCCACTACATTGGAAAAAACCGTGCCCTCCCTGAAACAAAGGCCTCTTTTCATATTGATGCCAAACACTGCTATCTTCAGCTACATATGCAACTGGTGTCATAGGTCTCTCAATATGTGCTCAATTGTTCGTGTTTTAGTCCATGGGAGTTGTGGAGGCATTGTTGATAATGCTATTCTTTCCATGAGGTTGCAACCCCTTTCAGCTTCTTCAGTTCTTTCATTAGCACCTTCATTGGGGTCTCCGTGTTCAGTCAGATGGTTAGCTGCAAGCATCCTCATCTGTATCTGTATGACTCTGGCAGAGCCCGTGAGGAGTTCTCTCTATGTGGTTTTTGCCAGTAAGTACTTCTTGGCATCAAAAATAGTGCTTGGGTTTGGTGGCTGCATATGGGCTGGATCCGCAGGTGAGGCAGCCTCTGAATATTCTTTTCTTCAATCCCTGTCCCTCTATTTGACCTTGTATTTTTTATGGTGAGTGTTTTGTTGTCCCATCTAAGAAGAATTGAGGCATCCACATTTTAGCCTTTTTTTCTTTTAGAGCCTCATACTCCAAAGATGCTCCAACATATAACAAGAACACATGCTCCACCATGTTTATAGCAGCACTATTTATAATAGCCAAAAGCTGGAAAGAACCTAGATGTCCAACAGCAGAGGAATAGATTCAGAAATTGTGGTGCATATACACAATGGAGTAATACTCAGCTATCAGTAACAATGACTTTATGAAATTTCTAAGAAAATGGATGCAGAAGATAGAGAAGATCATTCTAAGTGAATTCACAAAAGAACACATGTTATGCAGTCACTGATAAGAAGATACTAGCCCCAGAATGCTCTGAATACCCAAGAAACAATTCACAAACCTTATGAATCTCAAAGAGAAGAAAAAAATGCTTTAAAATCATTTATTTGATTGTACAATTTAAAGACTCTATCATATGTGGTATTTTATTAATGCTATCTTCTAGGACAAGAATAAAATTTCATAGTATTTAATACATACATTAGAAATTTGTACATTTAAAATATATTGGAGGCCACACAAACCGCCAGCCCCTGGGTGTTGAGAGACTGCTGAATGGAAGATCTGGGCTGCCAGGGAGCAGAGAGATCACTGTGGAGTATGCACGGGGAGCGCAACCTCCAACCTGCCTGATCCAGGGACCAGGAACAGAACTTTGGAACTTCTATTTCCACTGGGTGGCAACTTCAGGGGGAAGAGCAGAGCCCGGCCCATCTGCCACATAAACCAATAGCCCCAAGGGGTTGAGAAACTGGTGAGTGGGAGATCTGGGCGTCCAGGGAGCAGAGATATCTCTGCAGAGTGCGCACAAGGAGCATGCCCTCAGACCTGCCTGATCAAGGGACTAGGAACAGAACTTTGGAACTTCTGTTCCCACCCGGCGACCATAAGGCATACAACAGGGCTGGGCCCATCTGCAACCTGGACCAGTAGAGATCCAGGGACACAGACCAGATACGAGGGAAAGGCAAGAACATATCACTGAAAACAAAGTAGCAAGAGGGAAGTGAGAGAGTATATCCCAAGGAAACCAAGACAACCTGGCAACACCAGATACCAGCTCTCCCATAAAAGCAAACATCAGAATTCCAAACACTCCAGAAAAACAAAAAAAACACAGACCTGAAATCATACCTCAAGATGCTGATAGAGATACTTAAATAAGAACAGAAGGAAAAGCAAAAAGATTCAGAAGCTTTTAAAGACGAAACAAGAAAAACACTCAAAGAACTCAAAGAACTAGAGGAAAACAGAACCAAAGAAATAAAGAAATGGAAGAGGGAAATTAAAACGGAAATTGACACAATAAAAGAAGACTAAAAGAGATAACCCTAGAGGCAGAACACCAAAAAAAAAAAAAAAAAAAAAACAAAAAAAAAACAAACAAACAAAAAAAAAAAAAATCAGGAGTCACAGAAGTAAGCATTTCCAATGGATTTCAAGAGACCGAAGAGAGAATCTCGGGGGCAGAAGACAACATTGCAAACATAGACAAAACAGCTAGAGAAGATGCAAAAAACAGAAAGCTCCTAACCCAAAATGTCCAAGAAATCCAAGACACAATGAGAAGATTGAACTTAAGCATAATAGGAATAGAAGAGGGAGAAGAGTATCAACTAAGAGGCACAGTAAATATCATCAATAAAATTGTAGAAGAAAACTTCCCTACCCTCAAGAATGAGATGACCACGAGCATAAAAGAAGCCTTCAGAACTCCAAATAGGTTGGACCAGAAAAGAAATACCTCCCGACACATAATAGTCAAAACACTAAGTGCCCAAAGCAAAGAAAGAATACTAAAAGCAGTAAGGGATAAAGGTCAGGTAACATATAAAGGCAGGCCAATCAGAATCACACCCGATTTCTCAACAGAGACTATGAAAGCTAGAAGAGCCTGGACAGACATCATGCACACCCTAACAGAGCACAAGTGCCAGCCCAAGCTGCTATACCGAGCAAAACTATTAATCACCATAGATGGAGAGATGAAGATATTTCAAGACAAATCAAAATTTACACAATATCTGAACACAAACCCAGCACTACAAAAAATTTTAGGTGGAAAACCCACTACAATGAGGCAAAATACAGCCTCATAAAAACAAGAAAATTCCTAAACAAGAAAACTAAAAGAAGAAAAAGACACAGACACAACTCAACCCACCAAAGCAATAATGGCAGGAAACAGAAACAAATATTCCTTGATATCTATTAACATAAATGTACTCAACTCCCCAATAAAGAGACATAGGCTATCAGACTGGATACATAAACAAAATCCAGCCTTTTGCTGCATACAGGAAACTCATCTCAGAGACAAAGACAGACACTATCTCAGAGTAAAAGGGTGGGAAAAAAACTTCCAAGCAAACAGCCCCAAGAAGCAAGCTGGAATCGCTATTCTAATATAGGATAAAATAAATTTCCAACCAAATGTTATCAAAAAAGATAAGGAAGGACACTTTTTACGTATTACCGGGGAAATTTGTCAGGAGGAACCCTCAATTCTTAACATATATGCTCCAAATAAAACAGCACCCACATTCATAAAAGAAACCCTACTAAAGCTTAAAAAATGCATTTTAGCCCACACAATAATAGTGGAAGACTTTAATACCCCACTCTCACCAATGGACAGATCATGAAAACAGAAACTGAACAATGACACTGCAAAACTAGCAGAGACCTTGAACCAACTAGAATTAATAGATATATACAGAACATATCATCCTAAAGTAAAAGAATACACCTTCTTCTCAGCACCCTATGGCACCTTCTTGAAAATTGACCACATAATTGGACCCAGAACAAGCCTCAATAGATATAAGAAGATTGAAATTCTCCCATGCATCCTCTCAGATCACCATGGTCTAAGGCTGGTCTTTAACAACAACAAAGACAACAAAAAGCCTAAGTATACATGGAAACAAAACAACGCTCTGTTAAAGGATAGCAGGGTCAAAGAAGAAATAAAGAAAGAAATCAAGGACTTTCTAGAATTCAATGAAAACAAAAACACAACATACCCAAACCTATGGGATGCAATGAAAGCAGTACTGAAAGGAAAACTCATAGCCCTAAGTGCTTCCAAAAAGAAACTGGAGAGAGCTTATATCAGCAACCTGACAGCACAGCTAAAATCCCTAGAACAGAAGGAAGCAGATATACCCAAAAAGAGTAGACAAGCAAGAAATAATCAAAATTAGGGCAGAAATAGATCAAATAGAAACAAAAAGAACCATTGAAAAACTCAACAAAACCAAGAGTTGGTTCTTTGAGAAAATCAACAAGATTGAAAAACCCCTAGCCAGACTAACTAGAGGGCAAAGAGAGAGTATACAAATTGACAAAATCAGAAAGGAAAGTGGAGACATAACAACTGAAACTGAGGAAATTTAAGAAATCATCAGATCCTACTACAAAAACTTATACTCCACAAAGTTGGAAAATCTAAAGGAAATGGACGAATTCCTAGACAGATACAAGATACTGAAGTTAAACCAGGACCAAGTAAATCATCTAAATAAACCTATAACACCTAAAGAAATCGAAAAAATAATCAAAAGCCTCCCAAACAAAAAAAGCCTAGGTCCAGACAGGTTCAGTGCAGAATTTTATGATACATTTATTGCGGATATAACACCAATACTCTCCAAACTATTCCAAAATATAGAATCAGATGGAATGCTACTCAACTCATTTTTTTGAGGTTACAATACCCCACGTACCTAAACCACACAAAGACCCTACAAGGAAAGAGAACTTCAGACCAGTCTCAATTATGAACATTGATACAAAAATACTCAACAAAATTCTTGCAAACCGAATCCAAGAACACATCAAAACGATCATTCATCATGACCAAGTAGGCTTCATCCCTGGGATGCAGGGATGGTTTAACATAAGGAAATCAATCAATGTAATCTACCATATAAACAAACTCAAAGAACAAAATCACATGGTCATCTCACTAGATGCTGAGAAAGCATTTGACAAAATCCAACACCCCTTCATGTTAAAAGTCCTAGAAAGAACAGGAATCCAAGGTCCATACCTAAACATAATAAAAACAATGTACAGCAAACCAACAGCCAACATCAAACTTAACAGTGGGAAACTTGAAGCAATCTGACTAAAATCAGGGACTCGACAAGGCTGCCCACTCTCCAATTACCTATTCAAAATAGTACTGGAAGTCCTGGCTGGAGCAATTAGACAGCAAATGGTGATCAAGGGGATACAAATTGGAAAGGAAGACATAAAAACATCACTCTTTGCCGATGACATGATAGTGTACTTAAGTGACCCCAAAAACTCCACCAGAGAATTCCTACAGCTGATAAACAAGTTCAGCAAAGTGGCTGGATACAAAATCAACTCAAACAAATCACTAGCCTTCCTATACTCAAAGGACAAACATGTGGAGAAAGATATTATGGAAAAGGTACTCTTCACAATTGCCACAAAAACTATGAAATACCTTGGTGTGACTCTAAATAAGCAAGTGAACGACCTGTATGACAAGAACTTCAAGCCTCTAAAGAAGGAAATTGAGGAGGATCTCAGAAAATAGAAAGATCTCCCATGCTCATGGATTGGAAAGATCAACATCTTAAAAATGGCCATCCTACCAAAAGCAATCTACAGATTCAATGCAATCCCCATCAAAATTCCAACCCAGTTCTTCATGGAATTGGAAAGATCAATGTGCAATTTCATATGGAATAAAAAAAGACTGAGAATAGTGAAATCTATCCTCAACAACAAGAAAACATCTGCGGGAATCACTATCCCTGACCTCAAGCTATATTATAAGGCAATTGTGCTGAAAACTGTTTGGTACAAGTACAGAAATAGGCATGTGGATTAATGGATTAGAAGAGAAGTTCCAGAAATGAGCCCTCACTTATATGGTCACCTTATTTTTGACAATGGAGCCTTAAACATTCAATGGAAAAAGGACAGCATATTCAACAAATGTTGCTGGTCCAACTGGCACTCAACATGCAAAAGAATGAAAATAGACCCGTTCTTATCTCCTTGTACAAAGCTCAAGTGTAAGTGGATCAAAGATCTCCAAATTAAACTAGATACACCGAAACTATTAAATGATAATTTAGAGGAAACTTTAGAACATATAGGCACAGGAGAAAATTTTCTGAATAAAACACCAATGGCTCAAGCTCTAAGGTCAAAGATTAACAAATGGGACTTAATGAGATTGCAAAGTTTCTGTAATGCTAATTTCTTTGTCAAGAAAACAAAATGGCAGCCAACAGGATAGTAAAAGGTTTTTACCAACTCCACATCAGATAGAGGCCTAATATCTAAGGTATACAAAGAACTCAAAAAGCTAGACACCAGAGAATCAAATAACCCCATTAAAAATGGGGTACAGAACTAAACAAAAAGTTCTCAGTTGAGAAATATCAAATGGCTGAGAAATATCTGAGGAAGTGCTCGACATCTTTAGCCATCATGGAAATGCAAATCAAAACAACACTGAGATTCCACCTCACACCAGTCAGATTGGCCAAGATCCAAAACTCAGACTATAACAGACACTGGCGAGGTTTAGGAGAAAGAGGAACCCTTCTCCACTGTTGGTGGGGTTGTAAACTAATACAACCACTCTGGAAATCAGTCTGGCGATACCTCAGAAAATTGGACATAATACTACCTGAAGACCCAGCTATTCCACTTCTGGGCATATACCCCAGAGACACCTTAGTACACAACAAAGATATATGCACCACAATGTTCATAGCAGCTCTATTTATAATAGCCAGAAGCTGGAAAGAACCCAGATGTCCTTCAGAAGCTGAATGGATACAAAAAATGTGGTACATTTACACATTGGAATACTACTCAGCCACCAGGAACAATGACTTGACCAAATTCTTAAGAAAATGGCTGCATCTAGAGAATATCATTTTGAGTGAGATAACCCAGTCACAAAAGAACAGACATAATATGCATTCACTGATAATGAGATGCTAACCCCAGAGGCTCGCACTGCCCCAAAAACAACTCAGAGACTGTATGAAGTCCAAGAAATAAACAAAACAAAACAAAACAAAATGTCTATACATCAAGAAAACTTTGACTATTTCTATGTTACATTTTGTTTTACATGTACTTTATGCTCATTGTAACTATTAAGTTTTCAATGCATACTATCAAACCTTTTAAAAAATCAAGTTCTGACTAAAATATGTATTCATACAGTTTTATGTAAAAATTATTTTAAAATCTGAAAAAAAGTACTGACAAAAAATATTGTGTAATTTTATGCAAAAAATGCTTAAAATCTGTACATTTATCTTTGTTTTGTAAAATAAAGTTGTTTAAAAAAAGAAAAAAAATAAAGATGGTAAGCAAAGAAAAAAAATATTGGAATGAATGGAAAGATGGCTCAACAGTTGTTGCTCTTGTATATGTTTATTTTTCAATATGCACAGGGTGGCTAAAAACTCATAATTTTTATTCCAGTGCACACATCTCATTTACTTGGGCACCTGGAATTTACACAATGCACATACACATACTCACATCATGATAAGAAATGCCTATGATCTCAGCATTGGTAGGTGAAAGCATAAGAATGGTAAGTTCGAAATTACCCTTGGCTGTATAATGAGTTCAAGGAAGACTGAGTTACATGTGGCCCCATCTCAGAAATCCAAAAGCAAACAAATTAAAATAACATACATAAGAAAATAAAAATTAGCATAGTACAGAGAGAAAGCTATTGATACTTTTGAAGTTTGGAAAATTACAGGGAATGTTAGGCTATATTTTGTTGTCAAAACAAAAGAAAAGTTAATTATTTGGATTATGTTACAGACCTGAGAAACTGAGAAAGGATCCCACTTAGGTGAATACTGAAGTATGTGGATAAGTAGCAATGTGACTATGTCCAAATCAATTCTCTAAACACAGTAGACAGCTACTTTTCTGCAGGGTGTTGCATAGATGTGGTGGTGACTAATTTTACAATTTTGTTGTAACAGAGACAGGCTTCCCACTAGATAGAGGCAACATCTAATGAGGAAACCATACTGCTATTCCTCTTCATTCTTCTTCTCTTTCTTATATTCTGTTCTCCATATTTGAGGAGACTGACTCCCATTTTCTAAAGATGGTGATTAAAATCAAGGAAGCAAATGAGGCACAAAGTATTACTCATCCTGTGTTCTATTCTGTCTCTTTCTTCCTCCCTTTGAATATCTGTGTTTATGGCTTTTCAGACCACTATAATCATTCGAGGGTAGAAAAACTTTGCAGTTTTGCTGAGGAAAGAACACGATAACCTCCAAGAACAACAGGATATGTATCCAAGACACATTAAAAGCAGAAAATTTTGGTAAGAGATTTATTACAATTAAAGAGCAAATTTCAATTAAGAATTAAAGCTGCAATTAGTTATGCATTAGTTAAAGATTCTTAAAAGCACTTTCTTGGCAGACAACAAAATGCTGGATGATTTTATTTTTATCTTTTTGCAGAGGAGCTAAGTCAATTGTTATTTAAAGATGAATAATTGGTATTTGAAGTGGATGTGGAGAGGGTGATTGAGAGAGGGAGCACCTTCATGGAAACATTGAGGGAAGGAGGAAGAGAGTGAAGGGTAGGGTATAACATTTGAAATGTAATACAGAGAATATCCAATAAAATGAAAAAAAAAAAAAGATGAACCATTTCCAACAATGTTCTCAATCTTTTTCTTTAAACAATATTTTTGGCAATATCCTATATAGATGTGCGTGCTTATGTTTCCCTTTTTAGTACATGTAAAAATTAGCCTTGAGAGTGTCATTTTTATAAGGGTTTTATAAGGACGTGCTTTCTTTGGCTTTTTTTTTTTTTTTGAAGAGTGGCACAGTTTATGATATTGGTAAAATGATGTCTCAATAACAATCCAAGAGCCTCATTCAGCAGAACATTTTGGTCTAAAGAAACATAATTTGGCAAATTCAGTCACATTAATATGCGAATGACTTAATGTGTCAATTGTCTTTGGGAAATTTGCATATTAAATGAACTTACTAAAAAGAATAATGCTTACGTAAGCATTTAAGACTGGTCAGATAATTTATACAAAAAAAAATGTTTGTGAGTGTGTGTATCTGTATGTGTCTGTGTGTTTGTGTTTGTGTGTGTGTGTGTGTGTGTGTGTGTGTGTTTATTGGAACAGTGGTATTGGTCATGGAGAGGAAATTTTAAGTAACACTGTGGTTGCTTTACAACACTTATGAGGCTAGTTCTGACAATTACTACTGTAGAATTGAATGATGCAATGCAGTGTGAGTTTCTGAGGATAGTGTTGAGTAATTGTGTTTCATTTACTGATTAGATCTATTAACTTATTTAATCTTCAGAGCAGTCATATATGTAAATTGAGGCTCATGGGTGTTAAACAAGATATTTCCCACCATCAAATTATTAAATAGTAGATTTAAGCAAGTATTATATTTATAATCTTAATAGCATATAGTACATTATAGATCAGTGGAATACAAGGATGATGGTACACTCCACATAGGGACAGTGAGTTTCTTAAAGCCTTAAAGTCAATGAAATTTGTATTCAAGTTTCATGGTTTTTAGTATTTTCCAATTTCTCTATTCTATTCTTTATCTCTTTGTTTCTATGTTTTTCTCTCAATGGAGGTTTATCAGGTAGAAATTCACAAAGATAAAATGTATGCCTTCTGTAAGTACAGGAGTAACTTTGATTAAGTGTTACCAACCATAAAGTTATAGGGCACAACACAAAATTAATTACAATCAGTAGATCAAATTTTTAGAGATAAGAGAGTTTACATGAACGTGACGATTAACATTTGCTTTATAAAACTGAAGATTTGTGGTGAAGGCCTGGTGAGAAGGAGATTCTAGCAGACAGGGGACAGAGAGATCTCTGCCTAGTGCAAACAAAAATGGTGTCCCTGCCCTGCATCACCCAGGGACCAGAAACCCAGCAGTGGGACCTCTGTTCCCACCCAGAGGCTTTGGGACACAGAAGAGGGCTCTGACCATCCGCCACCTGGACTAGTGGAGATCCAAGGACACAGACCAAGTACAAGGCAAGAACATATCACTGACAACAAGAAAGCAAGAAGAAAGTGAAAGAGCATATCCCAAGGAGACCAAGACAACCTGGAAAAACCAGTACACAGCTCACCCATCACAGCAAAAAGCAGAATGCCAAACACTCCAGAAAAAAAAGACACAGACCTAAAAATCATACCTCAAGACAATGATAGAGATCCTTAAACAAGAACAGGAGGAAAAGCAAGTAGAATAAGACGCCTTTAAAGAAGAAACAAGAAAATCACTCAAAGAACTTAAAGAACTAGAGGAAAACAGAACCAAAGAGATGAAGGAATGGAAGAAGGGATTTAAAATAGATTGACACAATAAAGAAAACACTAAAAGAGATAACCCTAGAGTCAGAACACCTGAAAAAGAAATCAGGAGTCAAAGAAGCAAGCATTTCTAATAGAATTCAAGAGATGGAAGAGAGAATCACAGGGGCAGAAGACAACATTGTAAACATAGACAAAACAGCCAGAAAAGATGCAAAAACCAAAAAGCTCCTAACCCAAAATGTCCAGGAGATCCAGGACACAATGAGAAGACCAAACCTAAGGATAATAGGAATAGAAGAGGGAGAAGAATATCAACTAAAAGGCACAGTAAATATCTCCAACAAAATCATAAAAGAATATTTTCCTACCCTTAAGAATGAGATGACCACGAGCATAAAGGAAGCCTTCAGAACGACAAATAAGTTGTACCAGAAAAGAAATACCTACGGACACAAAATAGTCAAAACACTAAGTGCCCAAAGCAAAGAAAGAACACTAAAAGCAGTAAGGGAAAAAGGTCAGGTAACATATAAAGGCAGACCAATCAGAATCACACCCGATTTCTCAAAAGAGACTATGAAAGCTAGAAGAGCCAGGATAGACATCAAGAAGACCCTAAGAGAGCACAAGTGCCAGCCCAAGCTGCTATACCCAGCAAAACTATCAATCACCATAGTTGGAGAGATGAAGATATTTCAAGACCAATCTAAAATTACACAATATCTGATCACAAACCCAGCCCTACAACAAATTATAGGTGGAAAACCCAATACAATGAGGAGAACTACATCCTAATAAAAACAAAAAAAAAACTCCTAAGCAAGAAAACCAAAAGAAGAAAAAGACACAGACACAACTCAACCTACCTACAAAAGCAATAATAGCAGGAAAAATAAACAACTATTTCTTGATATCTGTTAACATAAATGGACTCAACTCCCCAATAAATAGACATAGGCTATCAGATGAGATACCTAAACAAAATCCAGCCTTTTGATGCATACAGGAAACTCATCTCAGAGAAAAAGGCAGACACTATCTCAGAGGAAAAGGGTGGGGAAAAAACTTCCAAGCAAACAGCTCCAAGAAGCAAGCTGGAGTTGCTATTCTAATATCCAATAAAGTAACTTTCCAACCAAAGGTTATCAAAAAAGATAACGAAGGACACTTTTCACTCATTACGGGGGAAATCTGTCAGGAGGAACTCTCAATCCTTAACATATATGCTCCAAATACGAAAGCACCCACATTCATAAAAGAAACCCTACTAAAGTTCAAAATATACTTTTTACCCCACACAATAATAGTGAGAGACTTTACTACCCCACTCTCTCCAATGGACAGATCATGGAAACAGAAACTGAACAAGGACACTATAAAACTAGCAGAGACTTTGAACCAACTAGAATTAATAGATATATACACAACATATCATCCTAAAGTAAAAGAATACACCTTCTTCTCACCACTCCATGGCACCTTATCGAAAATTGACCACATAATTGGACACAGAATGAGCCTCAATGGATATAAGAAGATTGAAATACTCCCATGCATCCTCTCAGATCACCATGGTATAGGACTGGTCTTTAACAACAACAAAGACTACAAAAAGCCCACATACACATGGAAACTAGACAACGCTCTGTTAAAGGATAGCAGGGTCAAAGAAGAAATAAAGAAAGAAATTAAGGATTTTCTAGAATTCAATGAAAACGTGAACACAACATACCCAAACCAATGGGATGCAATGAAAGCAGTACTGAGAAGAAAACACATAGGCCTAAATGCTTCCAAAAAGTAACTGGAGAGAGCATACAACAGCATTTTGACAGCACAGCTAAAAGCCCTGGTAAAATAAGAAGCAGATACACCCAAGAAGAGTAGACAGTAAGAAATAATCAAAATTAAGGCAGAAATAGATCAAATAGAAACAAAAAGAACCATTGAAAAAATCAACAAAACCAAGAGCTGGTTCTTTGAGAAAATCAAAAAGATTGATAAACCTGTAGCCAGACTAACTACAGGGCAAAAAAAGTATACAAATTAAGAAAATCAGAAAGGATAGGAGAGACATAACAACTGAAACTTAGGAAATTCAAGAAATTATCAGATCCTACTACAAAAGACTATACTACACAAAGTTGGAAAATCTGGAGGAAATGGATGAATTCCTAGACAGATACAAGATCCTAAAGTTAAACCAGGACCAGGTCAACCATCTAAATAATTCCATAATACCTAAAGAAATAGAAGAAGTCATCAAAAGCCTCCCAAAAAAAAAAAAAAAAAAGAAAAAAGAAAAAAAAAAGCCCAGTTCCAGACGGGTTCAGTGCAGAATTTTATCAGACATTAATTGTGGACATAACACCAATACTCTCCAAACTATTCCACAAGATATAATCAGATGGTATACTACCTAACACATTTTTTGAGGCTACAATAACCCTCGTTTCTAAGCCACACAAAGACTCTACAAGGAAAGAGAACTTCACAAAAATCTTACCTATGAACATTGATGCAAAAATACTCAACAAAATTCTTGCAAACCGAATCCAAGAACACATCAAAATGATGATTCACCATGACCAAGTAGGCTTCATCCCTGGGATGCAGGAATGGTTAAATATAAGGCTATTCATCAGGGCAATCCACAAGATAAACAAACTCAAAGAACAAAATCACATGGTCATCTAACTAGATGCTGAGAAAGCATTTGACAAAATTCAACACCCCTTCATGTTAAAAGTCCTGGAAAGTACAGGCATGCAAGTTCCACACCTAAACATAATAAAAGCAATATATAGCAAACCAACAGCCAACTTCAAACTTAATGGTGGGAAACTTGAAGCAATTCCACTAAAATCAGGGACTCGACAAGGCTGCCCACTCTCCAACTACCTATTCAACACAGTACTGGAAGTCCTGGATGGAGCCATTAGAGAAAAAGTAGATCAAGGGATAAAAATTGGAAAGGAAGACATAAAAACATCACTCTTTGCAGATAGTGTACTTAAGTGACCCCAAAAATTCCACCAGAGAACTCCTACATCTGATCAACAAGTTCAGCAAAGTGGCTGGATACAAAATTAACTGAAACAAATCAGTAGCCTTCCTATATTCAAAGGACAAACATGTGGACAAAGAAATTCGGGAAAAGATACCCTTCACAATAGTCATGAAAACTATGAAATTCCTTGGTGTGACTCTAACTAAGCAAGTGATATACATGTATGACAAGAACTTCAAACCTCTAAAGAAGGAAATCGAGGAAGATCTCAGAAAATGGAAAGATCTCCTATGCTCATGGATTGGAAGGATCAACATTTTAAAAATGGCCATCCTACCAAAAGCAATCTACAGATTCTATGCAATCCCCATCAAAGTTCCAACCCAGTTCTTCATTGAGTTGGAAAGAGCAATGTGCAATTTCATCTGGAATAACAAAAGATCTAGAATAGTGAAATCCATCCTGATTCACAAGAATACATATGTGGATTCACCATCCCTGTCCTCAAGTTATATTACAAGGCAATTGTGTTATAAACTGCATGCTACTGGTACAGAAATAGGCATGTGGATTAATGGAATAGAATAGAATATCCAGAAATGATCCCTTACATATATGGTCACCTGATTTTTGAATTTTCTTCAGAAAATTGTACATAGTACTACCTGAAAACCCAGCTATTCCACTCCTGTTCATGTACCCTAAAGATGCTCCGAAATATTACAAGGACACTTGTTCCACCATGTATATAGCAGCCTTATTTATTGTAGCCACAAGCTGGAAAGAACCCAGATGTCCTGCAAAAAAAAAAAAAAAAAATAGATACAGAATGTATGGTACATTTACACAATAGAGTACCACTCATCTATTAGAAACAATGACTTCATTAAACTTGTAGGCAAATGAATGGAACTAGAGACTATCATCCTGAACGAGGTAACCCAGTCACAAAAGCACACACATCTTATAATCATGTATAAGTGGATATTAACCAAAAAGTTTGGAATACCCAAGATACAATTAACTGATCATATGAAACTCAAGAAGGAAGATCAAAATCTGGATTCTTCATTCCTTCTTAGAAGGGGGAGTAAAATACTCATGGGAGGAAATACAGTGAAAAATAGTGGAGTAGAGACTGAAGGAAAGACCATACAGGGACTGCCCCACCTAGGGATCTATCCTATATGCAGCAATTAAATCCAGTCACTATTGCTGATGCCAAAAAGTGCTTGCTGACAGGAGCCTGATAGCAATGTCCTCTGAGAGGCTTTTCAAGAGGCTCACTGATACACATAAGGATGCTACCAGTTAAACTTTGGACCTAGCACCAAGACCCCAGTGGAGGGCTTAGAGAAAAGCCTGAAGGAGTTGCAGGTTTTGCATCCCCTTAGGAAGACCAATAACATTAAAAATCATATTACCAGAGCTCTCTAGTACGAAACAACCAACCGAACATTACACATTTAGGGACCCATGGCTTCAGCTGCACATATAGCAGAGGATGACAGTGTCTGCCATCAACAGGAGGAGCCCTTGGTTCTGTGAAGGTTAATATCCCCAGTGTTGGGGAATGCCAGGGTGGTGAGTTGGGAGTGGGGATTAGGGGAGCATTCTCAAAGAAGCAGGGGGAGATGGTATAGGGGCCAATCTGGGAAACGGCAAAACATTTGGAATGTACATACAGAAAATTTGTAATAAAAAGAATTAACAGATACATGGGAAAACTGAAGCTTGTGAATTGCAATTTGTACGGTAGCCAACATATTTGTGGTGAGTGAGGGAGGTGAGAAACTCCATGGTAGAGGGCTTTTATAAGAAATCTAGAAGCAATCATGCATGGGCTTTGCTATGCTATCTCAAGTATCAGTCATATCCACAGTCAAACATGCCTCTTTCAGAGGCAAGGTAAATGTCTCTGAACATGTTTAATAAGTTCCTAAGCAATGTTGGATTTGACCTAACAACCATGAATGTTTCTAGAATCTAGTATCAGCATAGCCTAGATTCAATATTAGATCAGGTCAATGTCCCTGTGCATTTTGGGGAGGAAATGGGGTAGTCTTTGTATCTGTCAGTTAATAGTTTGGAAGATAGAGATGAGCCACTTGGGATATTGTAGTCACATAGTTTCTTATTGCCTGTACCTGTAAAATATAAACAGTATTGATACATAGAAAATTCTATCACTCTGAATCACATGTAGTGAAGGTTGAAAGCTCTAAAGATTTAGGAACCAATAAAATTGTTAAGTTTAAATTTTATATCAAAATATGATTTCAAGGCACAGTTACAGTCTCTCTTGGTTATCATTTTTATGAATTCTCCATTTGTCTTGAAGGTCTTTGAGAAACTTTGGCTCTCAGTTCTTCAACAAACTGAATGGTAAGCCATTTGCCAGATAATGGTTTGGGTTTCTCTTGTCATTGTTGCAGTCATGTTCCCACTGTCATCATTATTGTTTTCCTTTTCTGTCAAAACTGACTCTACTCCTTCATTCCCTTTGGCATTCATGTCTTTTGTTACACTGATTACTTCAATATCATTACTTTCTGCTCATAACAGAAGATTGTTTTTAATCAAAGCAAGAGATAACAAAACTGCAGTTTTTAAAAAAATATATTTTAAAAAACAAAGATAAAAGAAAAAATTTTAAACATTTTTGCATAAATGTATACAGACACAATTGTGTCAGTGCTTGGCTTTTTTTTTTTTTTTTTTTTTTTTTTTTTTTTTTAAGGTTTGATACTCTGCATTAAAGTCTAACTAGTTACAATGAGCAAAAAGTACATGTAAAACAGGATGTAACCTGGAATTAGTCAGCATTTTTTTTTTGGTTGTGTTAGGATTGAGCATGACTTTTGTTGTTGTTATTTTGTTTTGTTTTGTTTTGTTCTTGAACTTCACACAGTCTGTGAGTTGTTTGTGGGGCAGTCCGAGCCTCTGGGGTTAGCATCCCACTATCAGTGACTGTATATTATGTCTGTTCCTTTGTGACTGAGTAATCACACTAAGGATGATATTCTCTAGATGCAGCCATTTTCTTAAGAATTTGGCTAAGTCATTGTTTCTGATGGCTGAGTAGTACTTCAATGTGTAAATGTACCACAATTTTTGTATCCATTCATCTACTGAAGGACATCTGGGTTCTTTCCAGCTTCTGGCTATTATAAATAGAGCTGCTATGTACATTGTGGTGCATGTATCTTTGTTGTATATTGGAGAGTCTCAGGGGTATATGCCCAGAAGTGGAATAGCTGGATCTTCAGGTAGTTTTATGTCCAAATTTCTGAGGAATCGCCAGACTGATTTCTAAAGTGGATGTACCAGTTTAGAACCCCACCAAACGTGGAGAAGTATTCCTCTTTCTCTACATCCTGGCCAGCATCTGCTGTCATCTGAATTTTGATCTTGGCCAATCTGACTGGTGTGAGGTAAAATCTCAGGGTTGTTTTGATTTGCATTTCCCTGATGACTAGGGACGTTGAGCATTTCTTTAGGTGCTTCTGAGCCATTCCATATTCCTCAGTTGAGAATTATTTGTATAGTCTGTACCCCATTTTATAAGGTTATTTGATTCTCTAAAATCTAACTTCTTGAGTTCTTTGTATATATTAGTTACTATATTTTTACTAGACATAGGATTGGTAAAGATCTTGTCTCAATTTGTTTTTGTTTTTGTTGTTTTGTTTTTTTTTTTTTGTTCATTTGACAATGTCCTTTGCCTCACAGAATCATTGTAATTTCATGAGGTCAAATTTGTCTATTCTTAATCTTAGAGCAAAAGCCATTGTTGTTCTGTTCAGGAAATTTTCCCCTGTGCCTATGTGTTCTAAGTTCTTCCCCATTTCCTCTTCTAATGTTTTTCATGAACCTGGTGTTATGTGGCTATCATTTATTCACTTGGACTTAAGCCTCTTTCAAGGAGATAAGAAAGAATCTATTTGCATTCTTCTGCCTGCTGATTGTCAGTTGAACCAGCACCATTTGTTAAGGAGGCTTTTTTTTTCCATTGAATGTTTTTACCTCCTTTGTTAAAATCAAGTGACCATAGGTGTGTGGGTTCATTTATGGATCTTCAAATCTGTTCTGTTGATTCACCTGCTTCTTTTTGTACCAATACCATGTTTTTTTGTTTGTTTGTTTGTTTGTTTTTGTTTGTTTGTTTGTTTTTTATTACAATTGCTTTGGATTAGAGATTGACATCAGGGATGGTGATCTCCCCCAGAAGTGTTTGTATTCTTAAGAATACATTTTTTTCTATTCTAGGTTTTTTGTTATTCTAGATAAAATTACAAATTTCTCTTTTAAGCTCTATGAAGAATTCAGTTGGAATTTTGATGGGGATTGCATTGAACCTGTGGATTGCTTTTTGGCTAGATGGCCATTTTTACAATGTTGATCTTTCTATTGTATGAGCATTGGAGACCTTTCCATCCTCTGAAATCTTCTTAAATTTCCTTCTTCAGAGATTTGATGTTTTTATCATATAGACACTTGACTTCCTTGGTTAGGATTACCTCAAGGTATTTTATAGTCTTTGTGACTATTGTAAAAGTTGTTGATTCTCTAATTTCTTTCTCAACCTGTTTTTCCATTGAGTAGAGTAAGGCAGTTGATTTGTTTGAGTTAATTGTATATCCAGCCCCTTTGCTGAAGTTATTTTTCAGCTGTAAAAGTTCTCCAGTTGAATTTTTGGAGTCACTTAAGTATACTATGATATCATCTGGAAATAGTTATATTTTGGCTTCTTTCTTTCTAATGGGTGCCCTTTGACTTCTTTTTGTTGTCTAAATGCTCTGGACAGGATTTTCAGTACTATATTGAATAGTGGGAGGACTGGGCAGCTTTGTCTAGTCCCTGATTTTAATGTAATTGCTTCAAGTTTCTCTACATTTAGTTTGATGTTAGCTACTGGTTTTCTGTATATAACTTTTACTGTGGATAGGTATGAGCTTTTGATTCCTAAATTTTTCCAAGACTTTTAACATGAAGGGGTGTTGAATTTTGTCAAATGATTTCTCAGCATCTAGTGAGATGATCATGTTCTTTTTTCTTTGAGTTTGTTTATATGGTGAATTACTTTGATGGATTTCTGTTTATCAAACCATCCCTGTATCTCTGGGATGAAGCCTACTTGATCATGGTGGATTATTGTTTTGATATATTCTTATATTAGGTCTGAAAGAATTTTATTAAATACTTTAACATCGAAGTTCATGAGGGAAACTTCTCTGAAGTTCTTTTTATTTGTAATGTATTTTTGTGGTTTTCATATAAGCATAATTGTGACTTCCAAGAACTAGTATAATAGTGTTTCTTTTGTTTCTGTTTTGTGGAATAGTTTGGAGAGAATTGGTCTTATGTCTTCTCTATAAGTCTGACAGAATTCTCCACTAAACCCATCTGGTGCTGTTTTTTTGTTTTTGTTTTTTTTTTGTTTTGTTTTTTTTTGTTTGTTTGTTTTTGGTTTTTTTTTTTTTTTTTTTTTTTTTTTTTTTTTTTTTTTTTTTTTTTTTTTTGGTTGGGAAGCTCTTGATAACTGCTTCTATTTCTTTAGGTGTTATGGGACTGTTTGGATGGTTTGTCTGATCCTGATTTAATGTTGGTGTCTGGTATCTGTCTAGAAATCTGTGTATTTTCTCTAGATTTTCCAGTTTTGTTGAGTATATGCTTTTGTAGTAGGATTTTATGATTTCCTGAATTTCCTCAGTTTCTGTTATTATATCTTGGCTTTCATTTTGTTAATTCGGTTACTCTTTCTATTCTCTCTAGTTGATCTGGCTATAGATCTTGTTGATTTTTTCAAAGAAACATCTCTTGAATTTGTTGATTGTTTGTATAATTCTTTTTGTCTCTATTTGGTTGATTTCTGCTCTGAGTTTGATTATTTCATCTTTGGTGTATCTGCTACTTTTTGTTCTGGAGCCTTCAGGTGTGCTGGCAAGCTGATAGTGTATGCCATCTCCAGTTTCTTTTTGGAGGCACTCAGAGCTATGAATTTTCCTCTTAGTACTGCTTTCATTGTATCCCATAAGTTTGGGTGTGTTGTGCTTTCATTTTTGTTACATCCTAAAAACAAATCTTTGATTTCTTTATTTCTTCCTTGACATTGTTATCATTGAGAAGAACACTTTTCAGCTTCCATGTGTATGTGAGATTTTTGCTGGGTTTTTTGTTTTTTTTTTTTTTTTTTTTTTTTTGTTATTAAAGACAAACCTTAGTCCATGTTGATCTGATAGGATTAATGGGAGTATTTGAATCTTCTTATATAGGTTGAGGTCTGTTTTGTGACCTATTATATGGACAATTTTGGAGAAAGTACTGTGAGGTGCTGAGAAGAAAGTATATATATATATTTTTGTTTTAAGATGAAATATCTTGTAGATGTCTGTTAATTCCAATTGGTCCATAATCTCCTCTAGTTTCACTGTGTCTCTGTTGATTTTCTGTCTACATTGATGAAAGTGTGGTGCTGAGGTCTCCCACTATTATTGTGTGTGGTGCAACACATGATTTAAACTTTAGTAGGATTTATTTTATGAATATTGGTGCCTGTTTATTAGGAGCATAGATGTTCAAGATTGAGAGTTCATCTTGAAAGATCTTTCCTGTGATGTGTAAAATGTTTTCTTCCTCATTTTTGATAAGTTTTGGTTGAAAATCTATTTTATCTGATATTAGAACAGCTACTCTAGCTTGGCCCATTTGCTTGGAAGGTCTTTTTCCCCAGCCTTTTACTCTGAGGAAGTGTCTGTCTTTGTCTCTGAGATGAGTTTCCTCTGTGCAGGAATATGTTAGATCCTGTTTATGTATTCAGTCTGATAGTCTATCACTTATTATTGGGAAATTGAGTCCACTGATGTTAAGAGAAATTATGGAATAGCGATTTTTATTTCCAGTTTTTTGTTTTTGTTGTTGTTAGAGGTACACTTATTTTGTGTACTTTTTTTCCTTTTGGTTTCCTTGTGTGATTATTATTATTATTATTATTATTATTATTATTATTATTATTATTATTATTATTATTATTATTATTACTTTTCCTTGGGTGTAGTTTCGTTCCTTGTGGTGTGTTTTTCCATTTATCATCATTTGTAGGGCTGTATTTGAGGACAGATATTGTGTAAATCTGCTTTTGTCTTGGAATATCTTGTTTTCTCTATGATAATTAAGTTTTGTTAGATATAGTATCCTGGGCTGACATTTGTGTTCTCTTTGGGTATGTATGAAGTCTTTCCTTGATCCTCTAGACTTCATAGTCTCTGTTGAGAAGTCTGGTGTAATTCTGATAGAACTGCCTTTATATGTTACTTGTCTTTTTCCCTTAGTGCTTTTAACATTCCTTCCTTGTTTTAAACATTCATTGTTTTGACTGTTATGTGTCAAGGGGTGTTTGTTTTCTGGTACAATCTATTTGGAGTTCTGTAGGCTTCTAGTATATTCATGATAATCTCATTCTTAATTGTAGCGAAGATTTTTTCTACGATTTTTTGAAGATATTTACTGTGACTTTTAGTTGTTTGTCTTCCCTCCCTTCTTTTTTTTCTTCTTCTTCTTATTGTGTGCTGGATATCCTAGATGTTTTGGGTAAGGATCATTTTAGTTTTTGCACTTTCTCTGACTGTTGTGTCAATGTTTTATATGTTGTCTTCTGCCCCTGAGATCCTATTTTCCATCTCTTGTAGTCTTGCTAATGCTTGCATCTATGACTCCTGATTTCTTTTTTTAAACTTTATTTTAAAAAACAAAGATAAGAAAAAGAAAAAAAAAACATTTTTGCATAAATGTATACAAATACATTTTTGTCAATGCTTGACATTTTTTTTTCTTTTTTTTAAGGTTTGATACTCTGAATTAAGGTCTTACTAGTTACAATGAGCAAAAAGTACATGTAAAACAGGATATAACCCGGAATTAGTCAATGTTTTCTTGGTGTGTAAGGATTGAGCATAATGTTATTTTTTTTTTTTTTTTAGTTTTGTTTTGTTTTCTTTTTTTCTTGAACTTCACACAGTCTGTGAGTTGTTTCTGGGGCAGTCCGATTTCTTTTTTAATTTTTCTATCTCTAGGGTTGTCTCTTTTTATGTTTTCTTTAAAGTTTCTATTTCTGTTTTCAATTTCTTCATCTCTTTGGTTAGGTTTTTCTGTAGTTCTTTGAGTGATTTTTGTGTTTTCTCTTTAAGGGCTTCTATTTGTTTATGGTATTCTCCTGTAATTGTTTAAGAGAGTTATTCATGAGCTTCTCAAAGATCTCCATAATCATCATGAAGTATGATTTCAAGTCTAAGTGTTGTTTTTCTGATATGCTTGGCAATCCACTACTTGCTGTGGTGGGGGAGCTGGGTTCTGATGGTGCCAGGTTGTCTTGGTTTCCATTGTTTAGGTTCTTTTGCCTTCTTCTTGCCATTTTGTTTTCTGTGATTATAAGTGATTGTGTTGTCTCTGATTGGAGCCTGTCTCTCTTGTTGTTCTGAAGGCTCATGGGCTCAGGAAGGAATATACTTTTGGGTGTTTGTTTCTTTACGGGAAGGCAGTAAGTTCAGATGGCAGTGACTCCTTGCTATCTCTGTTAGCTCAGGTGGCAAACCTCTTGTGAGGCTGTTCTGGGAGCTCAAACTTGTGCAGGTGGGTCCTGAGTCTTCATGGTGTTCACTCAGCCCTTTCACTAGGCCAGAAAAAACCTGATCCTAGAGTGCACCATGCTATCTGTCCTCCAATAGCTCCAGGCTTTCCCTCCTGAAACAGCCTATAGTATATGTCTAAGCTCCATGTTGGCTCAGGCAGAAGAATGCTTGTATGGCTGTTCTAGTGGGTCCTCTGTCTCGATGGTGGTCACCAGGCCCTCTCACTGGGTGGGAAAGAACACAATCCCAGAGTGCATCACCCTATCTTCCCTCCCAGATCACCAGGTGTTCCCTCCCTGGACAGCTGGTGAGGGTATGTGGCAAGCATATGGCTTACTGTAGGTTCAAGTGGGAGAGCACATGCAAGGCTGGTTGTTCTGAGGGCTTAGCCATCTGTATTCTGGTCCTGAATCTTGATGGCAGTCACCTGGTGCTCCTTAAATTCACTTTTAAATTATAGGATATTGATAGAAATTTAAGGTTGATTTGTTCAACTATTGTTTGACTATATTGTACATCAACTGTTTATTTAAAATATGATGGTTCTTATAATGATTTATATTGTGAATAAATTGGCAGTGTTAAAGAAAAGGAAAATTCTTAAACAGAAAGCAGAATACAAAGTAGAAACTTATAGTTGTTTTTTCGAAAATCAGTTATACCCGATGGTATTATCCTGGGGCAGATACATTAAGCAGTGTTTTCTTGAGGCATACATAGCTGAAAGGATATTTTGCTAAAGCAAACACATGACAAGATGCATGGTATTAGGAAGAAATATAAATATAACCCAACAGACAGTGGATGATGCTGGATGGTATAAGTATACCTTGCCATTTCTTATTGTTCATCATTTGTCATGAATTCATAGAAAGAAATGCAGCAGAAAATCTGGTGGATTTCTGGTAGATTCTTGCAGCTTCCAAGGCCTCAGGGAGCGTAATTGGTAGAATGTTGTAAGCTGATACAGACTCACATAGATTTTTACTAAGACAGATTTGTGGTATTTTGTTGAGACAGATTTATCATGGACAGACAAGTGATATTTGGAGAAAGTATAAACAGGACTCAAGGGACAGTGACTTTGACCTTGTATCACTAGTCTGTCTTGCTCTTTGCTGTTGCTTTTGAGCCTTTGTTTATCTTCACTGTTAAGAGAGGAATTACAGAGAAATTTTCCTGATGTCCTTGCTTTTTGTTGTCACTCCTGCTGACTCATCCTGATTCTGAAGAGGCCTGACTGTTTCTGCTGGGTCTTGCCACCTCTGCTGATTCCTGTTTGCTATTCTGACACTGCCAAACTTGACTGCTGACAATGCAGACTAGATATGCACTGAGGAACCATTTCTAAACATCCCCCCCTTCCCATATCCTAATATCATTTCTTTTCTACTTCCTCTCATGGGTGGTGGGCTATAAGTGAAGTTAAAGCATGTAAGAACATTTAATAAAGATGAGATTTGAAAAATAAAAGCCAACAGAAAATAGTAATTGTTTTAGTTTTATGTGGCAATTATTGAAAATATAAGTAGAATGTATTTCCTTATTAATAATTTGGCTTATTAGGACATCTGTACTTCAATAAATATTAGAATCATCTTGTCAATTTGCACAGACTCTGTCCTTGGGAATTTGTTCTAATTGCATTAAATTCATAGATCAATATTTTTAGAGTCAAAATCGTTAAAAATTAAGTTTATTAATGAACGAGATATAATTTTATGCTTGCTATTTGCTAAAGATATTAGCATAGGCACTGCTAAAAAAAAGGCCTCAAGTACATTTTAGAAATCATTAAGACTGCCTCCTCTATTAACTATATGAACCATAGAAATTGTGGCTAGGGTCAAAACTAGTGACACTTTAGAATTTTCTTCTGAATTCTATTTATATATTCTATGGCTGTTATCAGGCTTTGAATAAACCAAGGTATTGGTCACGTATTAGTTGGTTGTATATTATACCACACTAACAATGTTACCATAAGGTTGAAGTGCTTAAAGTAAAAACAAAACAAAGAAAAACCACAGAGATAAGGCATGCCCACTCCGTTGAGGGATGGGACCACCTACCAATCTCCAAAATTTTAAAGCAGAATAGATACTTTATAAAGGAAATATAGGGTCAAAAAAAGAGCAGAGTCTCACAGAATTGTCATCTAGAGACTGCCCCACCTGGGGTTCCATCCCACATTCAGACACCAAACCTAGACACTATTGCTGATGCTGAGAAATGCTTGCTGACCGGAGCCTGAAACAGATGTCTCCTGAGAAAATTTGACAGATTCTGACCAGTACAGATAATGATGCTCAAAACCAACCATCAAACAGATCACAGGGAATCAAATGTAGGAAGTAGGAATAGGACTGAAGGAGCTGAAGGGGCCTTACCTGGCATCAGTGGGAGGGGTGGTTCTTGTTCATATAAAGGCTTGATGACCCAGTTTTGAAGAGTGATAGGGCAGTGAGGTGAGTGTGGTTGGGTAGGAGAGCATTCTCATAAAAGCAGGTTGAGGGGAAATGAAATAAGGGGTTTATCGAGGGGAAACCAGGAAAGTGGATAACATTTGAAATGTAAATAAATAAAATATAAATTAAAAATACCTGCAACACAGCATTAAATAGTGGACCCTTTGTGTTTTAGTATAATAAGAATAAAAAAAAAAAAGAAAGAAAGAAAGAAAAAAAAAAAAAAACTGAGAAACCATCATTATCCTCAAAGGTTCCCAAAAGTGCTACTGCAATCAGTAGTTAACCTATAAAAGTAGTCAACTAAACTAAAATACTAGTGTTTTACTATCATAATGGAGCACCATGACAAACAGTAACATTTATAAGAAGGGATATGTTTATTTTATATTTTCATATTGTTGTTCATCATCAAAAATTAGTCAAGGTAGGGACTTAAAAAGAGAATTTGAGAGGAGGCAGGAGCTGATGCAAAGACCATGGAAGAGAGCTGCTTAGCTACTATTTTCCTCCTTTTTTCTAACACAAAATTACCCTCACCCTCAATAGCCTGAGTGCTCTCACATGAATCACAAATTTTAAAATGTGCCAATTACTGCCCCAAGCCACTGCTTGCCTGAAAGCACACCCAATGGTCAGATGCCTCTTTCTTCTCATCCCACAAATCTGCCTGTATTCACGGTAGCCTGCCAGCACCAAGGAAACCCTCCTCTATGGTGTGTAAGTCTCTCATCCTCTAATATCATCAAATTTCCCTAAAGAACCCAAATAGCAGTATGTAGTACACCATAACCTATGCTCCATTCTACACACCACAACTCTGCCTATATTTCATTGGGAAGATGGAAAACTAAGTAAGACCTTGTGTCAAACGTTTGCCAACATATTCCCCTAAAACACAGTCATCAGTTCTTAATTCCTTCCAATTCCCTTAATTCAATTTTCCCACTCATAAACCATCTGGATTTCCTGGAGACCTACCAGGACCTGCTGGCACTTGGGACCCCAGAGCCAAGATTACCAATTAAAACCACAGAGTCTTATTAAGTCATCAAACCTCCAGGATAGACATCTAACTGGACCTGACAACAAGCTAGTCAACAGAATGCAGGCCATTTAGGTTATCAGACAGCGAGGAAACAAACAAACAAATATACAACAAAGATAAATTCAGAAATCAGCAACTAAGCATGTAATAACTATAAAGCCCAGGTGCCTGAAGTTTGTCATAAAATAACATCAACAAGACTAGAGCAACATGACACCACGAGAGAACAGCTATCCTACTGCAGCAAACCTCAAATATACTAACATAGTTAAAGTACAAGTAAAAACCTAATATCCAATCTTATGAACACAATGGAGGTCTTTAAATAGCAAATGAATAAAGAACTGAATGAAATTCAGGAAAACACAATAAAGAAGGTTAAGGAAATAAAATAAAGTATTCAGTGACTGAATGTGAAAATGAAAGCAAGAAAAAACACACAAATTGAGGCAATTGTGGAGATGGAATGCCTAGGTAAGAGAAGAGGAACTACACACAAGCATCAACAAAATACAAGAAATTGATGAAAGAAACTCGGCATAGAAGATAAAATATGAAAAAAAAAATCAATACACAGGTCAAATAAAATGTTGAATCTCAAAAGACTGTGACATAAACAGTCAGGGACAAGAATCAGGGACAATATGAAAATATCAAACCAAAGAATAATAGAAATAGAAAAATGAGAATAATTCCAGTTAAAATATAAAGAAATTATTTTAAACAATATCAGGGAAAATTTTTCCTTAACCTAAAGAGATGCTTATAGAAAAACAAGGAGATTACCAAACACAAAATAAATTGGATCACAAAATAAAATCCTCCTCCAAATAATAATTTCAACACACTATATGAAAAAGTGCTGTAAGAGGGAAAGACCAAATGACATATAAAGTAAGGATTATCAGAATTCTCAACAGAGACTATAAAATCTAGAAAGGCTCTGGCAGATATCTTCCAATCTCTAAGAAACCAGAGATATCACCCAAGACCAAGACTATGAAACTTGACAATAGTTTCAATCACAAAAGATGGCAAAACAAGATATTCTACAAGAAAAACAATTTTAATCAGTATCTATCTATAAATCAAGCAGGACAGAAGAAGCAGTAACTAAAAAGAAAGGGAGTGAACTTAAGGTAACCAAGAATATACAAGAAATAAATAATTCCACACCAGAAAATGTAAAAGAAGGAAAACACACACACACACACACACAAACACACACACACACACACACACAGGCACACTTCCATCATCATGAAAATAGTTGGAACTAGCAATTATCAGTCACTATTTTTTTAACATCACAGGACTCAATTGATAAATAAAAAGAGAGAGACTTACAGAGTGAATGTAAAACAGAATCCATTGTTTTGCTGCATACAAGAATACAAGAAATATATATCAGCAACAGATAAACATAACCTTGAAGTAAAGGGCTTTTTGAAATATCCCCAAGATACAAGCTGGAGAAGTTATTCTAATACTTAAAAAATTAGACTTTCAGCAAACATTAATAAAATAAAATGAGTTAGAAATTTTATACTCATCAAAGAATAAAAATCTATCAAGATGACTTCTCGGTTCTTAATATCTAGGCCCCAATGCAAGAATCATCAGTAAACCTTAAATCACAACTAAACCCAATTCATTAATATTGATAGACTGTAATAGCATCCTCTTACCCAAAACACAGGTCATCCTGATAGACACTAAACAAATAATGGAGCTTATAGACATTAATGACTCACATTAACCTAATATAACTTTATAGAATATTTCACTTGAACACAAAAGTGTTTAACTTCTTCTTAGCTCCTTAAGAACCTTCTCCAAAATTGATCAGAGACATAAACACAATGAAAGTCTCAACAAAGTAAAGAAAATTGAAATAACCCCTGTATCTTATCTCTCAACCATGGATTAAATCTAGACTTGAACAGCAACATAAACAAAAGAAAACAAACTAATTTGTAAAAACCAAAGACCTTTCTACTGGGTCAGAGAAGAAACAAAGAAATTAAAATATTCCTAGAAGATAATAAAAATGAACACAAAACATTCCCAACTTATGAGATACAATTAAAGTAGTGTTAAGAGGAAAGCTCATAGGATTAAGGTGTCTTTATAAAGGAATTACAAAGTTCTCATACTAATGAATTAAAAGTATACCTGAAAGCTCTAAAACAAAATGCAGCAAATGTAAATAGATAATTAGACAGCAGAAAATATTCAAACTTGGACTGAAATCAATAAATTCTAATAAAAAATATTAATGAAAAGAACAAAGCAAATCAAGAATTGCTTCTTGTAGAAAATCAACAAGATAAACTAAGTCTTAGCCAACCTAGCTAAAAGTCAGAGGAAGAATATATAAATTAAAAAAAAATCAAAAATAAAAAGCAGACATAAGGAGAAATAGCAAGGAGCTTGAAAGAATCATTAGGTCTTACTTCAAAAACCTACATTTCACAAAACTAGATAATGTAAATGAAAGGGTTGGTTTTCTCAATATAAACCAGTTACTAAGGTTAAATTAATATCAGGAAAAACTGTACATAGGCCTATAATCTCTAAGAAAACAGAAACAGTGATAGAAAGTTTCTCAAATAATAAAAGATGAGATAGTTTTTTGAAAAACTTACTAGGCTTTTATAGAAGAGTTTATTATCAACACTTCTCAAATTATTCCACACAACTCAAACAAAGGTAATATTGTCAAACTCATTCTATGAGGGTACAAGTCACATTGATACCTAAACTTCACAAAGACTCAGAAAATAAAGAGAATTTCATAACAATCTTTCTTATGGATACTAATGCAAAAATAGTCAGCAAAATACTTACAAACCCAATCCAAGAACACATTAAAAATATCATACATCATGAACAAGTGGACTTTAACTTTCATACAAGAGGCAGTGATGTTTCAACATATAAAAATTAATCAAGGGAATCCATCAGATAATTTGTAGATTACTTTTGGTCAGATGGGCATTTTCAGTACAGTAACCCCATCAATCCATAACCTTTGGACAACTTTGAGTTATCTGAGGTCTTTGTTTTAAGTTTTTAATTTGAGGACTTTAAGTTATTATTCTGCTTTGTTAGAGTTAGAATAATATATTTTATATTGTTGGTTGCTATTGTGAAGGGCATTGTTTCCCTGATTTCTTTGCTAGCCTGTTTATCATTTTGTAAAGGAGGGCAACTATGATTTTGAGATAAATTTATACCCAGCCACATTGCTGAAGGTGTATTTCAGAACTAGGGGTTCTCTTGTACAATTTTTGGGTTCACTTACATGTACTGTCATATCATTCACAAATATTCAAAACTTGACTTCTTCCTTTCAAATTTCTATATATTTAATCTCCTTTTATTAAGTTATTGAAATATCTAGAACTTCAAATACTATATTGAAGAGAGAGAGAGAGAGAGAGAGAGAGAGAGAGAGAGAGAGAGAGAGAGAGAGAGAGAGGGAGAGAGAGAGACAGAGAGACAGACAGACAGACAGAGAGAGAGAGAGAGAGAGAGAGAGAGAGAGAGAGAGAGAGAGAGAGAGAGAGATAATAGGGAGCCTTATCTAGTCCCTAATTCTATTAGGATTGCTTTAAGTTTCTCTCAACTTCATTATTTTTGTGTATATTTCTGTAAAACAAAAGTGGCAGCACATGCTGATGAGGATGTGAAGAAATGGAGACACTCCTCCATTGCTGGTAGAACTGTAAACATTTACAATAAATTGCATATCAATCTTGTAGTTATTCAAGAAATCAAAAATAGTACTACTGGAAGACTCAGCTGTACTCCTCCTGGGCATATACCTAAAAGATGCTCCAGCATAAAAAAAAAAAAAATGACATGTGCTCCACTATGTTAACAACACCCTTAATAGTAATAGCTAGAACTAGAAGAAACCACAATGTTCCTCAGGAGAACAAAAATATTCATTTAAAAGAAAAGAAAATATTCATTTACATAATAGAATACTATTAAGCTATTAAAATCAAAGAGATCATGAACTTTTTATCCTGAGTGAGGTAATCCAGACACAAAAAAGAATTGCATGGTATGTATTCACGGATAAGTGGATATTAGCCAAAATTACAGCATACCCATGGTATACCCATAAAACCTAAGATGTTAAGCAAGATGGAGAACCCAGGTGAGGCTGGTTAACTTATACTTAGAAGGGTAAACAGAAGGAGGGATGGATCTGTGTGGGAGAGGGAAGGGGAAGGGAACAGGGGTGTAGGATCAAGTAAAAGGAGAGACTGGAGGAAAGTCCAAAGAGTCAGCAGGGTTTGTGGATACTCTCTAGGAATTCCCAGACACTTGAGATGGGAGAAGCTCTCATGACACAATGTGGGTGACAGAATGTTCGCTAAAATGTCCAACAGTACAGATATTAAACATGAGGAGATGACCTTCATTAGTCACACAACACAGTGGAGGGATTTGGACACTAACCTATGTACAAAACTTTCAAGCCAAAATTGACTTATCTAAAAGAAATGCAAGGGAGAAATGGAGCAGAGACTGAAGGAATAGCGGACCAGTGACTGGCCCATTTTAAGACTCATCCCATGGATAAGCAACAATCCCTCATACTATTAATGATGTTATGTTTTGTGTGCAGACAGAAGCCTAGTATAGCCGTACTCTGAGAGGCTATATGCAGGAGATGAATAAGACAAATACCCATACACACAAAGAGTGGACAGAGGTCAGAGACTGCTATGGAAGAGTTAAAATAAGGATTTAAGGAACTGGAAGGGAATGGCAATATCATGGGAAGATCAGAATGTCAACAAACCTGAATACCTGATAATTTACAGAGATTGAGCCTCTGGTCCAAGTTCTTGGGCACTTATGTAACAGAGAGATTTTTTGTCTGACCTCAGTGGTAGAGGATGTTCTTAATTCTATAGAGACTTCCTGCCCCATGGTGGAAGTATAGGTGGTTTCTATCCTTTAAGAGGCAAAGGGAAAAGAACTCTTTGAGAAGGCACTGGAAGGGGGATAAAATCTGGGATGTAAATATATAAAATAATTATTAATGATAAAATCATCATATAAACAAACTGATAAACAAACACATGATCATCTCATTCGACGCTGAAAAAAAAACTTAGGCAAATCAAATATTCCTTATGTTAACAGTCTTGGAGAGAAGATAGATTCTAGGCACATACCTAAATAAAGTAAAAGACAATATATTACAAGGTAATATCCCACATCAAATTAAATGCAGAGAAACTTAAAGCAATTCCACTAACATTAGGAACATTTCAATCATGTCTACTATTTCTTAACAGCTTCAATATAGTTAAAGTTTTAGTACAATAAGACTACTAACGATCAAAAAATACAAAGTGGAATGAAGGAATTATGATTTGCAGATGACATGTTAGCTTATATAAGTGACAACAGAACATTTTACAGGGAATTCTAATTGGTAAAAACACTTTTAGAAATGTTGATAAAAAAATAACTTAAAGAAAAAAAACAGTTGCTCTCATTTTTTATAAACAATAAATGGGCTGAGAAAGAAACTAGAAAGACAATACCCCTCACAATAATTGCAAATAATAATAAAAAAACTATTTTGGTGTAATTCTAGTAATTCTAATGAAGAAAATGAAAGACCTGTATGACAAGAACTTCATGTCTATATTAAAATAAATTAAAGAAGATATCAGAAGACAGAAATATCTTCCATGCTTACGGATTGGTAGGACTAACATAGTAAAAATTTCTATCTTACTGAAAGAATTCTACAGATTCAACAAAATGGACTACCAATATGTTGTGGAGTAAGCAACCAGAGAACAAAGCTAGAAGGTACTGTCATAAAAAATAACAGTAATTACACAACAGAAGGAGAGAGAGAGAGAGAGAGAGAGAGAGAGAGAGAGAGAGAGAGAGAGAGAGAGAGAGAGAGAGAGAGAGAGAGAGAGAGAGAGAGAGAGACAGAGAGAGACAGAGAGAGACAGAGAGAGACAGAGAGAGGGAGAGACAGAGAGAGACAGAGAGAGAGAGAGAGAGAGAGAGAGAGAGAGAGAGAGAGAGAGAGAGAGAGAGAGAGAGAGACCATATTCATTTGGTGATTGGTTTAATAATTCCACACAGATTGAGGCTTTCTAATTTAAGTAATTGCCATTTTAATCCTAAGGCATTATCAAACTACAATTTAAATATTGATTTCTGTAACTCATTAGTGAGGTTAGGATGATATAAGTAAGCATGCATTATAATTATCTATAAACTTTAATTCAAAGGCAAACGTTCAAAGAATTACAATTTTAAATAAATAACTATAAACCACTATGGTCAATTTTTGCTCTCTGGTGCTGGGGTTATGAAATTCAATCACCTGCAAAGGTATCTTTGTTTTGATTTTTTATTTTTCTTTTAGGGTTTGTTTTGTTTTGTATAGATTTTCACAAAGGATCATTTCAGCAAACATGATTTTTTTCCATATATTCATGAGATGCCTGTATCCAAAAGTTATTCTAATAATTCAGAAAGTTTTGAACTTTCTCACTAACAAGATGTTGACAGATGGATCAATTGACTGACCTTTAGACAGGAAGATGAGGAAACAGGAAATGAAACTATTGAATTTCTATGAGTAGTATCCTCCTCATTGAGTTGAACAAATTCTCATAATTGCCTTCCTAAGGAGTCAATAAATAGCAAAATAGAGCAAATTTGTTATGAGATTCTTTTAAAATGACTTTATTTTACAAAACAAAGATAAATGTACAGATTTTAAACATTTTTTGCTTAAAATTATACATTTTTGTCAGTACAGTTTTTTCAGATATTAAAAATTTTTAGATAAAACTATGTGAATATAATTTTTTAGTCAGCACTGGATTTTTTTCAAGGGCACGACAGTATGCATTGAAAACCTAATAGTTACAATGAGCGCAAAGTACATGCAAAACAAAATGCAACATGGAAATTGTCAAAGTGTTCTTGTTTTGTAAATATTTCTTTTTTTTTCTTTGTTTTCCTTATTTCTTGAACTTCATACAGTCTGTGAGTTGTTTCTGGGGGAGTGCAAGCCTCAGGGGTTAGCATCCCAATATCAGTGACTGCATATTATGTCTGTTCGTTTGTGACTGGGTTATCTCACTCAGGATGATATTATCTAGATGCAGCCATTTTCTTAAGAATTTGGTTAAGTCATTGTTTCTGGTGGCTGTGTAGTATTCCATTGTGTAAATGTACCACAATTTTTGTATCCATTCACCTTCTGAAGGACATCTGGGTTCTTTCCAGCTTCTGGCAATAATAAATAGAGCTACTATGAACATTGTGGTGCATATATCTTTGTTGTTTATTAAAGTGTTTCTGGGGTATATGCCCAGAAGTGGAATAGCTGGGTCTTCAGATAGTACTATATCCAATTTTCTGAGGTATCGCCAGACAGATTTCCAGAGTGGTTGTATTAGCTTGCAACCCCACCAACAGTGGAGAAGTGTTCCTCTTTCTCCGCAGCCTCGCCAGCATCTGCTGTCATCCTAGTTTTGGATCTTGGCCAATCTGACTGGTGTGAGGTGGAATCTCAGGGTTGTGTTGATTTGCATTTCCCTGATGGCTAAGGATGTGGAGCACTTCCTCAGATGTTTTTCGGCCATTCAGTGTTCCGCAACTGAGATCGTTTTGTTTAGTTCTGTACCCCCTTTTTTAATAGGGTTATTTGATTCTCTGGTGTCTAGCTTTTTGAGTTCCTTGTATACCTTGGATATTAGGCCTCTATATGATGTGGTGTTGGTAAAGATCTTTTCCCATTCTGTTGGTTGCCATTTTGTTTTCTTGACAATGTCCTTAGTCTTACGAAAATTTTGCAAACTCATTAGGTCACATTTGTTAATCTTTGACCTTAGAGCTGGAGCCATTGGTGTTTTGTTCAGGAAATTTTCTCCTGTTCTTATGTGTTCTAAGATTTTCCCTACTTTCTAATCTAATAATTTCAGTGTATCTGGTTTAATGTGGAGATCTTTTATCCACTTACACTTGAGCTTTGTATAGAAGATAAGAAAGGGTCTATTTTCATTCTTTTGCATGCTGAGTGCCAATTGGACCAGCACCATTTGTTGAATAGGCTGTCCTTTTTCCATTGAATGTTCACTGCTCCTTTGTCAAAAATCAGGGGACCATATACATGAGGGCTCATTTCTGGAACTTCTATTCTATTCCATTGTTCCACATGCCTATTTCTGTACCAGTACCATGCAGTTTTCAACACAATCGCCTTGAAATATAGCTTGAGGTCAGGAATACTGATTCCCGCAGATGTTTTTTTGTTGTTGAGGATGGATTTTGCTATTCTAGGTCTTTTGTTATTCCATATGAAATTGCACATTGATCTTTCCAATTCCATGAAGAACTGGGTTGAAATTTTGATGGGGATTGCATTGAATCTGTAGACTACTTTTGGTAGGATGGCCATTTTTAAGATGTTGATCTTTCCAAACCATGAGCATTGGAGATCTTTCCATTTTCTGAGATCCTCCTCAATTTCTTTCTTTAGAGGTTTGAAGTTTGTGTCATACAGGTCCTTCACTTGCTTAGTTAGAGTCACACCAAGGTATTTCACAGTTTTTGTGACGAATGTGAAGGGTACCTTTTTTCTAATTTCTTTCTCCACATGTTTGTCCTTTGAGTATAGGAAGGCTACAGATTTGTTCGAGTTAATTTTATATCCAGCCACTTTGCTGAACTTCTTTAACAGCTGTAGGAGTTCTCTGGTGGAATTTTTGGGGTCACTCAAGTACACTATCATGTCATCGGCAAAGAGTGATGTTTTTATCTCTTCTTTTCCGATTTTTATCCCTGTGATCTCTTTTTACTGTCTAATTGCTTCAGCCAGGACTTCCAGTACTATGTTGAATAGGTAGCGGGAGAGTGGGCAGCCTTTTCAAGTCCCTGATTTTAGTGGGATTGCTTCAAGTTTCTCGCCATTAAGTTTGATGTTGGCTGTTGGTTTGCTGTATATTGCTTTTATTGTGTTTAAGTATGGGCCTTGGATTCCTGTTCTTACCAGGACTTTTAACATGAAGGGGTGTTGGATTTTGTCAAATGCTTTCTCAGCATCTAGTGAGATGACCATGTGATTTTGTTCGTTGAGTTTGTTTATATGGTAGATTACGGTGATTGATATCCTTATATTAAACCATCCCTGCATCCCAGGGATGAAGCCTACTTACTCAAGATGAATGATCATTTTGATGTGTTCTTGGATTCGGTTTGGAAGGATTTTGTTGTGTATTTTTGCATCAATGTTCATAAGTGAGTTTGGTCTGTAGTACTCTTTCCTTGTAGGGTCTTTTTGTGGTTTCGGTACGAGGGTTATTGTAGCCTCAAAAAATGAGTTAGGTATTATTCCATCTGATTCTATCCTTTGGAATAGTTTGGAGAGTATTGGTGTTATATCTCCAATAAATGTCTGATAAAATTCTGCACTGAACCGGTCTGGACCTGGGCTTTTTTTGGTTGGGAGGCTTTTGATGACTTCTTCTATTTCTTTAGGTGTTATACGTTTATTTAGATGGTTTACTTGGTCCTGGTTTAACTTTGGGCTCTTGTATCTGTCTAGGAATTCATCCATTTTCTCCAGATTTTACAATTTTGTGGAGTATAAGATTTTGTAGTAGGATCTGATGATTTCTTGAATTTCCTCAGTTTCAGTTGTTATGTCCCCACTTTCCTTTCTGATTTTCTTATTTTGTATACTCTCTCTTTTCCCTCTAGTTATTCTTGCCAGGGGTTTATCTATCTTGTTGATTTTCTCAAAGAACCAACTCCTGATTTTGTTGATTTTTTCAATGGTTCTTTTTGATTCTATATGGTCTGTTTCTGCCCTAATTTTGATCATTTCTTGCCGTCTACTCTTTTTGGGTATATCTGCTTCCTTCTGTTCTAGGCATTATAGCTGTGCTGTCAGGTTGCTGGTGTAAGCTCTCTCCTGTTTCTTTTTGGAAGCACTGAGGGCTATGAGTTTTCCTCTCAGTACTGCTTTCATTGCATCCCATAGGTTTGAGTATGTTTTGTTTTCGTTTTCGTTGAATTCTAGAAAATCCTTAATTCCTTTTTTTATTTCTTCTTTGACCCTGCTATCATTTAACAGAGCGTTGTTTAGGCTCCATGTATATGTTGGCTTTTTTGTTGTCCTTGTTGTTGTTAAAGACCAGCCGTAGACCATGGTGATGTGAGAGGATGCATGGGAGTATTTCAATATTCTTATATCGATTGAGGCTCACTTTGTGTCCAATTATGTGGTCAATTTTCGAGAAGGTGCCATGGGCTGGTGAGAAGAAGGTGTATTCCTTTACTTTAGGATAATTTGTTCTATATATATCTATTAATTCTAGTTGGTTCAAAGTCTCTGCTAGTTTTGCAGTGTTCTTGTTCAGCTTCTGTTTCCATCATCTGTCCATTGGTGAGAGTGGGGTATTAAAGTCTCCTACTATTATTGGGTGGGGTGAAATGTATTTTTTGAGCTTTAGTAGGATTTATTTTATGAATGTGGGTGCTTTTATATTTGGAGCATATATGGTAAGAATTGAGAGTTCTTCCTGATAGATTTCCTGGTAATGAGTAAAAAGTGTCCTTCCTTATCTTTTTTGATAACTTTTGGTTGGAAATTTACTTTATTCGATATTAGAATAGCCACTCCAGCTTGCTTCTTGGAGCTGATTGCTGGGAAGTTTTTTTCCCACCTTTTTACTCTGAGATAGTGTCTGTCTTTGTCTCTGAGATGAGTTTCCTGTATGTAGCAAAATGCTGGATTTTGTTTATGTATCCAGTCTGATAGCCTATGTCTCTTTATTGGGGAATTGAGTCCATTTATGTTAATAGCTATCAAGGAATAGTTGTTTCTTTTTCCTGCCATTATTGCTTTTGTGGGTTGAGTTGTGTCTGTGTCTTTTTCTTCTTTTAGTTTTCATGTTTAGGAGTTTTCTTGTTTTTACTAGGCTGTATTTTCCCTCATTGTATTGGGATTTCCACCTATAATTCGTTGTAGAGCTGGGTTTGTGGTCAGATATTGTGTAAATTTTGATTTGTCTTGAAATATCTTCATCTCTCCTTCGATGGTGGTTGATAGTTCTGCTGGTTATAGCAGCTTGGGCTGGCACTTGTGTTCTCTTAGGATGTGCATGATGTCTGTCCAGTCTCTTCTAGCTTTCATAGTCTCTGTTGAGAAATCGGGTGTGAGTTTGATTGGTCTGCCTTTATATGTTACCTGACCTTTTTCCCTTACTGATTTAATATTCTTTCTTTGCTTTGGGCACTTGATGTTTTTACTATTATGTGTCGGGATGTATTTCGTTTCTGGTTCAACCTATTTGGAGTTCTGAAGGGTTCTTTTATGCTCGTGGTCATCTCATCCTTGTGTGTAGATACGTTTTCTTCTAGGTATATTTTGAAGATATTTACTGTGCCTCTTAGTTGATATTCTTCTCTCTCTTCTATTTCTATTATCCTTAGGTTTGGTCTTCTCATTGTCTTGGATTTCCTGGACATTTAGGGTTAGTATCTTTTTGTTTTTTGCATCTTCTCTGGCTGTTTTGTCTAGGTTTACAATGTTGTCTTCTGCCCCCGAGATTCTCTCTTCCATCTCTTGTAATCTATTGGAAATGCTTGCTTCTGTGATTCTTGATTTCTTTTTTAGGTGTTCTACCTCTAGGGTTATCTCTTTTTGTGTTTTCTTTATTGTGACAATTTCCGTTTTAAATTTCCTCTTCCATTCCTTCATCTCTTTGATTCTGTTTTCCTCTAGTTCTTTGAGTTCTTTGAGTGTTTTTCTTGTTTCTTCTTTAAAAGCTTCTGATTCTTTTTTGCCTTTTTTCCTATTCTTGTTTAAGTATCTCTATCAGCATCTTGAGGTATTATTTCAGGTTTCTGTCTTCCTTTTCTGGAGTGTTTGGAATTCTGATGTTTGCTGATATGGGAGAGCTGGGTTCTGGTGTTGCCAGGTTGTCTTGTTTTTCTTGGGATATACTCTTTCGCTTTCCTCTTGCCATTTTTTGTCAGTGATATGTTCTTGCCTTTTTCTTGTATCTGGTCTGTGTCTCTGGATCTCCACTGGTCCAGGTGGAGATCCAGGGACAGATGGGTCGATCCCTGTTCTATGCCTGAGTGTTGCCGGGTGGGAACAGAAGTTCCAAAGTTCTGTTCCTGGTCGCTGGATCCGACAGGGCAGGGCAGGGCAAGGCAGGGGGTGCACTTTCCGTGTGCACTTTGCAGAGATCTCTCTGCTCCCTGGCAGCCCAGGTCTCCCACCCACCAGTTGCTCAGCCTCTATGAGCCGCCATTCCGTGTGTTAGATGGGCCCGGTTCTGCTCTGCGGCCTGAAGTCACTACTGGGTGAAATCAGAAGTTCGAACCTTCTGTTCCTGGTTGCTGGATCGGGCAGGGCAGGGCAGGGCAAGGCAGGTGGTGTACTTTCAGTGTGCACTCCGCAGAGATCTCTGTGCTCCCACTTATTATGAGAATTTAAAGATACTTTTTATGAGTTTTTGATGCTTCTTAACTTGCCACTTCTAGTCTATGGAATGCCATCTAGTATAATGCTTTATGTATGACAATATTTGTGAAAATAGGTAATACTGGCAAGCATCTGTGTTATCTCAGTTTATCATTATACCATCTAGTGTTTCCATTTTATAGATTTTGAAAATAATTGTACTGATTAACTATTTGTTCCTATTCATAGACATATCTATTAACTTGGCTAAATATTTCAACTTAGATTATCTTATTCTAAATTTAGCATTATTATTCACTACAAAATTGTTTATTATATATCAAGGAGAAAAATAATTTTGATGAAATCTTTATGTGTTAAAGGCAAGGTACCTGCATTTGAAGGCATTTTGGCATTTAGCAGTAGTTGGGTTTAAGGCCAAAAAAAAATACAACAAAGTGTTTCCCACCATAATAAATATTGTATATCATATATAACATGAGTTTGCAATTGACACACAGGAATCTGTTAAGTGTGTGCCTCTGTACTGAATACTGAGGAATACAAGGAACTCTTTTGCAGTTATCATTAGTTGTCTTTAGTGATTAATCACTGTTGTTGACAGATTCCCAAAATCCTCTGTGATAGACATTATTTTTTCTATGTAGTCAGCCTCCAATCAATCAGTGAGACTGAGTTCATGATAAATCAGGAAACACATTTGTTGACATATAAAAGCTTATGTTCCATGCCAATCAATCTAACTGTGCCACAACTGGTTCAATTGCTAACCATAAAATATTACTCTGAGACACATAATTTATGTCTGGAAAGAGCCAGTATCAATCTAGTTGTCCTGTTTCATTTAAGCAGGTGCATCTTGCTATTCAGTGAGCATATCCGACTAAATTGATTCCAAGTATACATCACCTTAGCCTAAACTCATTCAGGTGTCTATTCAGAATAAATTTTGTAATATGTTGTTCCCAGTTCCAATGATAATTTTAAGCTGGGTCACTTTCAAAATCCAAATATAATGTACAATTTTCCTTGCATGACTCACAAGCCTGTTCTTCTTTGTTTTATCTTTTTATTGGATAGTTTATGTATTTACATTTTAAATGTTATCCTGTTTTCAGGCTCACTCCTCTCCCATGTCCCCTCCTCCTGCTCCTATGAGGATGGTTCCCCTCTAACTCACCCACTCCCACCTCAACACTCTGACATTCCCCTACATTGGGGAAATGAGCCTTTACAGGACCAAGGGCTTCTTCTTGTATTAAAGCCAGACTATATATTATTTTCTAAAAAACTAGTTTTGAAATTTTATATATGTTACAATGAAATATAATCATATATATATATATATATATATATATATCAACACTTCTTCCATGAGTCTCTTAATACCTTCTATAATGCCTTCTCACAATTTGATATATTGTTTTATAATCAAATAAATCTAGTTATAACTGCCTACATATGCATGGATTTGAGGACACCCTCTGGAGCATGGAAAAACTACCAAATATCACATCCTAAATAAAGACTGATTTTGTCTTTACAAAAAAATGATCAACTTCCATTACCATGTTAGAGTAACGTGAAGCCCAGAGGACAACTTCCTAATAAAAGAAGGACTTAGAAATTTGCATCCCATGGCCAGATCAGGCTCAGTTCCATCACGACCAGTGGCCCTTTTGCCTGTCCAGCCACAGGTCTGGGGAAACTCTGAAAAGCTGCAGGAATGCTCTTCATCAAAGGTAGAAGGGTGCTTCAGCTTCTTTTACCCACTGTCTACTCCAGGAGAGGCTGCCCAAAACTCTCAATATAGAAGCAGCAGTACTGCCTGAGAGTGCACACTTCTGGCCCAAGGTCAGAAGTTGTCTAGGAACATCAGAACTGGGCTTTGCCATCAGAACTCACAGTCTACTCTGAGAGAGGAACACCCAGGAACAATCTCTCTCTGGAGACCACTGTCCCACAGACCCACATGAGAGACAAGTACCAGCAAGAGATAACAAGATCACCTAGCATCACCTATATCAAGATGACAAGAGGCAAGCACAAGACTCTAAGAAACAGGAAATAAAGACAAACTGGCAATATCAGAACCAAGTTCTACCACTACCACAAATAGTTGATATCCCAACTCACCAGAAAATAAGATTTAGACTTAAAATTATACTTCACAATGGTAATGGAGATTTTTGAGAAGCACATAAATAAGGTACTTAAAGAAGTACAGGAAAACCAGGAGAATACACATGAAAAATTTGAAGCCCTTAAGGAGGAAGCATAAAAAAACAAAACAAATCAAAACCTTCAAAGATCACTTACAGAACTACAGGAAAGCACAAACAACCAGGTGAATAAACTGATAACAGAAATAGAAACAATGAAAAAAAACACAAAAGGAGACATCCCTGAAGTTGGAAAACCTAGGAGAGACATGGGGAGTCATATATCCAAGCATCACCAACAACATACAAAAGAGAGAGGAGATAATGTCAGGAGCATAAGATACCAAAGAAATCATTAACAAAACAGCCAAAGAAATGGAAAAAAAAATAAAAAATATTTTAATCCAAGACATCTAGAAAACCCAGATACAATAAGAAGACTAAATGTAAAAACTAATAGGTGTAGAAGAAGGTGAAGTATATCAACTTAAAGGCATAGTAAATATTTTCAACACAATTATAGAAGAAAACTTTTCTAACATAATAAAACCCTACAGAACCCCAAATAGACTAGACCAGAAAAGTAATTCTTCCTGACACATAATAGGAAATACAACAAATGCTGTAAACAAAGAAAGAATACTGAAAGCAGCAAGAGATAAAGGACAGGTAACATATACAAGCAGACTGATCAGAATTACATCAGCCTTTTTAACAGAGATTATGAAAGCTAGAACCCAGATATCGTTCAGTAGATGAATAGATACAAAAATTGTGGTACATTTACACAATGGAGTACTACTCAGCTATCAGTAACAATGACTTAACAAAATTCTTAAGAAAATGGATGCATTTAGAGAATATCATCCTGAGTGAGATAACACAGTCACAAAAGAACAGACATAATATGCAGTCACTGATAATTAGATACTAAACCCAGAAAGCACTGAACACCCTAGAAACAACTCACAGACTATATGAAGTTCAAGAAAAGAAAAAAAAAGTAAAGAAAAAAACATTAGGCTTAATCCTTACACACCAAGAAAACTTTGACTAATTCTAGGTTACATCCTGTTTTACATGTACTTTATGCTCATTGTAACTAGTAAGATCTTAATGCACGCTATCAAACCTTAAAAAAAAGGCCAAGCACTGACAAAAATGTATTCCTATACTTTTATGAAAAAAATGCTTAAAATTTGTACATTTATCTTTTTTTAAAAAATAAAGTTGTTAAAAAAAGAAGAAAAATCACAAAAATAAATTGGAGGTCACATTTTTGGGGGGCTTTTGCTAAATAAGAAGATTTAGATGCTCATGATCATGTATAGACAAATAAAGTATGTAAGACAATAGTTACATTAAATTACTAATTATAGTAACCAATTTTAATCTCTATGTGCATATTAATCACATAATAACATAGTGTATGCTTTAACTGATTTGGTGAAAAATTATAATAAAGAGAAATGACTGGTAAAAAAAAAAAGAAAAAAAAAGCTAGAATATCCTGGACTGTTATCATACAGACCCTAAGAGAACACAAGTTAAGCCAAAATTACTATATCCAGCAAAACTCTCAATCACCATAAGATGGAGAAACCAAGTTATTCAAGGAGAAAAGCAAATTTACACAATATTTGTCAACAAATACAGCCCTGTAAAAGATAATAGATGGAAAACTCAACCACAAAGAGGGAAAGTTCACTCTAGGAAAATGAAGAAATTAATCCTCTTACAGCAAACACCAAAAAAAAAACCAAAAAAAAAAAACCAAAAAAAAACCAAAAAACAAAAAAACCATAACAACAAGAAACACACAAACGTAACTCTACTTGTAACAGCAAAAATAGCAGGAAAGAAAACAATAACTATTGCTTAACATGTTTCATTGGTCTGTCTGTCTCTGTACCAATATCAGGCAGTTTTTATCACAAGTGATCTCTAATAGAGCTTGAGGACAGAGATAGTGATTCTTCCAGATTTTTTGTTTTTGTTTTTGTTTTTTATTGTTGAAAATGGTTTTTGCTATCCTTTTTTTTTTTTGCTTTGATTATTCCAAATGAATTTGCAAATTGCTCTTTCTAAGTCCATGAAGAATTGAGTTGGCATTTTGATGGGGATTGCCTTGAATCTGTAGATTGCCTTAGGAAAGATAGCAATTTTTACAATGTTGATCCTTCCAATCCATGAGCATGGGAGAGCTTTCCATCTTCTGAGGTCTTGTTCAATTTCCTTCTTCAGAGACTTGAAGTTCTTTTCATAAAGATCCTTCACTTATTTGGTTAGGGTCACACAAAGGTATTTTATATACTTTGTGGCTATTGGGAAGGGTGTCAATTCTCTAATTTCTTTCTCATCCAAAACTGTTTACTAAATTTCCTGAACTGAACACCATTGCCTTATGCTCTAAGATCAAGAATCGTAAAATGGACCTCATTAAACTGCAAAACTCTGTAAGGCCAAGTACATCCTCAAAAGAATAAATCAAAATCCACCAGATTGGATAAAGATCTTTACTAATCTTTCAACTGATAGAGGTAGAGTATCCAATATATACAAAGAACTCAAGAAGAACTCTAAAAAATCAAATAATCGTATTTAAAAATTGGTTGCAGAGCTACACAGAGACTTCTCAATGGAGGAATGTGGAATGGCTGAGAAGCACCTAACTAATTGATCAACATCTCTAGTTATTAGAAAACTACATATCAAAACCACCCTAAGATTCCACCTCACATAATTAAGAATGGCTAAAATAAAAAACTCAGGTGACAGCAGATGCTGGTAAGGATGTGGAGAAAGAAGAACACTCTTTCACTGTATGTTGGATCATAAACTTGTACAACTACTCTGGAAATCAGTCTAGAGGTTCCTCAGAAAATTGACCATAGTGCTACCTGAGGACACAGTCATACCACCACTGGGCCTATACCCAAAAGAATCTCCAACATCTCACAAAGATATGTGCTCACTAATGTTCATAGCAGCCTTATTTATAATAGTCAGAATCTGGAAATAACCCAGATGTTCTTCAACAGAGGTGTAGATAGTGAAATTGTAGTGCATATACACAATGGAGTACTACTCAGCTATTTAAAACAATGAGTTAATGAAATTTCTAGGCAAATAGATAGAACTTGAAGCTATTATCTTGAGTGAGGTAACTCAGTCTCAAAAGAACACTCATGGTATGCACTCACTTATAAGCAGATATTACCACCCTCCAAAAAAAAAATGAAGCTCTAAAAGAAAAAAGATCATAATATGGATTCCTCAGTCCTCCTTATAAAGGAAAACAAAACAGGGGAAGAAATACAAGGTCAAATAGAGGAGCATGGATTAAAGAAAAGATCTATAGAAATTTCCTCATCTGGAGAACCACCCATATACAGCCACTAAACTCAAGCACTATTGCTGATGGAAAGTAGTGTTTACTGGCAGTAACCAAACATGAATGTCTCCTCAGAAGATTTCCCAGAGCCATATAGAAACAGATGAGAATGCTTGCATCTAAACATCAGACTGAACACCGGGACCATTAGGAAAGAGCTAGAGAAAGAACTGAAAGACCTGAAGGGTTTGCCCCCTCATGGAAAGAACACCATCAACAGTCAAGGCACGGAGGTGGAGAGAGTGATTGGGAGATGAAACATCTTCATGGAAGCAAAGTTTTGGGTGGGAAGGGTATGATATTTGAAATGTAAATACAGAAAATTTCCAGTAAAATTGGGGAAAAGAGAAAGAAAAAAATATTGCATAACAATCCTTACCATTTTCAGCTCTTACATTCATTCCCTCTTCCTCTTCGTCAATGTTCTATCTTGCTGCTAAAATTTTTTATATGGATGCTTTATATTGCAGTGAACATCTGGAGTTGCTTTTCTTTTGTAGGAGTGTTACAAGAATTCACACTTTCAACCAGATTGGCCTTGAACTCAGAGTTCTGCTATCTTCTGACTGCCCAGTGAAGAGATTAAAGTCATTTGCTACCACCACTGAATTGTATTCTTTGCATTTTGAACAGTTGTTGTCTCTTTATTGACTGCTGTCCACTAAAAATGTATTTCCTCTGGCCAAAATAGTGATTCAGCCACTTAGCTTATGTATGTATTTGGAATGTAATTTTACAGCATGGCTTTTTAACAAAACAAAATTAGTAGGTTTGAATTTAGGGACTATGACTTTCAAAGACATAGGCTTGAACAACATTAAAAAATAGGAATAAAATTATTATTGTAAAGTATATGTTTATCCTATTAAGCAAGTGATTAGAAATTTCACCACCATCATACTAATAGTTATATTTTGTGTACTAGGTTTATATTGTAGAAAGTTAGGTAAGAACATATTTTTTTTTAATTCCTTAGCTTGAACAGAACACTTCTGTACTACGAAAAGCTTGCTAGTCAACAGCTAGGAAGTTTCATAGTCCATTTGAAATTGTATGAAGCCATTATATAATTTGGCAATAGGATGTGCCTACTAATTATTTTAAAGTGAGTGTAGGTATAGATTGAATTTGAAGAGCTTCACCTATATTTAACAAATGAAAAGATTATAGTTTTGCTTATACCTCAAAGAAACACTGTATAACACACTAACAAAGATGTTCCTGAAAGAGGTCATTAAATTAAAAGAATTGACAACAAAGATTAAATTTGGGAACTGGTCATTTTCATTTTCAACTCAATGAAATATACCTTTTTAAATATAGTGCAATGCTTATATCAATTCAATATTCTCTTGTGTCACCACCGTCTCCGACCCTCAGAAAAGGAGCGGCAACACAGCATTCTTCTCAAAGCGGTTTATTCAGGAACCTTACAGCATGCTCATGAAAATCTTTCTGTCTATCCCCTCTGTCTCTCTTTCTGTCTCTCTAGTTTCTGTTTTTGTTTCTCTGTTTGTTTCCCTGTCAGTTCTCTATCTCCTATTCCCTACTCCCAAGCGCAGTCCCATTGTCCTGATCTCTTGTCAAGGGTGCACCTGCACAGCTGGCACGGTCGGAGTGGCTAATCTCCCGGGCAGGAGGAAGTCAGGTGCTAGTCACAAGACCAGGCTGGAGTCCTGAACATCATCTTGGGTCTGCTGCTACACCTGCTCTCCACACTCATATAAATGAAAAGACTCATATTCGATATTGTATCTACCATATTAGTTCAGTTAATATTATTATTTACATGGGAAGTATATGAATGGATTGTTTATGCTATGTTTTCAATATTTGGGTGTGATATAAAGTGATAGAAAGGCATCACAAATAGAATGCACAGGAAGCTTTTAAAACTGGGCTACAGCTCAGACTTGTCCAGCCTCCATCTCTGCACAGAGCCACAGGCAGGGTAGGCACACTGCCATCAGGACTCACAGCTTGCTCTGCTCCATGAGAGTTGAACACTCCTACCTTCTAGTCAATGGATGAGCCCACACTCTGTCTGTACTGATTATCTGGGTAGAGAACTCCTGGAACTCTCAGGGTGCAGGGATCACAGTCTGGGATCATCCTGTTCTGGCTCTCATCTCTACACAGAGACACACGAAGTTCAGGCACACTGCCATTGGGACTTGTGGCCTGCATCCAGAGAGCTAAATGCCCAGAGGAGACACAGGAGCATCATTTCATTTAAAAATGTGTGGTTCCTTCTTAGAAGAGAGAATAAAATTATCAAGGGAAATAGAGAGCAGGAAGAAACTTGGAGAGAGAAAGAAGGAAGGATGTGGGCAGAATCAAGCATGGGAAGAGACAGGATAGAAGTAGAGAGAGTTAGGAAATTGAACAGAAATATGTATTCATGGGGGATCGAGAACTGGGTGTAGCCACTAGAAAGTCTCAGATGCAAGGGAAGCATGAGCTTCCTATGACCCAATAAAGATGACATTCCTGAGATACACAACAAAGGGGAGACAGAACCTATAGAGACCATCTCCAGTAGATGGGCATTGTCCCCAGTTAAGGAATTGGGCCACCCACCCATCTCAAAAATTTTAACTCAGAATTGCTCCTATCTAAGGTAAATGTAGAGACAAAAATTAGAACAGAGACTAAAGCAAAGGCTGTCCAGAGGCATCTCAACCTAGGGATCTCTACCACCTAAAGAGTTGATGCTATTGCTGATGCCAAGACATATTTGCAGAGAGGAGCCTGGTTGAGTTTTCCCTAGTGAGGCTCTGTCAGCACCTACCCAATACAGATGCAGATGCTCACAGACAACCATTGGACTGAACTTGGGGATCTTAATGGAGGAGTTAGAGGAAGAACTGAGGGGGCTGAAGGAGATTGAACCCCTACATGAATAATAATATCAACTCACCTGAGCACCCAGAATTCCCAGGGATTAAATCACCAACCAAAGAATAACATTGAGAGCTCCAGGGTTCCAGATAAATATGAAGCAGTATATGGCCTTATCTGACATCAACAGGAGTGGAAGCTGTTCATCTTGCAAAGGCTTGATACTTCAGAATAATGGAATGCTATGACGGGGTGGGTGAGGGAGCACCCTCATAGACACAAAGGTGAGAGGTAATAGGATGGTGGGTTTGCAAAGGGGAAACGAGGAAGTGGGACAACATTTAAAATGTAAATAAATAATATAACCAATTAAAAGACAACAATCTTATAAAAAAAAAAAAACCTTTAAAAATGTCAATAAGGGTCTCCCTCTAATCTACCTCTCCTCTCACCTTTACATCTTCTTCAAACCTGTGAATTCTGAATCATGCAGGTAAGGCTCCCTTTCCCCACCAATCTTCCTTGCTTGCTGAGATCTCTGGAGCAAGCAGAGCAGCTATGAGCAGCCTGCTATTTAATGGAGACTTCCATTCTCCTGTCACCTCTATTCTAGCCTTCATCAGACCTTCTGAACCTGAAACATATAGGTATGTTTCCTTTCCTCCACCCATCATCCCTGCTTGCTAATTTTGTTCCTGCCAGCCTGGACGTTCACTCTCCCAACACCTCTCTGCCCATCCTCATCAGATCATCAGATCCCAAACCATACAGATCTGCAGATCTGGAACCATACAAACCAAGTATACCATCCAGAGACCTGAAACTCCAGAACTAATGATGTCCCAATACGTATAACAGGAAAATGCAGGAACCAATGTCATCCAGATGGCTAAAAGTCCTTGAAGGAAACACAAACAACAAAAGCCAGAGTAATATGACACCTTCAGAGCACAGAAATCCTTCTACAAAAAGATTTGGATACTCTAATACAACAACAACAACAACAACAACAACAACAACAACAAAAAAAAAAAAAAAAAAAAAAAAACATTAACTTCAATCTTGTAAAGTTGATAGTGGCCTTTAAAGAAATACAGGAAAATAATGAAACAGGTACAGGAAACAAATAAATTTCTTAAAAATATAGAGAAAGAGCAGGAACAACTGAGATCCAGGGAATCAGGCTTGGTGAGATTTCAATAGAAGTAGCTGGGGTGCAGAGACGTCTGAGCCAAGCACCCGGAAAGTGTGTCCTCTGATTGATTCAGAGGAGCAGGAACTCTGCCATAGGGTTTTGGTTTTCACCCAGCGGGCCCATGAAGGCAGGAAAGTGCTCAGGCCATCTGCCACCAGGAACAGCTGAGATCCAGGGACACAGGCCTGGTGAGACTGCTCGCCAAGTAGCCAGGGCACAGGGACATCTGGGTCGATCACCTGGAAAGCACCCCCCATTGGTTCAGGGGAACAGAAACTCTGCCATAGGAAATCGGTTTATACCAGAGGGCCCTTGCTTGCAGAAAAATTGCTCAGGCTGTCTGCCGCCAGAAACAGAGGATATTCAAGGACACAGGTCAGGTAAACTAGAGAGACGGGACCTAATCATTGACAACAAAATCACTTATAATCACAGACAAGAAGATGGCAAGAGGAAAGTGAAAGCACTTACCCCAGGGAAACCAAAACAACCTGGCAACACCAGAACCCAGCTCTCCCATCAAAGCAAACAGCAGAATGCGAAACACTACAGAAAAAGAAGACTCAGACCCGAAATCATACCTCAAGATGATGATAGAGATCCTTAAACAAGAACAGGAAAAAAGCCTAAAGAAATAGAAGCTTTTAAAAATGAAATAAGAAAAACACTAAAAGAAATCAAAGAACTGGAGGAAAACAGAACCAAAGAGATGAAGTGATTGAAGAAGGAATTTAAAATGTAAATGGAAACAATAATGCAAACAATGAAAGTGACAACCCTGGAGGTAGCATACTTAAAAAAGAAATCAGGAGTGACAGATGCAAGCATCTCCAACAGACTACAAAATATAGAAGAGAGAATCTCAGGGGCCGAAGACAACATTTAAAACATAGAAAAAACAAACAGAGAAGATGCAAAAGTCAAAAAGCTCCTAACCCAAAATATCCAGGTGATCCAAGACACAATGAGAAGACCAAACCTAAGGATAATAGGAATAGAAGAGGGTGAAGAATTTCAACTAAGAGTCACAGTAAATATCTTCAACAAAATCATAGAAGAAAACGTCCCTACCATTAAGAATGAGATGACCATGAGCATAAAATAAATCTACAGAACTCCAAATAGAGGAGACCAGAAAAGAAATTCCTCCCAACACATAATAGTCAAGTGCCCAAGGCAAAAAAAAAAAAAAAAATACTAAAAGCAGTAAAGAAAAAAGGTCATATAACATATAGAGACAGACCAATCAGAATCAAATCTGACTTCTCAATAGAGACTATGAAAGCTAGATCCTAAAAAAACATTGTGCAGACCCAAAGTGAACAAAAGGGTCAGCCCCAGCTGCTATACCCAGCAAAACTCTGAATCACCATAGATGGAGAGACCAAGATATTCCAAGACAAAACTAAATTTACACAGTATCTGACAACAAACCCAGCACTACAATGAATTAAAGGTGGAAAACCCCAATACAAGGAGAGAAACAACATCCTAATAAAAACAAGAAAATACCTAAGCAAGAAAACCAGAAGAAGGAAGACACACAGGCACAATTCTACCTCTAAAAACAAATTTAACAGAATAGAGCAACTACTATTCCTTGATATCTGTTAACATAAATGGACTCAATTCCCCAATAAAAAGATATAGACTATCACACTGGATATATAAACAGAATCCAGCATTTTGCTGTATACAGGAAACTCATCTCAGAGACAAAGACAGACACCATCTCAGAGTAAAAGGTTAGGAAAAATCCTTTTAAGCAAATGGCACCAAAAGGCAAGCTGGAGTGGCCATTCTGACATAGAATATAGTAGATTTTCAACCAAATGTTATAAAAAAAAAAGATAAGGACGACACTTGAACTCATTACAGGGAAAATTTGTCAGGAGGAACTCTCAATCCTTTACATATATCCTCCAAATACAAGAGCACCCACATTCATAAAAGAATCCGTATGAAAACTCAAAAAATACGTTGCACCCCACACAATAATGGCGGGAGACCTCAACACCTAACTTTCATCAATGGACAGATCATGGAAACAGCAACTGAACAAGGACACAGTAAAACTATCAGAGGTTATGAACCAATTGGAATTAATAGATATCTCCAGAACATATCATTCTAAAACAAAAGAATGTAACTTCTTCTCAGTACCTCATGGCACCTTCCCTAAAATTGACAATATAATGGGTCACAAAACAAGCATCAATAGCTATAAGAAGATTGAAATACTCCCATGCATCATATCAGAACACCATAGTCTGCGGCTGGTCTTTAATAACAACAAAGACAACAAAAAGCCTATATACACATAAAAACTAAATAAGGCTCTATTAAACAATAGCATGGTCAAAGAAGAAATAAAGAAGGCAATTAAGAATTTTCTAAAATTTAATGAAAACGAATAAAACACGACATACACAAACATATGGGATTCAAGGAAAACAGTACTGGGAGGAAAATTCATAGCTCTGTGGGCTTTCTATAAGAAAATGGAGAGAAAATACACTAGCAACTATGCAGTACAGTTGAAATCTCTAGAACAAAAGTAAGCAGGTACACTCAAGGAGAGTAGAAAGCAAAAAATAATCAAACTGAGAGCAGAGATTGACCAAATAGAAACAAAAAGAACCATTCAAAGAATCAACAAAACCAAGAGCTGGTTCTTTGAGAAAATCAACAAGATTGATAAACCCTTAGCCAGACTAACTACAGGGCAAAGAGAGGTTATCCAAATTAACAAAATCAGAAAGGAAAGTATATACATAAATACTGAAATAAAGGAAATTCAAGAAATCATCAGATCCTACTACAAAAGCCTATACTCAACAAAGCTAGAAATTCTGGAGGAAATGGATAAACTCCTAGACAGATACCAGATACCAAAGTTAAGCCAGGAAAAGGTACTCCATCTAAATAATCCCATAACACCTTAAGAAAAAGAAGTAGTCATCAAAGCATCCAAACAAACAAAAAAAAATTCCTGGTGCAGATGGATTCAGTGCAGAATTCTATCAGATATTTATTGACTACCTAATACTAATACTCTCCAAACTATTCAACAAAGTAGAGTCAGATGGAACACTACCTAACTCTTTTTTTTTTAGGCCAAAATAACCTTCGATCATAAACCACAGAAAGACCCTACAAGGACAGAGAACTTCTGAAAAGTCTCACTTATGAACATTGGTCCAAAATAATCAACAAAATCCTTGCAAACAGATTCAAAGAACATATCAAAATGATCATTAAATATGATCAAGTAGGCTTTGTTCATGGAATACAGGATGGTTTAACATACAGAAATCGATCAACCTAATCCTCCATATGAACAAACTCAAAAATAGATCACATGGTCATCTCACTAGAATGTTGAGAAAGCATTTGACAAAATTCAACACCACTTCATGTTAAAAGTCTTGGAAAGAACAGAAATCAAAGGCCCACATATAAACATAATAAAAGCAATATACAGGAAACCAATAGCCAACATCAAACTTAACTGTGAGAAACTTGAAGCAACCCAACTAAATTCAGGGACTAGAAAAAGCTGCCCATTCTCCACCTACCTATTCAACATAGGACTGGAAGTCCGGGCCAGAGCAATTAGACAGCAAAAGGAAATCAAAGGGATACAAATTGGAAAGGAAGAAGTAAAAACATCATTTTTTGCAGGTGACATGATAGTTTCTGTAAGTGACCTCAAAAATTCCACCAGAGAACTTCTACAGCTAATAAACAAGTTCAGGGAAGTGGCTGGATATAAAAGTAACTCAAACAAATCAGTAGCCTTCCCCTACACAAAGGACACTTATGTAGAAAAAGAAATTAGGGAAAAGATACCCTTCACAATAGTCAGAAACAATTTGAAATATCTTAATGTGAATCTAACTAAGCAAATAAAGGATATGTATGTCAAGAACTTCAAATCTCTAAAGGCTGAAATCAAGAAAGATCTCAGAAAATGGAAAGATCTCCCATCCTCCTGGATTGGAAGGACCAACATTGCAAGAATGGTCATCTTACCAAAAGCAATCTACAGATTCAATGCAATCCCCATTAAAATTACAACCCAATCCTTCATAGAGTTGGAAATAACAATATGCAATTTCATCTGAAATAACAAAAGAACTAGAATAGTGAAATCCATCCTCAATAACAAGAATAAATTTGCAGGAATCACTGTCCCTTACATCAAGCTACATTACATTCAATTGTGCGAATAATTGCATGCTATTTGTACAGAGATAGGCATGAGGATCAATGGAATGAAATAGAAGATCCAGAAATGAGCCCTTACATATATTTTTACTTGGTTTTTGACTAAGAAACTATAAAGTTTCATTGTAAAAAGACAGCCTCTTCAACATATGGTTTGGTCCCACCTGCACTCAGAATGTAGAAGAATGAAAATAGACCCGTTCTTAACCCCTATAACAAAGCTCAAGTTCAAGTTAATCATCAATCTCCACATTAAACCAAGTACACTGAAATTATTAGAAGAGAAATTATGGAAAAACTTAGAACACATAGGCACAGGAGAAAATTTCCTGAACACAACAACAGTGGCTCATGCTCTTAGGTCAAATATCAACAAATGGGACTTAATGAGATTGCAAAGTTTCTGTAAGGCTAAGGAAGCTGTCAAGAAAACTAAACAGCAGCCAACAGATTTGGAAAAGTTCTTTATGAACCCCACATTTGATAAAGGCCTACTATCCAAGGTATACAAAGAACTCAAGAAGTTAGACACCAGAGAATCACACAACCCTATTAAAAAATGGAGTACAGAGCTAAACAAAAATTCCAAATTGAGGAATACTGAATGGCTTAAAAGCATCTAAGGAAGTGCTCCACTTCATTAGCCATCAGGGAAATGCAAATCAAAACAACCCTGAGATTCTACCTCACACCAATCAGAATGTCTAAGATCAAAATTCAGATGACAGCAGATGATGGTGAGGATTTGGAAAATGAGGAACACTTCTCCACTGTTGATGGGGTTGTAAACTAGTTCAACCACCCTGGAAATTAGTCTGGCAATTCCTCAGAAAATTGGACATAGTACTACCTGAAGACTCAGTTATTCCACTTATGGGCATCTAACCAAGGGAAGCTCTAGCATATAACAAAGACATATGCACCACAATGTTCATAGCAGCTCGATTTATAATAGTCAGAAGCTGGAAAGAATCCAGATATCCTTCAGTAGATTAATGGATACAAAAAAAAAATGGTGGTATATTTACACAATGGAGTACTACTCAGCTATCAGAAACAATGAGTTTTCTAAATTCTTAAAAAAAAAAAATGGATGCATCTAGAGAATATCATCCTGAGTGAGATAACCCAGTCACAAAAGAACAGACATATAATGCAGTCACTGATAATTGGATACTAACCCCAGAATGTTCTGAACACCCCAGAAACAATTCACAGACTATATGAAGTTCATAAAAGAAAAAAAAATTATGCTTAAACCTTACACACCAAGAAAACTTTTATTAATTCCAGGTTACATCCTGTTTTACATGTACTTTATGCTCATTGTAACTAGTAAGATCCTAGTGCACACTATCAAACCTTAAAAAAAAAACACTGATAAAAATGTATTCTTATACTTTTATGCAAAAGTCCTTACAATTTGTACATTTATCTTTGTTTTTAAAAATAAAGTTGTTAAAAAATAGAAAAAGGATGCATTTAGGGAATATCATTCTGAGTGTGATAATTCAGTCATAAAAGAACAGACATAATATACAGTCACTGATAATTGGATACAAACCCCAGAAAGCTCTGAACACCCCAGAATCAACTCACAGACTACATGAGTTCAAGGGGAAAAAAGTACAAAAAAAAAAAGAAAGAAAGAAAAAGAAAAAAGAAAATGAAAAACCATTATGCTTAATCCTTACGAAATAAGAAAACTTTGACTATTTCCAGGTTACGTCTTATTTTACATGTATTTTATGCTCATTGTAGCTAGTAAGATTTTAATGCATACTATTTAGTACTCAACAAATATATATGCACCACAATGTTCATAGCAGCTCTATTTATAATAGCCAGAAGCTGGAAAGAACCCAGATGACCTTCAGAAGATGAATGGATACAAAAATTGTGGTACATTTACACAATGGAATACTACTCAGCCACCAGAAACAATGACTTGACCAAATTCTTAAAAAAATGGCTGCATCTAGAGAATACCATTCTGAGTGACATAACCCAGTCACAAAGAACAGACATAATATGCAGTCACTGATAATGGGATGCTAACCCCAGAGGCTCGCACTGCCCCAGAAACTAATCACAGACTCTATGAAGTCCAAGAAATAAAGAAAACAAAATAAAACAAAACAAAAAAATCTTTATACAACAAGAAAACTTTGACTATTTCCATGTTACATTTTGTTTTATATGTATTTTATGCTCATTGTAACTATTAAGTTTTCAATGCATACTATCAAACCTTTAAAAATATCAAGTACTGACTAAAAAAATATGTTCATACAGTTTTATGTAAAAATTATTTTAAAATCTAAAAAAATGTACTGACAAAAATGTATTTTATAATTTTATGCAAAAAATGCTTAAAATCTGTACATTTATTTTTGTTTTGTAAAATATAGTTGTTAAAAAAATCAAGTACTGACAAAAATGTATTTGTATACTTTTATGAAAAAATGCTTAAAATCTCTACATTTATCTTTGTATTTTAAAATAAAGTTGTTCAATTTAAAACAGACATAGATGAAGATACAATGAAACATTTGAATAAAACAAACAACACTGTGTAAGACCTGAAAGTGTGCATTAATTTCCTGTTTTTTACTTAATGGCTCAATTAAAATTATCCTCCTTTTCTCTTTGTTTATAAGAGAGCCATGGTGTGTGTGTTTCTGTGTTTAACCCCTAGTGGGCTTGGAAAACACTATGAAGAGGTGCACCTTCATGGAAGCAAGTGGAGGGTGAGCGGGGATGGTAGTGGGAGGGATATGATAACATTTGAAATGTAAATACAGATATTAGTGATAATATAATGATAAAAAAGAAGAGAAGCTTAGCTTTATACTCACAGAGATCCATGTGCCTTTGCCTCCTGAGGTGCTGGGATTATGGGTATGTGCAACTGTTCCTAACAAACTTTGCCTCTTTTGCAATTCTTGCCTTTTCTATATTTTTATTTTAGATTTATTCATTTTATTTTTAGTGCAAGTACATTTTTGTTCATGTATCTTTGTACACAAAGTTTGTGCATTATTCCTGTAGAGATTAAAGGAATAAAGGTATGTGAGTTACAGATATTGTTGAGTCACCATGTGAAACCAGGGTCCTCTGCAGGAGGACTCCATGCTCTTAACCTCTGAGACATCTTTCAGACTTTCTGATGTTGTCTTGATGTGCTGAATATTCTAGATGTTTTTTTATATATTATTATCATCGTCATCATCATTCTTCTTATCATCATCATAATTATCATCATAGATATCTGTTTTTGGTTGAGAATAAAAGAATAGCATGTGGTTTAGAAGGGGTTGGGATGTGTGGGGGGGGGTCTGGCAGTAGTTCAATAGGTAATCTAATCAGAATATGTTGTCTGAAAAAATTTGCAAATAAGTAATAAATAAAATATTTTCATATAGTTTTATGCCAAGATGCTTTAAAAAATCTGTACATGTATCTCTCTTTGTTAAAAAATAAAGTTGTAAGAAATAAAATAAAATAAATATATAAAATATTTTAATAGACCAGGAAAAATAGTGTTCTCATTAGTACTCCCCATAGTATTATTCTGAAAATGGTAATACACATTTATTTTTGTTTAAAAGTCCACATTTATTATAATACCACATTTTGTCAATAATTAATCTACTGCTATGCATACATTAATCTTAAAGGAAAAATGGATGTTTGGACACTTATTCCATTTTTTTTAAATGACTTTATTTTACAAAACAAAGATAAATGTACAGATTTTAAATATTTTTTGCTTAAAATTATACATTTTTGTCAGTACTGTTTTTTCAGACATTAAAATAATTGTTACATAAAACCATGTGAATATATTTTTTAATCAGTACTTGATTTTTTTCAAGGGCTTGACAGTATGCATTGAAAACCTAATAGTTACAATAAGCGTTAGAGAACATGCAAAACAAAACGCAATATGGAAATAGTCAAAGTCTTCTTGTTTTGTAAATATATGTATATTTTTTTTGTTTTTTTTATTTCTTGGTCTTCATACAGTCTGTGAGTTGTTTTTGGGGGAGTGCAAGCCTCTGGGGTTAGCATCCAACTATCAGTAACTGCATATTATGTCTGTTCTTTTGTGACTGGGTTATCTCACTCAGGATGATATTCTCTAGATGCAGCCATTTTCTTAAGAATTTGGTTAAGTCATTGTTTCTGGTGGATGAGTAGTATTCCATTGTGTATATGTACCACAATTTTTGTATCCATTCATCTTCTGAAGGACATCTGGGTTCCTTCCAGCTTCTGGCTATTATAAATGGAGCTGCTATGAACATTGTGGTGCATATATCTTTGTTGAGTACTAAGGTGTCTCTGGGGTATATGCCCAGAAGTGGAATAGCTGGGTCTTCAGGTAGTACTATATCCAATTTTCTGAGGTATCGCCAGACAGATTTCCAGAGTGGTTGTATTAGCTTGCAACCCCACCAAAAGTGGAGAAGTATTCCTCTTTCTCCGCAGCCTCGCCAGCATCTGCTGTCATCTGAGTTTTGGATCTTGGCCAATCTGACTGGTGTGAGGTGGAATTTCAGGGTTGTTTTGATTTGCATTACCCTGATGGGTAAGGATGTTGAGCACTTCCTCAGATGTTTCTCAGCCATTAGGTGTTCCGCAACTGAAAGTTTTTGTTTAGGTCTGTACCCCATTTTTTTTAATAGGGTTATTTGATTCGCTGGTGTCTAGCTTTTTGAGTTCCTTGTACACCTTGGATATTAGGCCTCTATCTGATGTGGTGTTGGTAAAGATCTTTTCCCATTCTGTTGGTTGCCGTTTTGTTTTCTTGACGATGTTTTTAGCCTTACAGAAAATTTGCAATCTCATTAAGTCCCATTTGTTAATCTTTGACCTTAGAGCTTGAGCCATTGGTGTTTTGTTCAGAAAATTTTCTCCTGTACCTATGTGTTCTAAGGTTTTCCCTACTTTCTCATCTAATAGTTTCAGTGTATCTGGTTTAATGTGGAGGTCTTTGATCCACTTACACTTGAGCTTTGTACAAGGAGATAAGAACGGGTCTATTTTCATTCTTTTGCATGCTGAGTGCCAGTTGGACCAGCACCATTTGTTGAATAAGCTGTTCTTTTTCCATTGAAAGTTTACTGCTCCTTTGTCAAAAATCAGGTGACCATATACATGAGGGCTCATTTCTGGATCTTCTTTTCTATTCCATTGATCCACATGCTTATTTCTATACCAGTACCATGCAGTTTTCAGCACAATTGTCTTGTAATATAGCTTGAGGTCAGGGATAGTGATTCCCGCAGTTTTTTTTTTTTTTTTTTTTTTTTTTTTTTTTTTTTTTTTTTTGCTGTTGAGGATGGATTTTGCTATTCTAGGTCTTTTGTTATTCCATATGAAATTGCACATTGATCTTTCCAATTCCATGAAGAACTGGGTTGGAATTTTGATGGCGATTGCATTAAATCTGTAGATTGCTTTTGGTAGAATGGCCATTTTTAAGATGTTTTTTTTTCCAATCCATGAGCATGGGAGATCTTTCCATTTTCTGAGATCCTCCTCAATTTCTTTCTTTAGAGGTTTGAAGATCTTGTCATACAGGTCCTTCACTTGCTTAGTTAGAGTCACACCAAGGTATTTCATAGTTTTTTGTAACGATTGTGAAGGGTACATTTTCCCTAATTTCTTTCTCCACATGTTTGTCCTTTGAGTACAGGAAGGCTACTGATTTGTTTGAGTTAATTTTGTATCCAGCCACTTTGCTGAACTTGTTTATCAGCTGTAGGATTTCTCTGGTAGAATTTTTGGGGTCACTCAATACACTATCATGTCATTGGCAAAGAGTGATGTTTTTATCTCTTCCTTTCCGATTTGTATCCTCTTGATCTCCTTATGCTGTCTACTTGCTCCAGCCAGGACTTCCAGTACTATGTTGAATAGGTAGGGGGAGAGTGGGCAGCCTTGTCGAGTCCCTGATTTTAGTGGGATTGCTTCAAGTTTCTCGCCATTAAGTTTGATGTTGGCTGTTGGTTTGCTGTATATTGCTTTTATTATGTTTACGTATGGGCCTTGGATTCCTGTTCTTTCCAGGACTTTTAACATGAAGGGGTGTTGGATTTTGTCGAAAGCTTTCTCAGCATCTAGTGAGATGACCATGTGATTATGGTCTTTGAGTTTGTTTATATGGTGGATTACATTGATGGATTTCCTTATGTTAAATTATCCCTGCATCCCAGGGATGAAGCCTACTTGGTCATGATGAATGATCGTTTTGATGTGTTCTTGGATTCGGTTTGCAAGGTTTTTGTTGAATATTTTTGCATCAATGTTCATAAGTGAGATTGGTCTGAATTTCTCTTTCCTTGTAGGGTCTTTGTGTGGTTTAGGTGTGAGGGTTATTGTAGCCTCAAAAAAATGAGTTGGGTAATATTCCATCTGATTCTATCTTTTGGAATAGTTTGGCGAGTATTGGTGTTATATCCTCAAAAAAAGTCTGATAAAATTCTGCACTGAACTCGTCTGGACCTGGGCTTTTTTTGGTTGGGAGTCTTTTGATGACTTCTTCTACTTCTTTAGGTATTATAGGGTTATTTAGATTGTTTACTTGGTCCTGGTTTAACTTTGGGACCTTGTATCTGTCTAGGAAATCATCCATTTCCTCCAGATTTTCCAATTTTGTGGAGTATAAGTTTTTGTAGTAGGATCTGATGGTTTCTTGAATTTCCTCAGTTTCAGTTGTTATGTCCCCACTTTCCTTTCTGATTTTGTTAATTTGGATACTCTCTCTTTGCCCTCTAGTTAGTCTGGCTAGGGGTTTATCAATCTTGTTGATTTTCACAAAGAACCAACTCTTGGTTTTGTTGATTTTTTCAATGGTTCTTTTTGTTTCTATTTTATCTATTTCTGCCCTAATTTTGATTATATCTTGCCGTCTACTCTTTTTGGGTATATCTGCTTCCTTTTGTTCTAGGGCTTTTAGCTGTGCTGTCAGGTTGCTGATGTGAGCTCTCTCCAGTTTCTTTTTGGAAGCACTTAGGACTATGAGTTTTCCTCTCAATACTGCATTCATTGCATCCTATAGGTTTGGGTATGTTGTGTTTTCGTTTTCTTTGAATTCTAGAAAATCCTTAATTTCTTTCTTTATTTCTTCTTTGACCCTACTATCCTTTAACAGAGCATTGTTTAGTTTCCATGTGTATGTGGGCTTTTTGTTGTCTTTGTTGTTGTTAAAGACCAGCCATAGACCATGGTGATCTGAGAGGATGCATGGGAGTATTTCAATCTTCTTATATTGATGGAGGATCGTTCTGTGTCCAATTATGTGGTCAATTTTCGAGAACGTGCCATGGGGTGGTGAGAAGAAGGTGTATTCTTTTACTTTGGGGTTGTATGTTCTGTATATATCTATTAATCCTAGTTGGTTTAAAGTCTCTGCTAGTTTGCAGTGTCCTTGTTCAGTTTCTGTTTCCCTGATCTGTCCATTGGTGAGAGTGGGGTATTAAAGTCTCCCACTATTATTGTGTGGGGTGAAATGTATTTTTTGAGCTTTAGTAGGGTTTCTTTTATGAATGTGGGTGATTTTTTATTTGGAGCATATATGTTAAGGATTGAGAGTTCCTGCTGACAAATTTCCCCGGTAATGAGTAAAAAGTGTCCTTCCTTATCTTTTTTGATAACTTTTGTTTGGAAATTTACTTTATTCGATATTAGAATAGCCATTCCAGCTTGCTTCTTGGAGCTGTTTGCTTGGAAGTTTTTTTCCACCCTTTTACTCTGAGATAGTTTCTGTCTTTGTCTCTGAGATGAGTTTCCTGTATGCAGCAAAAGGCTGGATTTTTTTTTTTATGTATCCAGTCTGATTGTCTATGTCTCTTTATTGGGGTGTTGACACCATTTATGTTAATAGATATCAAGGAGTAGTTGATTCTGTTTCCTGCCATTATAGCTTTTTTGTGTTGAGTTGTATCTGTGTTTTTTTCTTCTTTTTGTTTTCTTGTTTAGGAGTTTTCTTGTTCTTACTAGGCTGTATTTTCCCTCATTGTATTGGGTTTTCCACCTATAATTTGTCGTAGTGCTGGGTTTGTGGTCAGATATTGTGTGAATTTTGATTTGTCTTGAAATATCTTCGTCTCTCCAGGTATGGTGATTGATAGTTTTGCTGGGTATAGCAGCTTGGGCTTGCACTTGTGCTCTCTTAAGGAGTGCATGATGTCTGTCCAGACTCTTCTAGCTTTCATAGTCTCTGTTGAGAAATTGGGTGTGAGTCTGATTGGTTTGCCTTTATATGTTACCTGACCTTTTTCCCTTACTGCTTTTAGTATTCTTTCTTTACTTTGGGCGCTTGATGTTTTTACTATTATGTGTCAGGAGGTATTTCTTTTCTGGTCCAACCTTTTTGGAGTTCTGAAAGCTACTTTTATCCTCGTGGTCATCCCATTCCTGAGGGTAGGGAAGTTTTCTTCTATGATTTTGTTGAAGATATTTACTGTGCCTCTTAGTTGATACTCTTCTCCCTCTTCTATTCCTATTATCCTTAGGTTCGGTCTTCTCATTGTGTCTTGGATTTCTTGGATGTTTTGTGTTAGGATCTTTTTGTTTTTTGCATCTTCTCTGGCTGTTTTGTCTATGTTTGCAATGTTGTCTTCTGCCCCTGAGATTCTCTCATCGATCTCTTGTAATCTATTGGAAATGCTTGCTTCTGTGACTCCTGATTTTTTTTTTTTGGTGTTCTGACTCTAGGGTTATCTCTTTTAGTGTTTTCTTTATTGTGTCAATCTCTGTTTTAATTTCCCTCTTCCATTCCTTTATTTCTTTGGTTCTGTTTTCCTCTAGTTCTTTGAGTTCTTTGAGTATTTTTCTTGTTTCTTCTTTAAAAGCTTCTGAATCTTTTTGCTTTTCCTCCCTTTCTTGTATAAGTAACTCTATCAGCGTCTTGAGGCATGATTTCAGGTCTGTGTCTTCTTTTTCTGGAGTGTTTGGAATTCCGATGTTTGCTGTTATGGGAGAGCTGGGCTCTGGTGTTGCTAGATTGTCTTGGTTCCCTTTGGATATACTCTTTCTCTTTCCTCTTGCCATTTTGTTGTCAGTGATATGTTCTTGCCTTTCCCTTGTATCTGGTCTGTGACCCTGGTTTTCCACTGGTTGGGTCGAGCCCTGTTTTATGCCTCAGAATCATCGGGTATGACAGAAGTTCCAACGTTCTGTTTCTGTTTGCTGGATCAGGCATGGCAGGGCAGGGCAAGGCAGGGGGTTCACTTTCCGTGTGTACTCCACAGAGATCTTTCTGCTCCCCTGCAGCCCAGGTCTCCCACCCACCAGTTGCTCAGCCTCTACGAGCCTCTGTTCCGGGTGGCAGATGGGCCAGGCTCTGCTCTGCGTCCTGAAGTCGCCTCCGGGCAGTAACAGAAGTTTTAATTTTCTGTTCCCAATCGCAGTTGCTCAGCCTCTATGAGCTGCAGATCTGGGTGGCAGGTAGGCCAGGCTCCGCTCTCCCATTTTTTAATTATATAGTTTTGTGAATGTGAGAGCAAAAACTGAAAAAAAGTTTTGAAAGATTTTTATTACTGTTCAACAAATTTCAGATCACTTGCATTCCATAGAGAAGTGACTTCATGTTGAATAACTGGATCTTTAAGAAATCTTGTACTAAAATTTATAATAGACATTAAATCAAATATCATAAATGAAGGCTCTTATGTCACTTTAAGAGTATCTAACATTGTGTTCATCCATAGAATCACCAGGGAAATTACAGTGGACAAAATCTTCACAGTCCATTATCAGCATTATTGCTTTGAGACAACATTGTATGTGCACATTATCTCAGACATTTTAAATCTTACAGCAATTTGCTTGGCATTGTTGAATACGATGATGTTTCTACATGGCATTTTGTTTCAATTGATCATGAAGAAAGTGACTTTTCATGCTCCGGTTATTGAACTGACACCAGTAGTACCCAGTTTTCAAAGCATTGACTACAATAAAGGTAGTGCTGTTAGGTTTATGAACTTAGTTTGAAAACTCAGCAGTGGAAAACTATAAAATCGAGTTAGTCCAATGTGGTAGACATTTTTTTTTTCTTAACATGAAGAATTTTGCACAAAATGATGAAGAGAGAGTTGTAAAATATATATTTTTAGAAATTAATTAAGTACATAAAAACAGAAAGAATACTAATCATGAAATGGCATCTTTATTTACTTCTATTAAAGTAGGAAATTATTCATCTTTATCAATATGTTAGGGAAGGTAAGATAAGAATAATTATTCTCTAAGTATCAGTAGATTCAGCAATCTATCATTTATTTTGTGACATAAAATTAGCATGTTATATTCATATATTCTCGGATGGACAGTTAGTAAGCTGTATTTTTTTTGCATTAGAGAAAATAAAGATACTAATTCTCATATCACTTATCAGAAATATATTTACACTAATCATGTTTTTACATTTTGACATGATCTTTTTATTTCAATTTTTATTCGTAACCACACTTGAATGGACATACACATATACTAGTCCAATGAGTAATATTCTTCAGTCATACACACACATACACACACACACACACACACACACACACACACACACACACAAACACACACCGAAAGAGAGAGAGAGAAAGAGAGAGAGAGAGAGAGAGAGAGAGAGAGAGAGAGAGAATAAATACCACATAGCACAAGATGTTAGTAATCACTACTGATTTTGCAAAATACATGTATAGTGCCTAAAATTGAATCTGAATGATTACTCAGGATGATTTGCTTACTGAGCCATGAAACATTTTAATTTTATTTGGAATATACTTCAATAATATGGGGCTAAACATTTTGCAGATAAATAAAATTTGACGTCAACACACATAGTTTCAGTCTCCAGAAACAAAGTTATATACACTTACATATATACATTATAATACTATTACATCTTTATTACTTTAAAATCCACTTAAATTATCACTAAAACATGTTTGGAATTATTTTTATAGATATAATATGTCTTAATTTAATTTATTAATCTCTGTTTTTAAAGCTTGTATTCTCATGTACTCTTATAATAGGCTAGTGCCACTGCCACTGTAGATAAATGAGTTGACCTTGAATTTCCTGCTTGTTGCAGGGAATTGAAAGCCCAGCTGAGAGCAATTACAGGCAACATTACTACCTTGGCAGGAGCTGTCAAGTCTCACATCACTGAATGGAAGCTCGGTATGTGTATGACAGTCATAGCAACACAGCATTTCCATTCATCTTTTGAGAAAGGAGAAAGTCATCATTTTTGAAAACTTTATTTCCCATTAAATAAATGAACAGTGAAAATACTATTGTGTTCTATTGTGTGTGTGTGTGTGTGTGTGTGTTTGTGTGTGTATGTGTGTGTGTGTGTGTGTGAGAGAGAGAGAGAGAGAATGAGAGAGAGAGAGAGAGAGAGAGAGAAGAGAGAGCATATCTTCATGTGTATGTGGTGTATACATGTCTTTTTGTGTGCATGAACACACTCATGTGTTGTATGCTCTGGGTATATATCTGTATGTTTCAGTGCATGCAAATGAGTACATGAAAGTTTGTGTTTGTGAGTGTGAAGGACCGAAGTAGATTGTTATAACTGTACCTCAATTTTCAAGACAGAATGTGTTACTGAACCTGAAACTCACCAATTAAGCTAGAATAGCTGACCACTGAGCACTAAGTATTGCACTGTATCTGACTCAACAACACTAGCATTACACATTGGATATGAGACCTGAACTGAAGATCTGAATTGAGCTCCTCATACGTTTTTGGCAAGCACTTTACTCACTGAAAGGCTTACACACTCTCCACCCTTGAGGTATTCCAATGGTTGTCACAACAATAACAATAGTGAGACTGGGAAAAATGGAGCCAATAAGTCAGCTTAAGACACAGAAAATAGTCATCATTATCCAGAACTTTAAACAATTTAGACTCTGGGGGTTAAGACAAGAGAGCAACCTACAGTTTGGCAAAGATTTTCACCAACCACACATTTAACAGATTACTAATAGCTAAAATATATAAAGAACTTTAGAAGTCATACTCCAACACTCCAAATAACACAATCAAAAATGGGGTATAGAGATAAACAGAATGTTTAAAAGATGGGTCTCTAATGGTCAAGAAACACTTAAAGAAATGTTTAAAGTCCTTGGTCATCAGTGAAATGCTAATCAAAATGACTCTATAAGTCTGTCTGTCTTATACTTTCAGAATGGCTATTATAAAATGAATGACTTTATGTCACATGCTGGTGAGAATGCAGAGCATGGGGAACACTCCTCCACTTCTGGTTGGAGTGCAAACTTGTACAACTACCAAATTGGAAATGAATTTGGCAGTTTCTCAGAAAACTTGGGATAGTTTTACTTTAAGACCCAGCTATACCACTCTTGGTCATGTAACCAAAAGTGTCCAATTATACCACAGGGACACTATCTATATGATGATAGCAGCTTTATTAGTAATAGAAACTGGAAAGACACTAGATGTCTCTTAATTGAAGAATGGGTAAACAAAATGTGTATTTACAAATTGGAATACTATTCAAATTTTAAATTTCAAGATATCATGAATTTTGCTCTCAAATGGGTAGAACTTGATAGTATCATCCAGAGTGAATTAATCCAGACTCAAAAAGGACATGTATGCTATGTACTTACTGATTAGTGTATGTTTGCCATAAAACACAGTATATCCATGTTATGCTTCAGAAATCCAAAAAAGCTAAACAAAAAGGAAGACCCAAGCAAGGATGTTTGGTTCTCACTCAGATGAGGGAATAAAATAGTCATATATGACAGAGATGGAGGGAGAGAACTAGTTAAGATGGAGGGGGGTCATGATCGGGTTTAGGGAAAGAGAGGGGTGATGACAACAAGGTTATGGGAATGAATGGAAATCTGAAGCTAATAGGGAGGTGGGGTAGTGGGGGGTGCTGTGATGACTTCCCAGAGATCTTGGATAATAAAGGCTCCTAAGAATTCACAGAAATAGAGATATGAAACCTTAGGAGATCAAGTCCTAAAGCCAGGTAATTACCACAGAGGAACAACAGAGATATTGACCTGCCCAGAAAAGTTTCTATCCAACGTTTTTCTCAGCTAAAAGAAATGCAGGTTAAGGGAATTGAGCAGAGACTGGGGGAATAACCAAGCAACAACCAGCCCAACTAAAGAGTGGACACCCTCCAAAATTTCACATTACTAATTATACTATAGTATGCTTGTAGACAGGAGTTGTCATTGCTATGCTCTGAGAGGTTCAACACTACAGTTAACTCAGACAGTTGCAGAGACCCCCAACCAGACTTTGGATTGAACTATGTGACTCTTTTAGAAAAGTTGGTGCAATATTTGGGTAACCCATAGGGGAAAGAATCTCTGCAGAAAGATCGACAGTATCAACTACCATGGACCCTTGAGGAGTCCCTGAGGCCTAACCACCAACTACTGAACATGCCCTCACTGGACCTAGGTACTTTCTACATACATATAGCATAAGTGTAGCTTGATCTTCTTGTGGGTCCTAAACAACTAGAATAGGGCCTATTCCTTACACTACTGCCTTTCTGTGGAATTCTGCCCCTAACTTGGCTGTCTTATCTGGTTTCTGTGGGAGAAGAAGTACCTAGTCCTGTAGAGACTTGATGTTCCAGGGTAGGCAGATAACTGAAGGAGGGACTCTCCATTCTCTGAGAGGAGTATGGAAGTTGAGGAGAAATTCTGGAAGGGTGGGTATTAAAGGGTGACAGCAATGTAAAGAGAAGAAAGAAAGAAAGAAAGAAAGAAAGAAAGAAAGAAAGAAAGAAAGAAAGAAAGAAAGAAAGAAGGAGAATGGTCATATGAGTTGAAGCTGTAAGCAGTCATAAAGGAACACATATGGAAAAAAATGTGTTTTGTCAATAGAAACATATAAAGGATTATTTAGACATTTAATTGATTAACAGGAACAAGCCATGGTGATTACACTAAAGTAAACAAAATTCTTATCTAGTATATTGTGGAGGAGCAGATAAACACATTCTAAAAACAATTTTATGTTGTGAAAAAATTGCAGTCATAGACTTTTGTTTTCTTCAAGTATTCTTACAAGCACTCAGAATTCCACACACGACTCCATTACTGGTACATGTTCTGAGAAGTAACTATATTTTACCTCTATGAGTTTGCATTTGGCAAATAAGACTAGTTTCAAACTTTTTTAAATCTCAACACAACAGAATCTTTTATATTATTCATAAAGGTATTCTTACCTTCATCCTACCAAATGATAGAGGAGAGATGATCCATAGAGTTTTCTCATACCTTTAATACTGCATAATTAAGCAAAACAGTGAAGAAGACAGTGTTTCTAAAAATAAGGACCACTAAAATACGTCTGCTTCAAATGTGGGCCTTTATTCAGTTAAAAAATGGTGCTGTACTTTTTATTAAGGAACAAACAAAGAGAATTTTCTGAAGATTTATGGGCAGTAAATTTTTATTTGCTCTAAAATTCAAAACTTTTTGGCATTTACTGTCACATGTTTATTAAAATAACCTGAGGAGCTATGAAATTAACAACTATATTTTTATCAGTGAATCAACAAATTTGGAGTTCAGTAAGTATTCTTGGTAGATATAGACACCTGCTAGAAAACCTGATGAACCAAATTTGATTCTTATCACCCTCCTGGTAAAAGAAGAGGATAAAGTTGTTATTTCATCTTCAAGGTATTATTAGAAATGTGAGGATAGGTCTGTGCACAGGCATATGAAAATGCAGATGTGGGCATGTACACATACAAAATATGATAAAGCAAAGTTAAAACTAATTAGCACCTTAATTGAGGTCTAATTACATAACATTGACTAGATATTTAGAATACACAGTGTAGAATCTTCATGTCTGTGATGCTTCTGAAAGATGTTGCTCAGTCTGGAGAAGGATTTAATAATATAATCCTTGTAGGAAATTGCCTCAGGGACCCATCCATTTTCAAATTGTTTCTTTGTCTCATACAGTTCAATCTAAGATCAACTAGCACAATATTTTTAGCCAATTATTCCTATTATATTAACTAAAAATAATATAGTTTCTCTGTGAATTGCTTTTGCAATTGGTCCAACATGTATTATATTATAAAGAGTGAATTAATGAATTATAGAATGAATTTGTATTATGGACATGAGTGTTGTCATATTGAGGATCCGAGTGACCTTCCTGGGTCAGGCTCATAGAAATGCCCAAACTTTCCTCTTGTCAGAGTACAGATGTTGACAAGGTATGCAATTGTATATATAGAAACTGTTAAACACGGCTTCTTTTTCCAAGAAGACTGAAATCTCTGTCTGATGCCTTACTGAGATATTTATTGACATTAGTGAACCTGTCTCCATGGCGTACATATTGTTTAACTTCAACGTTTGCCTATGGGTTACTTAAAAGTGGTATAATTTGAATATTTTAAAATCTAGAAATTTCTCATGTTACCAGGAATAAGTAGTAAAATCTCAAGTTATAAATGTTGCTGTGAATGTTCCTCTTTATTACTACAATCATGTTCTTAAGTAGTTAAGAGAATGTTTGAAACAACAGACCATGAAATAATATGACCAAAATGCAGACTGTGTTTCCCTACTCAAATTAACCTAATCTGAACCAATATAAACAATCTATCCAAGATCTGTCCAGGAGTTTATCTGATTGGTTATTCTAGGGCATATGTCAACAATTAATATAAACCAATATACAGGGACAGCTAGTTTAAAATTAAATGTTTAGTGTTTTAATGTTTTTTTTTTTTTTGTTTTGTATGTGGATATTAAATATTAATGAAGTTCAAATTAGGTATGTAAATACTTCTTTAAATTTACACAGTACCTTGTGCACTATATTTTCCTAAAAATAGAACAGAAAGTAATGGACTGGGATCCAGAAATGTGGCTGCACCTTAGACTCTTACTAGTTCTATGACCTGCCTGTCATCCTTTCTAAATTTCTGGGTTGTACTAATCTTCCAAAGGGCATTAGGAAGGTTCAGAGCAGTAAAGTGTGTATCTTGTAGGCATGAAGCTATAAGAATACACAGCCTAACACAAAACTGAAGGCATTATGAAGCTCAAAGGACAAAGACACTAAATCTATATAAAAACAGTAGTAGCATACAAACTTAACTTATAATTGTTACAGAATCTGTGACTATGATTTTAACTAAGTATTAATATTAAGTTAATGGAAATAAAATCAATTTTTGTACTGCTATTTATTTACTGGTTAAAGTTATTGTTAATTTTCATTAGGACTTTTAGACAGGAACATTCCTACATTTATTTAAAATGATTTAAAGTAGTGGTTCTCAACCTATAGGTTGTGACTGTTTTGAAGGTCAAACAACCATTTAACAGTGGTAGGACATCAGATATCCTGCATATCAGATACTTTCATTGTGATTCATAACAGTAGCATAATTACAGTTATGAAGTAGCAACAAAATAATTTAATGGTTGAGGGTCAGCACAAGAGGGTTACAGCATTAGGAAGGCTGAGAACCACTGCTATAAGAGTGCCACATTTGTCCTGGTACAGTCTACTACCATGCAAGCAACACAACAACTGTATTAGTTCCCACATTTTACAAGAGAAACACAGACCCATGATTAACTATTTAGGATAGCAGTGATAAACTATACAATATTCAGTAAACAGTCCAACAAAATAAGGTAAAGGTGCTTATTCAAGGTAATGGTTTAAACACATAAGACTTATTAAAAAATCATCGGGACCACTGGGAACAACAGAGATGCAGGGACACAGGCCTGGTGAAACTGCGCTGCCAGTAGCCAGGGTGCAGAGAGGTCTAGGCCTAGCTCACAGTAGGTGAGGGCCTCCAGTTGGTCCAGGGGAGGAGGAACTCTGCCATAGAGACTCAGGTCCACCCATAAGGCCCTTGCATGTGGTCCAAATGCTCAGGACATCTGCCACCAGAAACATGGAGATCCAGGGACATGGGCTTGGTGAGACTACTCTGCAAGTAGTTGGGGCGTAGAGAGGTCTGGGCCCAGCCAGTTGTATGTGGGGTGCTCAGAGCTTTTTATAGTTAGTATCCAATTATAAGTGACTGCATATTATGTCTGTTCTTTTGTGACTGGGTTACCTTACTCAGGATGATATTCTCTAGATGCATATATTTTTGTAATATACCCTGAGGTCAAGTATGGTGATTCCAGCAAATGTTTTCTTGTTGTTGAGGATAAATTTCACTATTCTAGATCTTTTGTTATTCCAGATATAATTGCACTTTACACTTTCCAAGTCTAAGAAGAATTGTGTTGGTATTTTAATGTGGATTGCACTGAGTCTGAAGATTGCTTTTAGTAAGAAGGCCATTTTTACAATGTTGATCCTTCCAGTCAATTAGCATGGGAGATCTTTCCATTTTCTGAGATCTTCCTCAATTTCTGTCTTCAGAGATTTCACGTTACTGTTACACAGGTCCTTCACTTGCTTAGTTAGAGTCACACCAAGGTATTTCATATTGTTTGTGTCTATTGTGAAGGGTAACCTTTCCCTAATTTCTTTCTCCACATGTTTGTCCTTTGAGCAGAGGAAGGCTGATGATTTATTTGAGTTAATTTTATATCCAGCCACTTTGCTGAACTTGTTTATCAGCTGTAGAAGTTCTCTGGTGGAATTCTTGGGGTCACTTATGGACACTATCATGTTGTCTACAGTGATGTTTTTACTTCTTCCTTTCCAATTTGTATCCCATTGATTTTCTTTTGTTGTCTAATTGCTCCTGCCAGAAGTTCCAGTACTATGTTGAAAAGGTAGGGGGAGAGTTGGCAGTCTTGTCTAGTCCCTGAATTTAGTGTGATTGTTTCAAGTTTCTCACAGTTAAGTTTGATGTTGGCAATTGGTTTGCAGTATATTGCTTTTATTATGTTTACATATGGGCCTTGGATTCCTGTTCTTTCCAAGACTTTTAACATGAAGGGGTGTTGAATTTGTCAAATGATTTCTCAGCATCTAGTGAGATGACTATGTGATTTTGTTCTTTGAGTTTGTTTATATCGTGGATTACATTGATGGAATTACATATATTAAACCATCCCTGCATCCCAGGGATGAAGCCTACTTGTTCATGGTGAATGCTCGTTTTGATGTGTTCTTGGATTCGGTTTGCAAGGAGTTTGTTGAGTATTTTTGCATCAATGCTTATAAGTGAGATTGGTCTGAACTTCTCTTTCCTTGTAGGGTCTTTGTGTTGTTTAAGAACAAGGGTTATTGTGCCCTTGAAAAATGAATTAGGTAGTGTTCCACCTGACTTTAGTTTATGGAATAGTTTTAAGAGTATTAGTATTAGCCCGTCAATAAATGTCTGATAGAATTCTACACTGAATCCATCTGGTCCTGGGCTTTTTCTGTTTTGGAGGCTTTTGATGGCTGCTTCTATTTCTTTAGGTGTTATAGGATTATTTAGATGGTTAATGTGGTTCTGATTTCACTTTGGTATCTGGTATCTTTCTAGGAATTCATCCATTTCCTCAAAATTTTCCACTTTTTTGAGTATAGGCTTTTTTAGTAGGATCTGATGATTTCTTTAATTTCCCCTGTTTCTGTTTTTATATCTCTCATTTCATTTCTCATTTTGTTTATTTGGTTACTCAGTTTTTGTGCTTTAGTTATTCTGTGGAAGGGTTTATCAATCTTGTTAATTTTCTCAATGAACCAGCTCCTGCTTTTGTTGATTCTTTGTATGGTTCTTTTTGTTTCTTCTTGGTTGATTTCTGCTCTGAGTTTGAATATATCTTGCTGTCTACTCCTGTTCAGTATGTCTATTTCCTTTTGCTCGAGATCTTTCAGCTGTGCTGTCACGTTGCGAATTTATGCTCTTTCCAGTTTCTATTTGGAAGCACACAGAGCAGTGAATTTTCCTCTTAGTACTGCATTCATTGCATCTCAGAGGTTTGGGTATATTGCATTTTCGTTTTCATTAAATTCTAGGAAATCCTTATTTTTTTCTTTATTTCTTCTTTGACCATGCTATCATGCATTGTTCATTTTTCATGTGTATGTGAGGTTTTGTTTTGTTTTTTTTTTTTTTTTGTTATTAAAGTCCATGATGATCTGATAGAAAGCATGGGAGCATTTCCATCTTTTTTATATCTATTGAGGCTTGTTTTTTGACCCACTGTATGGTCAATTTTGGAAAAGGTGCCATGAGGTGTTGAAAAGATGTATTCTTTTGTTTTAGGATGAAATGTTCTGTAGATGTTAGTTAATTCTACTTGGTTTATAACCTCTGCTAGTTTCACTGTGTCTCTGTTCAATTTCTGCTTCCAATGTGTGTCCATTGAAGAAAGTAGGCTGTTGAAGTCTTCTCCCTCCATTATTGTGTGTGGTGCAATGTATGTTTTGAAGTTAAGCGGGATTTCTTTCATGAATATGTGTGCTCTTGAATTTGGAGTGTATATGTTTAGAATTGAAAACTCATCCTGATAGATTTTCCTGGTAATGAATTAAAAGTACTCTTTCTTATTTTTTTTGATGACTTTCAGTTGAAAGTCTTCTTTTTCAATATTAGAATGGCTACTCTGGCTTGTTTCTTGGGGCCATTTTTTTGGAAGTTTTTTTCCCAGCCTTTAACTCTGAGGCAGGGTCTGTCTTTGTCTCTGAGATGAGTTTCCTGTATGCAGCAAAATGCTAGATTCTGTTTATGTATCCAGTTTGACAGTCTATGTCTCTTTATTGAGGAATTGAGTCTAATTATGTTAACAGATATTAAGGAGTACTGATTGTTGTTTTCTGCTAATTTTGCTGTTAGAGGTAGAATTATGTCTTGCGTCTTTTTTCTTTTGGTTTTCTTGCTTAGTTATTTTCTTTCTTATTCTAGGGTGTAGTTTCTCTCCTTGTTTTGGGTTTTCTATTTATTATTCTTTGTAGGGCTGCATTTGTGGTCAGATATTGTGTAAATTTAGTTTTGTCCTGGAATATCTTGGTCTCTCTATCTATGGTGATTGAGACTTTTGCTGGATGTTGTAACCTGGGCTGACATTTGTGTTATCTTAGGGTCTGCATGATGTCTGTTCAGGATCTCCTAGCTTTTATAGTCTCTGTTGAGAAGTGGGGTGTAATTCTGATTAGTCTGCCTTTATATGTTAAGTGGCCTTTTTCCTCTACTGCTTTTATTATTCTTTCTTTGCTTTTAACACTTGGTGTTTTGACTATTATGTTTTGGGAAGAATTTATTTTCTGATCCAATCTATTTGGTGTTCAGTAGGCTTCTTTTATGCTCATGGTTATCTCATTCTTAAGATTAGGGAAGTTTTCTTCTACAATTTTGTTGAATATATTTACTGTGCTTCTTAATTGATATTCTTCCCCTTCTTTTATTCCATTATCCTTAGGTTTGGTCTTCTCATTTTGTCCTGGATCTCCTGGATGTTTTGGGTTAGGAGTCTTTTAGTTTTTGCATCGTCTCTGGGTGTTTTGTCTATGTTTTCAATGATGTCTTTAGCCCCTTAGATTCTTTTTTTCATCTCTTAGAGTCTGTTGGAGATGCTTGCATATGTGACTCCTAATTTCTTTTTGGTTTGACATTTCCAGGGTTGTCTCTTTCTTTTCTTTTCTTTTTTTTTTGTTATCTTTATTGTTTATATTTCCATTTTCAATTTCTTCATCTTTTTGTTGTGTTGTCCTGTATTTCTTTGAGTGTTTTTCTTGTTTTGTTTCTTAAAGGTTCTACTTGATTGTGTGTTCTCTTATAATTGTTTAAGGGGTTTATTCATGCTTTTTTCCAAGATCTCCTTCATCATTGTGATGTATATGTTCAATTATGAATCATGTTTGTCTGGAGTGTTTGGCAGTTCGCTACTTTTTGTGGTGGGAGAACTGGATTCTGATGTTGCCACTTTATCATGTTTTCCTTTGCTTAAGTTGTTTACCTTTCCTCTTGCCATGTTGTTATCTGTTGTTATATGTGGTCTTGTTGTCGGTGATTGGCACCTGTCTCTCTCTCTCTCTTAGATCTTAGGGCCTTTGGGCTCATGAAGAAAATTGTTTCTGACAATTCGGCTTTGTGTGGACAAACAGTTAGTTCTGGTGGCAGGTACTCAGTTGTCTCTGTGGGCTCAGGTGGAGGAGTTCTTGTGAGGCTGCTCTGAGAGCTTGGCCTTTTGCCCACTGGTCCTGAGTACTAGTGGTGGCAATCTAGCTCTTTCTGTAGTCCAAAATGGAAGCTTTTTCAGTGAGTACAGCACTCTCTGCTCACTAAGAACTCTCAGTGTGCCCTCCCTGGGCCTTTGTGTTACGTTCACCTCTGGTCTAGGTGTAGAATCACCCTTGGAACTCATATTCCAGAACTGCTTTCCCCAAGCAGATCAAGATTATCTTTGACCCAGTCCCGGGACACTGCCTCCAAGCACTTTCTGTGCTCTTGGTACTCACTGCACAACTTCACTAGGTCTGTGCCCCAGATTACCTCTTGATCTAGGTAAAAGACCTGGGCAACCTTTCTGGGTGGTCAGATCCAGATAGTTCCATACTGTGGTCTGGAAAGGAACTGCCTCCAAGTACTGTCTGTGTTCTGGATGCTCAAATTGCAACTTCTCCAGGTCCGAGTCCTAGTTTATCTTCTGGACCAAGTGGCAGGACACCTAGGGCATCTGCAGGGAACACAGACTTTCCCAGCAGATCTGGGTATTGCTTTACTATGGGCCTGAAAGAAACCTTTGCCACAAGCACCACCACCAAGTGCTTTTTGCGTTCTGGGTACTCACTGCAAACCTCACTAGGTCTGTGCCCCAGGTTATCTGCTGGTTTAGGTGATAGTGTTATAATTTTTCAAATGAATTTGTTCTGTTATTTAAGATTGCCTGAAGAAAATGATTATGTTTCCACAAAGACCACCAGGGAGTCCTGAAAAGAAACAGATATCTAATCATATTTTTATACTCATTGACCATTCTCTTTAGATTGTGCCTACTGCCATATGGGAAAAAAAAATGCCTTTGTGTATTTGGTAAATTTTCAAATTTGATGGGGAATAATAACAAGAAAAATAAAAGCATGACATTGGCATTTTGGTGGGATAAACTGCAGGTATTTTAACTAATTTTATGTTTGCATTGCTTAATTGATAAAAAGCAAATAGAATGTACTTTCTGTGTAAAAATAATCTACATTAAATGATCTGTAGTTAATATTACTGGTTGTCCTTCCAGAAGACACAGGTTTAATTACAGAATTCAAATAATCACTCTCAGACATTTGTAAACTCTATTTCTGGGGTATTCAATACTATTAACTGGCCTTCACAGGTAACAATTATGTACGTGTGTACAGACCTGCATGTAGGTAAAACACCCATATACATTAACACAAAGGAAATCACAACATCTACCTCAAGCTTTTGAAAATTGTGTGAGTAAACTAGGTATATGCTATCTACATTTTAATAAAAGGTTGCAGGATGAATTTGGTGATTTATACTGTCAACGTCAAAATATCTAGAATCTCTTAGAAGATAAACCCTGGGACTATCTATGAGAGAGACTCTAAAATGGGTTAATTGTGTTGGGCCATATTTTGAGTATATGCCCAGGATTGCTATAGTTGGGTCCTCAGGTACTACTATGCCCAATTTTTGAGAAACTTCCAGATTGATTTCCAGAGTGGTTGTACCAGCTTGTAATCCACCACCAATGGAGGAATGTTCCTCTTTCTCCACATCCTCACCAGCATCTGCTGTCACCCAAGTTTCTGAACTTAGTCATACTGACTGGCATAAGGTGGAATGTGAGGGTTGTTCTGATTTGCATTTCCCTGTTGACTAGGGATAGTGAGCATTTCTTTAGGTGATTCTCAGCCATTCAATACTTCTCAGTTGAGAATTCTTTATCTCTGTCGCACAATATTGTTTAGTTTTTTTTTTTTTTTTTTTTTTTTTTTTGGATTTTTAAAAATAAGATTATTTGATTCTCTAGAGTCTAACTTGGTGAGAATATATATATTCTTCATCACATGTAAGATTGGTAAAGATCTCTTTTCCAAATCTGTTAGTTGCTGTTTTGTTCTATTGACAGTGTAATTTGCCTTACAGAAGATTTGTAATTTTATGAGGTCCCATTTTTCCATTCTTGATCTTAGAGCAGTACCCTGTAAAGAGGTTTGAGTCACATAGGTCAACATCCCAAGGTCTTCCTCCATGGGTAAGGATGTGACTATGTCACATAGGCTTAAGACAGACCAGTCAAGTAGAAGCACGACCATTCCCCCATTGGTATTCTGTTCAGGAAATTTTCCTCTGTGCCTATGTGTTTGAGGATCTTTCCCAATTTCTCTTCTATTAGTTTCAGTGTATCTAGTTTTATGTGGAGGTCTTTTATCTACTTGTACTTGAGCTTTGTACAAAGAGATGTGAATGGGCCAATTTGCACTCTTGTACATTCTGACTGACAGTTGAAGCAGTACTATTTGTTGAAAATGCTGTCTTTTTACCACTGTATGTTTTTAGATGCTTTGTCAAATATCATGTGATCATATTGTGTGGGTTCATTTCTGGGTCTTTAATTTATTCTATTGATCCACCTGCCTGTCTCTCTTAATAACATGTGCTTTTTATTATGATTTTTCTGTAATTAAGCTTATATGCCAAGACCACATGCTTCACTATATTCAGAGCTGTGTGGTTGTGGGCTGTGAAAACTATCCTCATTCCTGGTCAAGATAGGTCGAAGCTCAGGGGACCCAAGGAGTGGTAGAATACTTTATAATCTCCTAGAATATCAGGCCCCTCTCTTGTAGCTACAGCCTGCTGGCAGTACCCTGTAAAGGGGTTTGAGTCACATAGGCCAGCATCCCAACGTCTTCCTACACAGGTGAAGATGTGGCCACAGTTCACATAGGCTCAAGACAGACCAGTCAAGTAGAAGAAGGACCATGCAACCAAATATGTAGAAGAGATATTCCCAAGTTCTCAGGCCAAGTCGATTGAAAGGACCTGTTGTTAGAACCGGACCCATCCCCAAACTATACATAGGAATCCAATCCAGAAGGATTAAAGGTGTACAGGAATTACTCCATTGTTTGAGAGCTTCTGTCACAAGATCTGTAACACTGCTGTTTGGGGAAGAGATCTGCTCTTCTGAAATTGTCACTAGAATCTACCTCTGAACAACTTGCCAGCTACTTAGTGTCTTTCTGGCTCAGCCTGTCTGATGTCCTGTTGCAGCAGCAGAAACAGATTTGAGGTAGCACCAGCAACAGAGGTATCAGAAGCACTTTACCTTCCCAGTGCAAGTCTTTGCCCCTTAGCTTGACCCCATGCACTTAGCTGATTCAGAGATCTCTATGTGAGGCCTCCAGAACACAGGCCCACACAGACAAGCCTTATTTATAATAGCCAGAAGCTAGAAGGAACCTAGATATCCTACAACAAAGGAATGGATACAGAAAATGTGGTACATTTACACAACTGAGTTCTACTCAGCTATTAGAAACAATGACTACATGAAGTTCTTAGGCAAATGCATGCAACTAGAAAATACTGACTGATTGAAGTAACCCAATAATGAAAGACACATACAAGTATGCACTCACTGATAAGTGGATACAAGACCAAAACTTGAGAATACCCACTGAACAATTTATGGACCATATGAAGCTCAAAAAGAAGGAAGACCAAAATGTGGATGTTTCAGTCCTTCACAAAAGGGAAGGGATACTCATGGGAGTATTTACAGGGACAAAGAGTGAAGCAGGGACTGAAGAAAAGGTCATCCAGTGACTGTTCTACCTGGGAATTCATCCCATATGCAGCTACCAAACCCAGTCACTATTGCTGATAACAAGAGTGTTTGATGACAGGAGCCTGATGTGGACATCTACTGAGAGGCTTGCAGCTAACCATAAGACTGAGCTTGGGGACCTCAATGGAGGAGATAGAAAATAGAACTGAAGGAACTGAAGAGGATTGCAGCCCCATAGGAAGAACAACAATATCAACCAACCAAATACCCCAGAGCATCCCAGGACTAAAACACCAACCAATGAATACAGATGCTGGTCCCCATGGCTCCAACTGCATATATATCAGAGGATGGCACTGTCTGGTATCAATGAGAGAAGAGGCTCTTGGTCCTATGAAGCCTTGTTTGTTTCCCCAGTGTATGGTGAATGCCAGGAAAATGAGGTGAGAGTGGGTGGGTGGAAATAAAAACATAATTCATAGAAGCAGGCAAGTGAGGAGGGAGTATGGGAGAGGGGGGAAAGGGGATAGAATTTGATATGTAAATATAAAGAATATCCAATATAAACAAATACATAAATAGAAAATGGGTTGTTTGGGATAGGACAATATACCCAAAAAATGAGTAGAACCAATCTATAAAGTGGAGTCCCAAACAGAATAAAGAAGAGGTAAGTACTAGTGTTGTGCTGTCTCTGCTACAGGACTGAGGATATAATGTAACCAGATAGCTAATGATACTTTTACTACTACTATGCCTTTTCTGGTAGAAATGATTGACTGTAAGCTCAAGTTGTGATAGATCATCTCTTGGTAAAGATGACTTTCTCTGATATCATATATATATATATATATATATATATATATATATATATATTATATATATCATTATATATATATATATGATATATATATATATATATTAATATCTCAAGTCCTGCCATGCATAAGAGGCAGCACGACACACTTCTCATCACTGAAGCAGAGCTACCAGGGAATTTGCCACCATGAATATTGGCAGTTACTAGGTATAGGCTTGTTTGTATAATGATATACATATTTTCATATTCCTCTTTTGGATAATTTTTTCCTTATTATTAATGAATCCAGGATAATTAGAAACAGCAAGAATCTAGGAGGGGTGAAAATGGTAAATGTTGTGACCTTCTGGGCAGCCCTTAAGGCTGTAAGAAATAACTCTGAATATATGAGATGAAGAATAAATAATTTCTCCACTATGAAAAATATAATGATGCAGTATAAATTGTACAATTGCCTTTAAAGACCTAAAAGAACAAGCCACATTGTCAGAAAGATACAAAAGCAAACAGAATTCTGACAAAGTTCCCTGAACAAAAGATTCAAGAACAGCCTGTAATAAGGCAAATTTATTTCTAGGCCTTGAGGTAATGGCAATATCATGATGGGGTCCCTCACCAACCTAAACATATTGTTTGTGTTGACAAAGGCAAGCTGATTTCTGAGTTCATTTGCCATGTTAAAAAAAATTAGGGCCTTATGCATATTTAAAAAGAATATGTGAGTAACCTATGACCCAAGCTTCTAAGTGCATATTGTAAAATATATCTATGTCTATGTCTATATTTATATATAACTATATAAATGTGTCTATAACTAAAACAAATCAGTAGCCTTCCTATATTCAAAGGACAAACATGTGGAGAAAGAAATTAGGGAAAAGATACCCTTCACTATAGTCACAAAAACCATGATATACCTTGGTATGACTCTAACTAAGCAAGTGAAGTACCTGTATGACAAGAATTTCAAACCTCTAAAGAATGAAATCAAGGAAGATCTCAGGAAATGTAAAGATCTCCCATGCTCATGGATTGGAAGGATCAACATTTTAAAATTGGCCAGCCTACCAAAAGCAATATATAGATTCAAAGCAATCCCCATCAAAATTCCAACCCAGTTCTTCATTGAGTTGGAAAGAGCAATGTGCAATTTCATCTGGAATAACAAAAGATCTAGAATAGCAAAATCTATCTTCAACAACAAGAAAACATCTGCGGGAATCACTATCCCTGACCTCAAGCTATATTACAAGGCAATGTAAACTGAAAACTGCATGGTACTAGTACAGAAATAGGCACATAGATCAATGGAATAGAATAGAAGATCCAGAAATGAGATCTCACGTATATGGTCAACTGATTTTTGACAAAGGAGCTGTAAAAATACAATGGAAAAAGGACAGCCTATTCAACAAATGGTGTTGGTCCAACTGGCACTCAGCATGCAGAAGAATGAAAATAGACTGTTTCTTATCTCCTTGTACAAAGCTCAAGTGTAAGTGGATCAAAGATCTCAATATTAAACCAAATACACTGAAACTATTAGATGAGAAAGTAAAGAAAACTTTAGAACACATAGGCACAGGAGACGATTTCCTGAACAAAACACCAATGGTTCAAGCTCTAAGGCCAAATATTAACAAATGGGACTTAATGAGGTTGCAAGTTTTCTGTAAGACTAAGGACATTGTCAAGAAATCAAAATTGCAGCCAACAGAATGAGAAAAGATCTTTACCAACTCCACATCAGATAGAGGCCTAATTGCCAAGGTATAAAAAGAACTCAAGAAGCTAGATACCAGAGAATCAAAAAACCCTATTAAAAATGGGGTACAGAGCTAAACAAAATGTTCTCAATTGAGGAATATGGATTGGCTGGGATACATCTAAGGAAGTGCTCGACATCCTTAGCCATCAGGGAAATGCAAATCAAAACAACCCTGAGATTCCACCTCACACCAGTCAGATTGGCCAAGATCCAAATCTCAGATGACAGCAGATGCTACCGAGGTTGTGGAGAAAGAGGAACACTTCTCCACTGTTAGTGGGGTTTTCATACAACTTCTCTGGAAATCAGTCTGGTGATTCCTCAGAAAATTGGACATAGTACTACCTGAAGATCCAGCTATTCCACTTCTGGGCATATACCCCAGAGACACTCCAATATACAACAAATATGCATGCACCACAATGTTCATAGCAGCTCTATTTATAATAGCCAGAAGCTAGAAAGAACCCAGATGTTCTTCAGTAGATGAATTGATACAAAAATTGTGGTACATTTACACAATGGAGTACTACTCAGCTATCAGAAACAATGATTTAACCAAATTCTTAAGAAAATGGTTGCATCTAGAGAATATCATACTGAGTGAGATAACCCAGGCACAAAAGAACAGACATAATATGCAGTCAGTGATAGTGGGATGCTAACCCCAGAGGTTCGGACTGCTGCAGAAACAACTCACAGAATGTGTGCAGTTCAAGAAAAAAAGAAAATGAAACAAACAAACAAAGAAAAAAAAAACATTATGCTCAATTTTTATACACCAAGAAAACCTTGACTAATTCTGGTTACATCCTGTTTTACATGTACTTTTTGCTCATTGTAACTAGTAAGACCTTAATGCAGAGTATCAAACCTTAAAAAAAAAAAGTCAAGCACTGACAAAAATGTATTTGTATACATTTGTGCAAAAATATTTAAATTTTTTCTTTGTACTTGTTTTTTAAAGTTTAATAAAAGATGTATATCTATATAGATACATAGATAAATAGATAGATTCAATAGATATAGATATCGATGTTGATGTAGATATATATAGATATAGATATAGATGATATAGATATAGATATAGATATATAGATATAGATATATAGATATAGATATAGATATAGATATAGATATAGATATAGATATAGATATAGATATAGAGATATAGATATAGATATAGATATAGATATAGATATAGATATAGATATAGATATAGATGATATAGATATAGATATAGATAAAGATACAGATACAGATACAGATACAGATACAGATACAGATACAGATATAGATATAGATATAGATATATGGGGGGGTGTGGGGGGTGTTTGTGTGTGTGCATACACACAAATGTGTGCATGCTGTGTCTTTCTAAGAATGAAGTAGCTATGATCATAAAATGTAAAGAGGAACACTTCTCCACTGTTGGTGGGGTTGCAAGCTAATACAACCACTCTGGAAATCAGTCTGGCGGTACCTCAGAAAATTAGACATAGTACTACCTGAAGACCCAGCTATTCCACTTCTGGGCATATACCCCAGAGACACTCCAATATACAACAAAGATATATGCACCACAATGTTCATAGCAGCTCTATTTATAATAGCCAGAAGCTGGAAAGAACCCAGATATCCTTCAGAAGATGAATGGATACAAAAATTGTGGTACATTTACACAATGGAATACTACTCAGCCACCAGAAACAATGACTTAACCAAATTCTTAAGAAAATGGCTGCATCTAGAGAATATCATCCTGAGTGAGATAACCCAGTCACAAAAGAATAGACATAATATGCAGTCACCGATAGTGGGATGCTAACCCCAGATGCTCGGACTGCCCCAGAAACAACTCACAGACTGTATGAAGTCCAAGAAAAAAAGAAAACAAAACAAAACAAAAAAAAATAGTCATGTTCAATCCTTACCCACCAAGAACAAATTGACAAATTCCGGGTTGCACAATTTATTACATGTACTGTCTGCTCATTGTAAAAAAAAAAAAAAAAAAAAAAAAAAAAAAAAAAAAATCTTTACACACCAAGAAAACTTTGACTATTTCCAGGTTGCATCTTGTTTCACATGTACTTTATGCTCATTGTTACTGGTTGGATCTTTATCACACTACCAAACCTTAAAAAAAAAGTACTAACAAAAACGTATTGTATAATTTTATGCAAAAAATGCTTAAAATCTGTGCATTTATCTTTGTTTTGTAAAATAAAGTTGTTAAAAAATAAAATAAAATAAAAAATGCTGATTTATGGAAAATCAAAAGAGAACCTGGATACACAGTTGAATTGATATATAAATAAAGAATAGGCTTTGGTCTGCTAGAGATGAGTTGTCTAAAGAGCTATAGCAATTACTTTTTAGAACTTGTTTGGCAGGTTTTCAGACTTTGGTTGAAAAACCCAAACATTGTTTTCTAATAGATTTTCAAACTTTGGTAAGTAATCCCAAGTATTTTGTTTAGGAGGTTTTGTTTGTTTGGCTTTGGGTTTTTTGTTCGTTTGTTTTTGTTTTCTTTCTTTGACTCTAGTACAAAAACCCAAAGACTATCCAAGCAGCTCTTCTGACTTTGGTGAGAAAACCTGGGAGCTAACCAGAAGCTTTTAGAGTTTTTTTTTCTTAGTAAGAACAGTCTTGAGCAGAGATCTATGTAGGAAACAATCTTAAACAGACTACAGAGTTGTCAGCTTCCACCTGCTAATGACTGTGAGTGTTCCTTTCCCTGCTCTGAAATACCATTTTCTCATGAACCCCTCTCTAAGTCCAGGCTGATCTTTGGCACATATACATGCATGCACACACACACACACACACACACACACACACACACATACACACACACAGGCCTCATAAAAAGATTTTAGCGTTTTAACTGCAATGTTAGATAACATTTCAGTTTTTAAAATATAATTCATTTTATGGCCTTCAAAAATTTATTTCTTTTGCTATTTTAATTCAAATGCTGTGAATTTCATAAAAAATCTTGACACAAGGTTTAGAGATGAAAATGTGAGAACTTAAAATCATTTTTGATAAAGTTGGTTCTGGTGGAAATATGACCAATACCTTCTTTTGAAACTCTCTCATTAACTCATGCAGCATCGCTTTTCCCTGTTTTGTTTGTTTTGTTCTTGTGTTTGTTCTTGAAATTTCAATTTCGTTATGCACAATCTATCTGAAGCCATAACAGGACAAGCTAATACCTAGCAGGTGATCATCCTGAGATTGGCAGCCTCAGATTAGGTCATTTCTTAAAGCCAAATCTTCAATCTGAACTCTGTCAGTCTCCCAAGTTACACCCGTTAATGACTCTTAGTAACCAGACTTTCTCCTACTCAGAGCACATTCCAAGAGGATGTAAAACAATTAACCAAAGGTTATAAAAATGGAACCAATGGTTTATTATAGGTGCTAGGACAGAGAACAAAATATGGACTGGGTATATCTATAAAAAACTACCAGTAACTTACTTTAGCCAGATAATTACTCCCAATGCATATGCATACAAACATTCTCTGTTGTAAACTTCTATTTCAGTTAATGATTTGATATTTTGTGTGAACTTGTGATGAACTTTGTAACATGTGATCATTTATTCTGAAAGATATATAAGTACTGAAGACAAAGAAAGAGAAGCATCCCACACGTATCCCTTCCAATTCCATTTCATTTCCATTCTACTTCCTCTCAATTTCATCCCTTTTTTCCCCTTAGGAACCCCTTTTCCCTTTCCCAACATAGGATCTGTCTAAATCACTTTTAGATAGCTTTCATAGGACACTTTTTTACTACTTAATAATAAACATTATAATCTCTTTTCTAAGTATCCCCTTCTCTAAGTGACTGAAAGTTAAAGACTAGCAGTTTCATGCTATTTACTTAATCCTTTGCTGTTCTAGGAAGAGGTGGTAAGTGCCAGAGACTGCAGTTTCTGGCCTCATAAGATCGCAGAAGGAAGGTCAGCTATGGTAGGATAGTAACTTAGTCTTAGACAGTGAACCTTTTATTGTACAGCAACTCTAAATACCTCATAAGAAAAAGTCTTACCCTCCACTGATGCTTTTTCCCCTCTGCTGCCTCAAGAAGAACCAAGAAGAAAAAAGAACCTCACGCTGGGGCTGGCTCCTGGCAACAATCATTCTATTTTTCTCTGTTTTTTCTTTATTGCATATTTCTTATTTTTCCTTTGCATTATGCATACTATACTTTTTTCTGTTTTTCCCTCTGAAAACTGCCTTATCAAATCCCCCTCCTTCCAGTTTCTATGAAAGTGTTCTTCCACACACTTACCCACTTCCTCCTGTTTACCTACCATGGCAGCCCATACTCTGGTGTATCAAACCTTCACTTAACCAAGGAATTCTTCTGCAATTGATGCCAAACAAGACCATATGCTACATATGTGGTTTGTGCATTAGTTCCTCGATGTCTACACATTGGATGATAGTTTTGTCCCTGAGAGTTCTTCTTGAACTTCATGTAATCTGTGAATTGTATTCTGAGCTTTTGGGCTAATAACCATTTATCAGTGAGTGTATATCAAGTGTGTTCTTTTGTGATTGGGTTATGTTACTCAAGATGATACAAAGGATAATAGCATAAAGAAACAAGCTGGAGTAGTTATTCTAATATCCAATAACATAAAATTCCAAGCAAATGTTTCTAAAATGATAAGGAAGGACAGTTCATACTCCTCAAAGAAAAAATCTGCCAGGATTCACTCTCAATTCTGAACACCTATATTCCAAAATTAAGGGTATCAACATTCATAAACGAAGCTTTACGAAACCTCAAAGTACACGGTACACTGCATACAATAATAGTGGGTGACTTCAACATGCCACTATCAGCAATGGACAGACCATGGAAACCAAAACTAAGATGGGACAAAATTAAACTAGAAGAAGTTATGAACCAACAAGATTCCAACAGATATGTAAAGAACATTTCATCCTAAAACAAAAGAATATATTTTCTTCTGAGCACCTCATGAAACCTTCCCCAAAATTGACCTTATATCTGGTCACAAAACAGGCTTCAACTGATACAAGAAGATTGAAATAATCCCATGCATCCTATCAGGTCACCATAGACTAAGGCTGGTCTTCAATAACAAAAACAAAACAAACAAACAACAACAAAAACAACAGAAAACCTACATTTACATGGAAGTTGGATAACACTCTACTCAATGATAACTTGGTCAAGGAAGAAATAAAGAAATAAATTAAAGACCTTTTAAATTTTAATGAAAATGAAGTCACAGCGTATCTATTTTGCTTACAAGAATACCTATTTTTGCAACATGACCTTTTTGTGAGAATTTTTAAAATGTCTCTCTTTAAATAAATGTATATAATAATGTTTGCATTAGAAATTGCTTTTGTGTGAATATTTCTAGCTGTCAAATACATCAGGAAATGCTTTTACTTTATTAAAGTATCTGTTTTTCAAATCATTGCTAATGAATTGTTTTTATATTAAAACTTTTGGAAGTAGTGCATGTGTCAAGTGTGATATGGTTGGGAACATGGTGAGATGGCATAGTTTTAGCTTCAAAAGCACCATCAACCTGAAAAAAAAAAAACATCTCTGTCTTCTTAGTATACAGATGGAATTTCTTTTTCTTGTATAATTTTCTGTTTTACCATTTTTATACAATATTTGTCCTCATATAACTCTGGTAAAATTTTCTGAGAAAGGGATTGAGGTTATTACTAGAAAAGAAAATGGCTATGATATAGATTAGGAACAAACTGCTCTGTCCCTAGCAATTCAAGTAGTCAACCCAGGCATAACAGTGCAAGGGGTTCTGGAGTAGAGACTGACTTCTTCAATTGTTTTTTGAGAAATTTTAGCCAACTCATTATAATTAATTTCTATCAGGAAATATTTAAAGAAGGCAATGATTTTGAGAAATCTGATATTTATTAGTTATGAGAATTGAAGCCTCAAAGGGAAGGACACACTAATCCTGTATTATGAAGGACAGTGGTACCTATAGAAAATACAAGGTATAAGAAAGAGTAAGAAATAGCAGGATCTACTGGATTAGTGGGCAATACTGAGAGCCCCCAATAGGGGAGATCTCTACTAATAGAAATTTTGATTCAAATATATTATTGTGGAAAATTAGAAGACATATGTATAATAAAAAATGATGAAATGATGGGTAGACAAGTGTGGACACTGTGAAGGGCCATTGGATTAGGGAAAGAACATTCCTGGAAAGATTAGAATTAATTGATTTGACCCACTGGTATCCTTTGCCTAAGGAAATTGGGATGCATGTTTTAATACATAGAATTCAGGGTTTTGAAGTGTGTTTACAGGAAGCTGCAAGAGAAATTAATATTGTAGGTGGGAAGGAGTTGGAAATGAATTGTAGAAATAGATATTTGGATAAATTCAGTAAATTGAAGGAAGAGATTATACAAATATAATCAAGCTCAAAATATTAACATTACTGTGACTGATTTGCATTTTTCTATTTTTGTGTCAATGTTGAAACCACAAGTTTATAATCAGATGCTTAAAAACTTTGATGTGGAAGTTTTTCTGAGTTAAAAGTTAATGTATAACTTGCTTTTACAGACACTGATGAGGACATTGTGTGTTCATTGTGCTTTCCAGTGACATAGACCAATAGTGTTTTTCAGGAAAAATAATAGGTATGAGAAAAATAATGGAAGACTTCTGATTATGTATTATTTTATAACAAGGAAGCATGTAACCAATAAAAGACTGAAGTGAATTGTGTGTGTCTTGTGTGTGTGTGTGTGTGTGTGTGTGTGTGTGTGTGAGAGAGAGAGAGAGAGAGAGAGAGAGAGAGAGAGAGACAGACAGACAGACAGACAGACAGACAGACAGACACAGAAATGCAAAATGCAACCTGTCTTTGAATGCATCTTCAGAAAAAGCAATGAGTCACCTGTCAGCTTGCACATACAGTAAATGCCTGAGATTCTGATTTCCTGATGACCCAATCCTCTTATTTCCATGAACCCCAAAATTTCTAACGTAGGTCCTCAGCAAATGAGATGATAAATTGAAACATTTAAGTCCAGTGACGGAAGTTTGAATCCTAGAACCCACAAAGAAGGGGGAAATAGGAGAATAGAGTCTTGGAAAGAGTACACTGGCAAATGCACAGACACACACACACACACACACACACACACAGAAACAGGCACACACACATACCAAAAATAAATTATAACCTAAATTAGAGATGAAGTGTAAATGGAAGCCAACTTTTAAGGGTCAAATCAACACTAATATATATATAGCAAATAGCTAATGAATGCCAGAAATATATATATTATCTGCATAAAAATGTTGATAGCTATCTTAGCAGCAAGTCTTTTACATGTGTGTACATATTAATTTTACTGCACTCTTTTGAAATCTAAAACTGGAATTTCAACTTAGCTATTAAGTAAATCACATCTGTATACATATCACTCAAATATACATAAAGATTGTACTTTGGATTTCTTCCTTTTTAATGCATACTCTACAATTTGGAAGTGCTAAAAGCCTTATACAAAATATTTTAAATTATAATATTTATAATAATTATGATTAAATGTTAAGTAAAAACTTCCCTTGTTGAGGCAGAAAATCAAGTACATGGGGAGCTAAAAATATGTAAATGCTACTAAAATTTAATCTACACATGGAAATACATACAGAGAAAATGCTATCAAATGCAAGTTGCAGGATGTGATATTTAGGGCAAGATTTGATGAGGGACAATAGGTTTTCACTGAACTTGAAATATTTCTTTTTGAATAGGTGACTGCTCAGTGTAAGATTACTTCCACATATGGGTTATTGATTTATGTTTTCATATAACCCTAGGCAAGGGGGAATTATTTAGAACATTGAAGTAGGAAAATACCACTCCAATGGTTTAAGCAAATTTTGCTCAATGTGAAAACAGCTTAGTGTGTGAAACACACTTTTAATAACACAGTTTTAATATGCATAGTAGTTTTGTGCAAACAATTGACAAACTTTTTACAATACTCATATTTATAAAGTTAATGTGAAGCACAGAATTGATGAATATTGAAATATTATTTGGTAATTTTAAGTTCAGATACTTTCAAAACTCTATTCACATTTACTACATTTGATCAACACATAGACTCATTTTATGCATATTGGTTCTTCAAGATACCTGCTTTATTATATATTGCTGATTAATTAACATTTTCTTCAGGCTAATGACATTAGAATTCATGATTGATTGAATCTCTTCTAAGACAAATATGTTCCTATGTTATATTTTAGTCTTCTCACATAAAAGACACTAGATATAATATTAAATCATGGTATTAATAATAACATCTAATCCTATAATATTCTTAATTTTACAAACCAGCAATACAATAATAGATTATGGAAGCCCAATATGTTTATTTTATTTTTTAATTAGGTATTATATTTACTTACATTTTATTTTAATTTTTTTATTTAAATAACTTTATTTTAAAAAGCAGAAATAAATGTACAGATTTTAAAGCATTTTTGCATAAAATTATATGAATATATTTTGTCAGTACTTGATTTTTTTCTATGGTTTGATAGTATGCATTGAAATCTTACTAGTTACAATGAGCATAAAGTACATGTGAAACAAAACATAACATGGAAATAGTCAAAGTTTTCTTGGTGTGTAAGTAATAACCATGATTTTTAAATATCAAGAATTGCCACAAGGCTACATTTTTTTTTTAACAACTTTATTTTACAAAACAAAGATAAATGTACAGATTTTAAGCATTTTTTGCATAAAATTATACAATACATTTTTGTCAGTACTTTTTTTTCAGATTTTAAAATAATTTTTACATAAAACTGTATGAATATATTTGTTAGTCAGTAGTTGATTTTTTTTATAAAACAACTTTATTTTACAAAACAAGGATAAATGTACAGATTTTAAACATTTTTTGCTTAAAATTGTACATATTTTTGTCAGTACTTTTTTTCAGATTTTAACATAATTTTTACATAAAACTATATGAATATATTTTATAGTCAGTACTTGTTTTTTTCAAGGTTTGATTGTATGCCTTGAAAACTTAATAGTTACAATGAGCTAAAGTACATGTAAAACAAAATGTAACATAGAAATAGTTAAAGTTTTCTTGTTTTGTAAATATATTTTTGTTTTGTTATGTTTTCTTTATTTCTTGGACTTCATACAGTCTGTGAGTTGTTTCTGGGGGAGTGCAAGCCTCTGGGGTTAGTATTCCACTATCAGTGACTAAATATTATGTCTGTTCTTTTGTGACTGGGTTATCTCACTCAGGATGATATTCTCTAGTTGCACCATTTTCTTAAGAATTTGGTTAAGTCATTGTTTCTGGTGGCTGAGTAGTATTCCATTGTGTAAATGTACCACAATTTTTGTATCCATTCATCTTCTGAGGGACATCTGGGTTCCTTCCAGCTTCTGTCTATTATAAATAGAGCCGCTATGAACATTGTGGTGCATATATCTTTATTGTGTATTAAAGTGTCTCTGGGGTATATGCCCAGAAGTGGAATAGCTGGGTCTTCAGGTAGTACTATATCTAATTTTCTGAGGTATCGCCAGACAGATTTCCAGAGTGGTTGTATTAGCTTGCAACCCCACCAACAGTGGAGAAGTGTTCCTCTTTCTCTGCACCCTAGCCCGCATCTGCTGTCATCTGAGTTTTGGATCTTGGCCAATCTGACTGGTGTGAGGTGGAATCTCAGGGTTGTGTTGATTTGCATTTCCCTGATGGCTAAAGATGTGGAGCACTTCCTCAGATGTTTCTCGGCCATTCGGTGTTCCTCAACTGAGAACGTTTTGTTTATGTCTGTACCCCATTTTTTAATAGGGTTATTTGATTCTCTGGTGTCTAGCTTTTTGAGTTCCTTGTACACCTTGGATATTAGGCCTCTATCTGATGTGGTGTTGGTAAAGACCTTTTCCCATTCGGTTGGTTGCCGTTTTGTTTTCTTAACTCTTGAATTGTTAGTTATTTAAGGTCAGGTTTACCACACTCTAATAGGGAACTATACACTTCCTCTTTTTTCTAAGAAGGACTGAGGCTTTTAATTTTTGGCCTTAATTTTTCTTTTTCTGTTCTTTTCTTTTCTTTATTTTTTTGTCCTCCATCCTGCTGTCACCTCTGTGGGGTACTGGGAGGCTCTTGCTATCCTGGCATCTGAGACTTCTGTTTGCTACACCTAGTTCCACATCTCCTTTTGCTACACATCTCTATTCAATGTCCTGACACTCACTTCATCTCCTCTCATACTTGATTCTGCCCCTCTTATTCTCACTCTCCATCTTATCTTCCTCCCAAGGCACTTACACCTGCTACTTTGTTTTATTAATTTGCTCCCCCTTCTAAGTAGGACTTAAGCATTCACTCTCTAGTTTTATTTCCTCTTTAGCTTCATGTGGTCAATGAGTTGCATTGTGAGTATTCTAATTTTTTTTTTGTGTGTGACAACTTTGATCACACAGATGATTGCATTTTTAGTATTTTTTTCAGCAAATGTATATATCACACATATTGAACCAAATAAAACTGGAAACACCTATAGTCATGGTTTTGGACATCTGTAATTCTACTATTCTGGAAGTAGAGGCAGGAGAGTGTTGAATTCAAAGCCAGTCTCATCTACATGATAAACTTAAAGCCACCATGGGCAATTTGAACCCCTGTTGTAATACTGCTGCCAACACCCAACAAAAATTAAGGAAATATTTCTATCTTATATATTACTTTAATATTGCATGTAATTGTGTTTTAATTTTTAGTTCTGTTCTGTTCTGTTCTGTTCTGTTCTTTCTTTCTTTCTTACTTTTTAAGACAAGATTTTCCTTAGTAATCCACAGATTACATATATATGCTAAGATACAAAAACTAAGATAAATATATTAGGAAAGTTTTCCTAAGCTGTAGGTTTTCCTTTTGCCCTTTGCCTTACACAGGCTTTCCAGTTTCATGAGGTGCTATTTATCAATTGTTGATCTTAGAGCCTGGGTCACTAGTGTTCTGTTCAGGAAGTTTTCCTCTTTGGTAAACTGTATGAGGCTATTTCCACTTCTCTTAGATTCAGTATATCTGATTTTATGTAGCAGTCCTCAATTCACTTGAACTTGAGCTTTGTGTACGGTGATAAATATAGATGTATTTGCATTGTTCTACATGGAGACTGCCAGTTAGAAATGCACCATTTGTTGAAGATGTTTTAGCATAGCTGTCTTCTGAGGAGTTCTACCAGGCCAACTGAAAGAGGTGCAGATTCTGACAGTCTAGCATTGGACTGAGATTGGGGACATCTATGAAAAACTTAGGGTAAAAAAAAAAAAATCAAAGGAATTGAAGATAGGATATCCGCAAGAAGACCAATAGTGTCAACTAACCTGGAACCCTGGGAGCTCCCAGAGACCAAGCTACCAGCCAAAATGCATACATAGTCTGGTCCAATATGCTCTGCACATATGCAGCAGAAACAGCTTTGTCTGCCATCAGTGGGAGGAGCAGACTTGAATCCTGTGGAGACTTCATGCCCTAGGGAGGAAGGATACATGGAGAAGGGGGAAGTGTATGAAGGAAAAACTCTGCAAGAAGGTCATATAGGGGATGCAAAACTTAGGATGTAAATGAATAATATAATTAATCAATAAAAAATAAAATAAGAAAATATGAGTCTACATGCTTTGGGCCTTAAGCCATCATGGTTTCAGAAAAGTTAAATTTGTCTTTTTCTTAAAAATATGCCTATCTATTTTGTTGCATTTTAATCATAGAATAGAAATTGCTTATTGTGACTGAAACCAGTATAGAAGACATTATGAGACATGCATTACAATTTGAAATGTAAAAAAAAAATCTACTAAAATTATCATTTTAGGTTAAAAATTTGAAAACATCTGTTAATAGACAGTGAAATAGATACACATAGATTTTACCTCAAGGTGGGTACACTCTCTCGGATTAAAATAATAATAAGTAAAAAATTTCAAGAAGTCATTGTTTCTAATAGCTGAGTAGTACTCCATTGTGTAAATGTACCATATGCTCTGTATCCATTCATCTGTTGATGGAAATCTAGGTTCTTTCCAGCTTCTGGCTATTATAAATAAGGCTGCTATAAATATGGTGGAGCATGTGTCCTTGTTATATGTTGGAACATCTTTGGGGTATATGCCCAGGAGTAGAGTGGCTGTGTTTTCAGGTAGTATTATGTTCAGTTTTCTGAGGAACTGCCACATTGATTTCCAGAGTGGTTGTACCAGCTTACAACCCCATCAACAGTGTGAACTTAGGTATCCTAATGAGGTTGCTAAAGAAAGGACCTAAGGAGCTGAAAGAGGTTGCAACCTCATGAGAAGAAAACAACATTTTCAACCAACCAAACCCTCAAAAACTCCAATAGAGTAAAACACCAACATCTGTGAACAATTTGAGAGACTTAATGATCCAGTTGCTTATGTAGCTGAAGATAGCAGTAGCTGGCATCATTGTGAGAAGAAGCTTTTGTTCCAGAGAAGGCATGTTGTCCCCGTGAGGGAGAATGACAAGCCAATGGGGTGAAGAGGCAGACTAGAAGGGAGTACACCTTTGTGAATGCACCTGGAAAGGGAGGGGAATAGGAGCAGGCAGGGTATAAGGATAACATCACAAATGTAAATACAGAGTATCTAATAAAAAAGTTTAAAAGTAACAAAAAGAAAAAATAAATTAATAATAAATAAAGAAATAACCAGAAGTAGACAAAAAAGCAATATAGTTCTAGCAGCTGCAAGTGATTTATTTGAAGTGACCATCTTTAATAATGGGGTTTGTCCTAACCTTGGATAATCCTGCTTTTTCTATTTAAAATATAATGATAAACTCTAAATTAAGGCTTACATTCCAGTACATGTAACTTTTTTTTTTACAACTTTATTTAAAAGAGATACGTGTACAGATTTTTAAAGCAATTTGGCATAACACTATATGAATATAATTTGTCAGTACCTAATCCTTTTAAAGGTTTGATAGCATGCATGGAAATATTACTAGTTACCATAATCAAAAGTACATATAGGACAGAATATAGCATGGAAATAATCAGAGATTTCTTGGTGTGAATAGATTAAACATAATGTTCTTTTATTACCAAAACAATGCCACAAGGCTATATTTGTGGTTCTTGGATTATTAATGAATTTTGGTCTAAGAGTACCACACTCTGAGAGGGTGCTATACACATTTTTTTTTCATAAGGAGGACTGAGGTTTTCACTTTTTGGCCTTTGTTTTTCTTGAGCTTCACAGGGCCTGTGAGTTGTTTCTGGAGTATTCAGAACTTTCTGGAACTAGTATCCACTTATCAGTGACTGCATATTATGTCTGTTATTTTGTGACTGGGTTAATTCACTCAGGATAATATTCTCTAGATGCATCCATTTTCCTAAAAATTTAATGAAGTCATTGTCTCTAATAGCTGGGTAGTATTCCATTGTGTAAACATACCACAACTTTTGTATCCATTCATCCACTGAAGGACATCTGGGTTCTTTCCAGCTTCTGGATATTATAAATAGGGTTGCTATGACCATGGTGGTACATGTGTCCTTATAGTATGTTGGAGCATCTCTGGGGTATACACACAGAAGTGGAATAACTTGGATTTCAGGTAGGACTATGTCCTGTTTTCTGAGGAACTACCAGACTGATTTCCAGAGTGGTTGTAACAACTTAAAACTCCACCAAGGGTGTAGGAATGTTACTCTTTCTCCTCATCCTCACCAGCATCTGCTGTCATCTGTGGTTTTGATCTTAGCCATTCTGACTGGTGTAAGGTGGAATCTCAGGCTTGTTTTGATTTGCATTTCCCTTATGACTAGGAATGTCTAGCACTTCCTTAGATGTTTCTCAGCTGTTCAATATTCCTCAATTGAGATTTTTTTTTTTGTTTAGCTCTGTACCCCATGTTTTAATATGATTGATTCTCTAGGGCATAACTTCTTGAGTTTTTTTGTATATATTGGATATTGGACCTCTATCAGATGTGGGATTGGTAAAGCTCTTTTCCCAATCTGTTGGCTGCTATTCTTTGTTCTTGACAGTTTCCTTAGCATTACAGAAAATTTGCAATCTTATTAAGTCCCATATCTTGATACTTGGTCTTAGAGCACAAGCCATTTGTATTCTGTTCAGGAAATTTTCCCTTGTGCCTGTGTTCTCAGGTTTCCTTTACTTTCTCTTCTAATAGTTTCAGTGTATTGGGTTTAATGTGGAGATCTTTGATTCACTTGCACTTGAGCTTTGTAAAAGTAGATATAAAAGGTTCTACTTTCATTCTTCTGCATGCTGAGTCTGAGTTGAGCCAACACAATTTGTTGAAGAATGTTCACAGATCCTTTCTCAAAAATAGTGACCATATGTGTAAGAATTAATTTCTGAATCTTCTATTCTGTTCCATTAATAGACCTGCCTATCTCTGTACCAGTACCATGTGGAGTTAAACACAATTGCCTTATTATATAGCTTGAGGTCAGGGATGGTGATTCCTGCAGATGTTTTCTTGTGGTTGAGGATAAATTTCAATATTCTTGGTTTTTTGTTATTCCAGATGAATTTCCAAATTGCTCTTCCCAACTCTATGAAGAATTGAGTTGAAATTTTGATGGTGATTGCATTGAATCTGTACATTGCTTTTGGTAAGATGACCATTTTTACAATGTTGATCCTTCCACTCTATGAGCAATTGCATTCTTCAGAGATATGAAGTTACTATCATACAGTTCCTTCACTTGCTTAGTTAGAGTCACATCAAGGTATTTCATATTGTTTCTAAATATTGTGTGGGTTATCATTTCCTGAATTTTTTGTCAGTATGTTTGTCTTTGAGTAGTGAAAGGCTACCTATTTTTGAGTTAATTTTATATCCGGACACATTGCTGAAGTTGTTTATCAGCTGTAAAAGTTCTCTGGTGGAATTTTTGGAATCACTTAAGTATACTACCCTGTCATCTGCAAATAGTGATATTTTTACTTCTTTGTTTCTGATTTGTATCCCTTGATTTCCATTTGATGTCTAATTGCTCTACCAGGACTCCAGTACTATTTTGAATAGGTGGGGGGGTAGGCAGCTGTGTCTAGTTTCTGATTTTAGTCAGATTGCTTCAAGTTTCACAGCATTAAGTATGATGTTGGCTATTGGTTTGGTGTATATTGCTTTTATTATGTTTAGGAATGGGCCTTGAATTCCTGTTCTTTCTAAGACTTTTAACATGAAGGGGTGTTTAATTTTATCAATAGGTTTCTCAGAATCTAGTGCGATGACCATATCTTTTTGTTTTTCTTTGTGTTTGTTTATATGGTGGATTACACTGATAGATTTCTGTATATTAAACCATCCCTGCATCCCAGTGATGGACCCTATTTGATCATGGTGAAGGATCATTTTGATGTGTTCTTGGATTCAGTTTGCAAGAATTTTGTTTCGTATTTTTGCATCAATGTTCATAAGGGAGATTGGTCTAAAATTTCCTTTCCTTGTAGAGTGTTTACTTGGTTTAGAAATGAGAGTTACTGTGGCTTTGAAGAATGAGTTGGGTAGTGTTCCATCTGACTCTGTTTTGTGGAATAGTTTGGAGATTATTGGTATTAGGTCAACAATAAATGTCTGATAGAATTCAGCACTGAACCTACCTGGTCCTGGGATCTTTTATTTTTTTGGGAGCCTTTGATTACTGCTTCTATTTCTTTAGGTGTTATCAGAAAATTTAGATGATTTACCTGGTCCTGGTTTAATGTTGTTATCTGGTATCTGTCTAGGAATTCATCCATTTCCTCCAGTTTTTCCAGTTTTGTTGAGTATAGGCTTTGTAGTAGGATCTGATGCTTTCTTGGATTTTCTCAGTTTCAGTTGTTATGTCTGCATTTTCATTTCTGATTTTGTTAATTTGCATACTTTCTCTTTGCTATATAGTTAGTCTGGCTGAGGCTTTATCAATCTTTTCAATTTTCTCAAAGTACTGGGGCTTGGTTTTGTTGATTCTTTGAATAGTTCTTTTTGTTTCTAGTTGGCTAATTTTTGCTCTGAGTTTGATTATTTCTTGCTGTCCACTCCTCTTGGGTATATCTGCTTTATTTTCTTCTAGAGTTTTTCACTGTGCTGTCAAGTTGCTAGTGTATGCTCTCTACAGTTTCATTTTGGAGGCACTCAGAGCTATGAGTTTTCCTCTTAGTACTGCTTTCATTGCATCCCTTGGGTTTGGTTATTTAGTGGTTTTATTTTTATTTATTTATTTATTTTTAATTCTAGAAAGTCCTTAATTTCTTTCTTTCTTTCTTCTTTGACCATCCTATTGTTGAGTAGAGCATTGTTCAGCTTCCACCTGTATATGGGATTTTTGTTGTTTTTGTTGTAATTAAAGACCAGTCTTAGTCCATGGTGATCTGATAGGATACATGGGAGTATTTCAATCTTCTTATATCTTTTGAGGCTTGTTTTTTTAACTGATTATATTTTCAGGTTTAGAGAAGTTGCCATGAGATGCTGAGAAGAAGGTATATTCTTTTATTTTAGAGTGAAATGTTCTGTAGATGTCTAATAATTCTAATTGGTTCATAACCTCTGCTTGTTTCTCTGTATCCTTGTTCAGTTTCTTCTTCCATGATCTGTCCATTGATAAGAGTGTGGTGTTTAAGTCTCCCACTATTATTGTTTGTGGTGCAATGTATGTTTTAAGATTTAGTAGGGTTTTTCTTATGAATATGGGTGTTCTTGTATTTGTAGCATATATATTAAAGATTGAAATTTCCTCCTGATAAATTTTCCCTATAATGAGTAAAATGTGTACTTCCTTATCTTTCTGATAACATTTAGTTCAAAATCTATTTGATATTAGAATGGCTACTCCAGCTTGTTTCTTGGGGCCATTTTCTTGGAAGGTTTTTTTTTTTTTTTTTTTAACATTTTACCCTGAGATAGTGTCTGGCTTTGTCTCTGAGATGAGTTTCCTGTATGCAGCACAATGTTTGATTATGTTTATGTGTTCATTCTACTAGTCTATGTGTCTTTACTGGGAAATGAGACCATTTATGTTAACAGATATTAAGGAATAGTGGTTGCTGTTTACTGCTATTTTGCTTTTAGAGGTAGAATTATGTCTCTGTCTTTCTTCTTTTGGTTTTCTTGCTTAGGAGTTTTCTTGATTTTACTAGGATGTAGTAACCCTTATTGTATTGGGATTTCCACCTATAATTCATTGTAGTGCTGGGTTTGTGGTCAGATATTGTATAAATTTAGTTCTGTCTTGGAATATCTTGGTCTCTCCATCTATGGTGATTGAGAGTTTTGCTTGGTATAGCAGCTTGGGCTGACACTTGTGTTCTCTTAGAATCTATATGGTGTCAGTCCAGGATCTTATAGCTTTCATTGTCTCTGTTGAGAAATTGGGTGTAATTCTGATTGATCTACCTTTATATGATACATGATCTTTTATCCTTACTGCTTTTAGTATTTTTTTTTTATTTGAACACTCGGCATTTTGAATATTAATTTTCGGGAAGAATATCTTTACTGCTTCAATCTATTTGGTGTTATGTAGGCTTCTTTTATGTTCATGGTCATTTCATTCTCAAGGGTCAACCTGTTACAAGGATTCTAATATCTACTAAAATCAATTTCAGCCAAAATTAATCGAAATAAGTGAGGAAGGTGACTGAATACTCATCAAATCAAAACAAACTAAATTATTCCTTAATTTTAAGTATCTATGCTCCAAATGTAAGAATACCCACATTTGTAAAGGAAATATTACTGAAGGTTAAATTACATATCAAATATCATAATTTAATAGTGGAGGCTTCAATAAGTCACTCACATAAAAACTATAGAGAGAAATACTGGAGCTTAGTTTTTCTATATAAAGAATAGACATAACTAATATCTACAAAAATTTCACATACATATAAAAGACTACATATTCTCACCAGTTCATGGAACTTTTCCCAAAATTGACCATGTAATCTGTCACAAAGCAAGAAGACAGATACTGGAAACTAAAAATATCTCCCTGCTTCATAAAAAAAAAAAACACCAAAATTTAAAGCTAGATTTCAACATCAAGAACCATAGTTTTAATTGTAAGCTCATGTTATCTAGATACACAAGCAATGTATGTCTATGGAATGGGTGGTAACACGTTTTTGAAAAGTTGAGCTAAGGTTTAATTTTGTATTTTAAAATGAGCATGTATAGTATTTGGAATTTGTATCCCTCACTGCAGGTAATTCTGACTTGTAACATTTTATGTAGCCATTCCATGGTCAGATTGAATGTGTAGCAATCTTATTTCAGTAACCCAAGTGCTAACTTACTTCAGTCTCTCAAGTACTAAGAATTTAATCTTTCCAAGTATGTCACCATCATTTATGTATCTAATTTTACATACTAAATTTCCATGTGATTTTTTTTAATGATTTCCCTATTTTCTAGGCAGGTCAGAAAAGACCTGGCTACAAACAAAGGTGTTAGATGAGAGACACTAGATGATTCTGTCATATAGTGTTTTGTATATGTGAGCAGGAAAGTCTAGCTAATGATTACCCAAAACTTCTTCATCTATATCTATGTACCCTTGAAAGTCTAGAAGTGGTTAATTCAATGAGTGCACTGCTTTTTGGTGAGTATAAAGCTGCTATAGTCAATCAGACCTTACAAAGTTTGGAAAAAGTAATGTTTTCTCTGTAATGTGGTTTGATAATAAAAAGTAGCTATGTAAGAATTGCCTATAGAAAATATGCTGAAATCAGCAACTTCTGCTATCACCTAAAACCTTTCACATAGTTAGAACTCTCAGTCACTTCACTCTAAAGCAAAAAACAAAAGGTGTCTGATGTGAAAAAAAGTTGGCTGTCCTATAATACATAAGCCTGCGGGTATTAATTCCTTAATTCACACCGTTGAGAGAGATTTTTTCAACAATGACAAAAAATATCTTAATCCTCATTTACTTTTAGAGATAAGAGCACATATCCATATCAAAACTAGAAAATTGTTAATATTATTTTTCAAAATCTATGGCTTAGAAAGAAGTGTACACACTGTTAAAATATGGTTGCTGTAATATCCTGGAGAGTAAAACAGCAGAATTTGTAGATTTTTCATACATTTCATGACAATCCCACAGTGCTCTGTTATTTCACTTACAGGTCAACTCTTTGTAATGATTGTTCTTTAAACTGAAAATATTTGTGCATCACTAACTATCCAATGGCTCTCCATTTTCTATAGTATAACCCACCCGGCCTTTCCAATTGGTATCATGCTATTCCAAGATGGGCTCTTTCAGACCAGATATAAAAACTGAAAATAAGAGCTTTCCTAAGTTTCTTTGGGCAAAAGGTTATCCAAAATATTAAAACTGTAATCTTCTAAAGTCTTATAAATACATGAGAAAATAAAAATTGCATTAAAAGAAAATGAGAATGAACTGAGTTCTTCAATGAGGGCACATAAAGTAAAATGTACAAATTAAAGTGTCTCTAATATATAAATAATTAATTTATGCATGAAAAGCTTTCAACCTAAATAAAAATATCAGAGTGTTACTTAGTAAAACAGAGGGTTTGGTATAATTCCTCCCTTTCCTCCCCACCCCTCCCCTCTCCTCTCCTCCCACACTCTCTCTCTTTCTCATGTACATGCTTTGGGCCTTGCCCAAAGGAGTTTAAGTTCAGAGATATGCAAATAAAAGTTTAACATCCAGGTGTGTCTTTATAAAAGAAAAAGAAAAAGAAAAACCAAAACCCAATTTACATTGCTTACTGATTTTCATGCTAATGTGGTTAAATTCTAACTAATACCACATTATCACACAATCAAAGGTGAAACATCAGGTGCTCAGTTGAGCTCAAGAGCTAAGGTGATGTAAGTACAATAATTTGTGGCTCATTCTTTCAAGTGAAGTGATAGGGGTTGCTATGAAGGAAGAAGGGGATTGAAAGGAGGTTTTATATTCTTTGATTTTCATGTATCACTCTTAACATATGAATATCCATTTGTAATCTTTCTCTCAAACAGATGTGGAATTAATAGAAATACTTTTGTAGATACAATTTAAAAGCTTAAACTGGAAGTAGATTTTCAAAACTATGGTAGAAATTACTGAAGCTCCATTGCAAGATTAAGAATAAACAATCAGTATCGTTTTTATTATTAATGAAGGTCTACAGGTTACCTGTCCCTACTACAAGGATAAATATTAACAAATGACAGGGGATTTTAACCAATCTAAATAAATAATTAAAATATAAATTGCTGACAATAAATAAAATTAATTATTTCTTCCTGGCATAAAACTAACTAACTCACTTAAAGTCAAGGCAGTAGTAAATGCTGTTAGCTACTCCTGCCTAGCCAAAAACAAGAGGATAACACCTCTTATGCTTTCCTACCTTAGACATAATTGATTTCTATGTCGTATAGAGCAACTCCCAGATAACTACGTGAATGATATAATTAAATATATTCTCATTATTTTTTTATGAAAGAGTAGTTTTATACTCAATGTCAATGTCACTCTGAGAAGAAGAGAATTTTGTGACCCTTTCATTAAAAACTACAAAAGACATAGGCCTTATAAATCTGACTCTTCCCAGTTATTCCACTTTTGGGCATATATACCAAAGATGTTCCAACCTATAATAAGGACACAAGCTCCATCATGTTCATAGCAGCCTTATTTATAATAGTCAGAAGCTGGAAAGAACCCACATGTCCTTCAGTAGATGAATGGATACAGAAAGTATGGTACATTTACACAATGGAGTACTACTCAGCTATTAGAAACAATGACTTCATGAAATTCCTAGGAAAATGGATGCATGTAGAGAATGGTATCTGGTGAGAGTTAACCCAGTCACAAAAGAACAAACATAATATGCAGTCACTGATAATTGGATACTAGCCCCTGAATATCCAAGAAACAACTGACAGATCATATAAAGCTCAAAAAGAGGACAAAAAGTGGAAGCCTCAGTCCTTCTTAGAAAAAAAAATAAGTGTACACCACCCTCTCAGAATGGGGTACACCTGGACCTTAAATCATTAATAATTCAAGAACTAAGAATGTAGCCTTGTGGCAATTTTTAAGTACAAATGATAATATTTTGGGTGAAAGAATTAAGAAATTCATGTTCAGTAAGTTAATAGGTAAAAATGACTCAATGCTACCATAAGTGTTTTAATTCTGTAGTCTTCTTGAAAACATTGCTTTCTGTTCCTTTGTGAAGAAAAAAATACATAGAGTATGGGGGGTTTCTAGTAAGTATTTAGAGTAAATCAGCATAATTATGCATTGCATTAAGATAATCATGAAAGCATGCATAGAACATTCATTGCTTTGTCGTGCCAAACAAATCTTCAATGTTAGCTCTTAGGAAGCACAGGCAAGGGGGATGATCACAAATCTAAGGCCAGGCCAGGATCCAGTAAGACCCTTACTCAACCTTCTCTAACTAAGCATTCCATTGTATATTGTTTGTGTTTAATATTGTTCAATAGAAAATTAGCATCTATAGTCTTTCTGTGACCTTACCAAAAAAAATTTAAGACTAATCTACATGGAAATATAGTGAAATGTTCACATTTTATTAATATTTTAAGAATTAGGTTATTTTCCCCAAGGAAATGTTACATTTTGATAATATTTGCCATTATAACTTGATAGAATATATTATGTATAGAAACAAGCTCTAATGGGTTGGCAGAATATAATGAAAGCCATGCTTTACAAAAATCAACAACTCTAGGGTGGTCCAGCAAGGCTAGAGTGAGCTTGAGGAGATATTTTGATAAAATGTTACCTTATTTCAGTAATCATTGTTGATAATGCCAGTTTAGAGCTGAGAAATGCAGGCAGCCTAATCTGCATTTGACTTCTCATAATCACTGCTTGTAAGATTAGCTTGACAAGTAGAGCTATATAAAGGCTTAGAGAATTTCTTTGTTTTTATGATTTATAAATTTATTTTAAATATACAAAACATTAGAAATATAGAACATGCTACAAATACCTCATTTTATCATTTTTCTTCATAATAAGAAAAATGGTAATTATTTTTATTCATTTTTATTCCTTTTTATTTAATTTTTTTTCTCCAGATTTTATTACTTTCCTGGTCTACCCTCTGATTGTTCAACATCTCATACTTCATCCCTGCCACCTGTCTCAATGAGGATGTCTCTCGACCTCCACTCCAATAGACCACTAAATTCTCTGGGGCCTCCAATCTCTTGAGTGTTAGGTTTAACTTCTCTGACTGAACACAGACCTGACAGTCCACAAGTAAATCAGCTGGTGTATGCTACCTGGTTGGTGTTCCAGTTTCTAAGAGATTTTTGGGATCTAGGTTAATTGAGATGTTGGCCTTCCTCTAAGGTGGCTTCATCATCTTCGTCCAGCTTTTCCCTAATTCACCCACAGGGATCAGCAGCTTCTGTCCATAGTTTGGGTGCAAATATCTGCATCTGATTCTTTCAGCTGCTTGTTTTTTTTTTGGGGGGGGGTAGTCACGATAGGTCTCTTTTGTCAGTGCTACATATCCTCAGTAAAAATGTCAGGCCGTGGGGCCTCCCTTTTACCTAGATCTCACTTTGGGCTGTCCCAGACCTTTTCTTCAAGCTCCTCCCCATTTCCATCCCCGTAGTTATTTCAGACAGAAACAACTATAGATCATCGTTTTGACTATGAGATGGCAACTCCATCCTTCACTTGATGCCCTGTCTTTCTGCTAGTGGTGGGCTCTGCAAGTTCCCTCTCCCGACTGTAGGGCATTTAATCTAAGATCCTTCATTTTGATTCCTAAGACTAACTCACATCTCAGGTCTCTGATACATTCTGGGTGGACCTACCTCCTTAGGTCGCCTGTTTGCATTCTTTTGCTGGCCCTCAGTGTTTTAGTTTTTTCTCTACTCAATACCAGATCATAGTCCCCACTTCCCTTCCCTCTCCTGGCCCATTTCCCTCAATGTCCCCTCTCCCCTCTTGTAATTTCTTTCTTATCTCTTCCAAGTGGGACTGAGGTGTCCTCACTTGATTTGAGGATTTCATAACACTGTTTATGTACGAAGAGCAGACATACCTGAGTTAATATATATATTTAAACAGGCTTCCACAATTCAAACTTAAAAAAAAATGTATTTCTAGTAGAAAATGAGTACGCTTTCCTAAGTCGAATAAGTGCTGCAATGTGATAAATTTCTTCTTAAATTTACACGTAATATTGTTCATTTTGTTTCTGTATCTTCTCACTTCTCTATACTTCAGCCTCATTAGTAAAATGGGATTAAAATAATTCCAACCATAATTGATAGTTTATACTCTATCTCAGACATTCTACTGAAGTGCCTGGCATAAGCAAACTGGGTTGTGCTGCTTATAACAGTGCCATTAAAAGCAGAAAACAATTTCTATGTATGGAGTCTTTTGTGACTATGTAGTAAGATAGTGTTAGATACTTTAAAAATATTAATTAATAAATTTATCTAGGAGAACACTCATTACAGGGGCCTTAGGCTTGACCAGCTCTTCACTTCATGTAAGTCCATATGATTTTATGGTGATTTTAAGGTTAATGCTGCTTGATCACATTGTTCTATCCCTAGAGAGCTAACAGTGATCCAGACTTAGGTGTCTTTCTTCTCACAATGCTCAAACATTAGATTGGAAAGTATAGTTATACAAATGAGAAACAGTAGAGGATGCTTTTGCTATGTAGTCAACATTTAAAAGCTTGGTGTTACCCATGTCCTACATTTGGGATGTTTTTGATAGGATGTTCATCTGTTATTTTTGGAATATTGAAGATGATTATCTGAGAAGATATACAGATTAAATGAAATAATTCAGTCAACTGCATTTCTGTATAATAAATGAAAGTAATTGAATGTCAAACAACTCCCCAAAGGTATCTATTATACCTGAAAAGAACCTAATCACAAAACAGTTGAGACATTCATTGATATTGCACTCTTTAGACAAGTTTATGTATACCATGTTATATTAAATGGTTCCAAGATGGTTGAGATTTGTGTTGTGAAAGAAAAGCAAGAAGAAATGGAAAGTACTTGAGAATAAAAGTGGGCTGAAGAGATGGCTCAGCCATTAAAGGTTAGGCTCACAACCAAAAATATAAGAGACTGAAGTCAACCTATCAAATTCTATATGAAAATATATCAGAAAGTGGTAAAAATTTAGCAAGAGAAAATATGCCTGCTTGGAGAATTGAAAGAAAACAATTTTTATTATACATAGGAAAGACTAAGCAAGAAAGTAAAAACTTAGAATTAGATGACAAAGAGATTTACATCTTACAATAATGATCCTTTTTATTTTATTATAATTTCAGTTTGAAACCTATTAGTGATCAATTAATATTAAATATATATGCATATATATATATCAAGATTCATGTAAAAATCACTGAAAATAATACACTTTTCATTAGTAAGTACAGGAAGTGCTCAAAAAATGTCTATGAGTTTGTTAATGAATACAGATATTGCATCACCCAATAAAAAATGTGATATTTGCTGCAAAGAATCATCAGCATTTGCTTGTAGAATCTTGCCAGATGACCACTAACCTAGCACTGAAAGTTATATTGCCGGTTAAATGTAAAAGTATCAATAGCAGTGACAGAAATAACTTTTAAGTCTTAAAAGCCTAGGCATGTAATATCCCTTCATCAGTCCTTGAAGAAAACAAAGAGAAATATAGTTTTTTTCACTGTTGTCAGAGGCAGATTTCTTATCTATTAGAAGAGCAAAAACCAGGCATCAGAAATATATACTTCTCTTGAATCCTAAAAGATGATTGTAACCTTCCTTGCAGTATTAAATAGCAAAGTAGAGAAAGGAGTATATTTATTCTTTGCAAACCTTGAATTCTGTTTGTTTTTAATAAATCACTTTTGCTTAGAAGCATTTTCATGTATGAGAGAGAAAAATCCCTACTATACACACACTAACAAATCCCTTTTCTGCACAAATATAGACACTATTCACTACTACTAAGGTTGTTTAAAGTGGAGACTAAAGATCTGGAATATAAAATGCAGCTTGTTCTTCTTTTAGAGTAACAAGTACCTCATCAGATTTAGATAAAATTATTTGAAAAATAGTATCTTTTTTCAATGTGTTGTTTTCTTGTTGTTGGACTTTCCTGCGGCTATCTATTTATGATGATATGATAAAAGTGTGATGATACAATAATACCTCAATTAATGTCAAGTGAGGCTGATTTTTTCTGGCAAAGAAAATGTACTTCTTATTTTGGTCTGTACTAGGTATATAAATATAACACTGTTAGAATTTCATTAGTTACATAAATTATTGTTGTTTTCATTTTTTGGGGTGGCTCCATAATAATATCAGTCTATTATTTTGGTATCAAATGTGTAGCAGCTCATTTATAGTAACCATAATCTTTATATTAAATTATAAACTCCATATAATTACATATAATTTTCTGACTACAAGTAGTGATGTAATTTTGGTACTTAAATACAAAGTAAAAGAAACTATTAATGAAAAGAAATCTCCACTTATTAGGAATTTCGTTTTTTCTTATTATGTTATTTGTGTGTTTGATTTTTTTGCTGGCATGTATACCTCGTTCCATATGCACGACTAGTTCCTTCTGCAGACAGAAGAATGTATTGAATATACTAGAATTGGAGTTACAAATTGTGAGCCATCCTGTTGTTGCTGCTAATCAAACTTGGGTTGTCTGAAATTCCATGCAAACTGCTTGTCTAGTATCGATTCTGTATTCCTTAGAAGGACACATCCATGTTCTGTGTATTAAAGGTAATTAATCAAAGTTTATTGAATCAGTATAGAAAATCCTTCTTATTTTTCTAGGACAGTAATTCACCATAATATTACTTACTTCCTGATTTTGATATGGGAACTGAAAGTAAGCCAACATTAATTATTAAGTTCTCACAGTGAGAAAAAGAAATGAAAGTTGGACTGTTTTTACTACCATGGGGAAATTCTGTTGTAATTTAAACTTTCTAGAAATTTTAGAATTGGTCAAACATAAATGACTTCAATTTTAATTTATGGTAGTAAACATTAACTAAGCTATTACATTCTTGATTTAAGTGTTTGGTTTATTCTTTTACTTTATTTCCATATTACAGAATACTAGAAGAAAGCAAATGAAATGACAAAGTTTCTCTATGAAGGAAAAAAATACCTCTTGTTTCCTTGCTTTTCGTGATGGTCATCAAAAGCAGCTATTGTGATAACCTTTATTGCCCTGCCTGGAGTTTTACTCCTAGTTATATGAACATGGGTAGATGCTAAATGTGAAAAAATCATTGATGGTTTGGGCTTCTTAGAATGGGTTTGTATTGATTAACATAAAATACTGAGAATCAAATTTATAACTTAGAAGTAAACCAAACTATATACAATCTTCTGTTCCTATAAGCAAAAGTATGTATTGAGGAAATTTAAAGCTACATGATCTTCAAATGAGACATGGTGAGTTTCTTTCATAATCAAGACAATTATCTTTAAACCTATTACTTTCTATTCTGTAAAAAAACATTTAATTAATGAGAATGAAGTTTCTATTAATTAAATCCATTTCTTCCTCAATTTGATTGAAATATTTTTTAGAGACCTACTTTATGCTTTGATTGTTACTAGTTCAACTTTCTTAAAGATTTGGCATTCTCTGGTCATTTTGAAATTAGTACTCCCTTTCCAGCCCACAGTAAGGGAGTATCCCAATCCACCTGCCTAGAAATATTTACTGGTAGACCTGACACTAAGGAGCTCTTCCACCTAGACCATCAAGTAACCTGGGGTACAGAACTAGTAAGGTTGTGGAGTTAGTACCCAGAGCACAGCTCTTCCACCCAGACCAGCAGGTAACCTGGGATACAGACCTAGTTAGGTGGTGCAGTGAGTGCCTAGAGCATAGAGAGTACTTGGAGGCTGTGCCCAAAACTCTGTCAGTGAGAATCATGATCTGCCTGGGAAAGGCAGTTCAACAATATCAGCTCCATGGGTGTTTTTACACCTGGACCAGATATGAACTTGACATAAAGGCTCAGGGAGGGAATAACGTGAGTTCTCAGTGAACAGAGGAAAGTGCTATACTCCCTGGAAAAGGATCAATTTTGGCCTGGAGGAAAAAAAAATCAGATCCCCACCACTAGAATTCAAGACCAGTGGGCAAAGGTCCCAGCTCCCAGAGCAGTCCCACAAGAGTTCCCCGACCTGAGCCCACAAAGCCAACTGAGTACCTGTGAACAGAACTCACTGCTCACCCGCAAAAAAAAAAAAAAAAAAAAAAAAAAAAAAAAAATACACACACACACTCAGAAGTAATTTTCTTCCTGAGCCCAAGGGCCCTCAAATCAACAGGAGAGACCGCCACCAGTCATTGAAAAAAAGACAGCCTATAATCACAGATAACAAGAGGGCAAGAGGAAAACAACAAAATTTAAAAAATGAAAAGCAAGACAACCTGGAAACATCAGAACCTTGCACTCCCACCACAGCAACCAGTGGACTGCCAAACACTCCAGAAAAAGGAAACTCAGATTCGAAATCATACCTCAAGATGATGATGAAGATCTTGAGAAGAGCGAGAATAACTTTCGTAAACAAGTATGGGAGGACAACCATAAAAAAATCGAACCTTTTAAAGAGGAAACAAGTAAATCACTCAGAATTCAAAGAACTACTGGAAAACACAACCAAAGAGATCAAGTAATTGAAAATGGAAATAGAATAATAGAGGAAAAACCCAATGCAAGGAGGGAAACTACATCCTAGAAAAAGCAAGAAAATAACTAAGCAAGAAACCAAAAAGAAGAAAGACACACAGACATAATTCTACCTCTAAAAGCATAATAGCATGAAACAGCAACCACTATTCCTTAATATCTGTAAACATAAATGGACTCAATTCCCCAATAAAGAAACACAGACTATCAGACAGGATACATAAATACAATCCAGCATTTTGCTGTATACAGGAAACTCATCTCAGAGACAAAGACAGACACTATCTCAAAGGAAAAGGCTGGAAAAAAAAAAAAAAAAAAAAACTTCCAAGCAAATGGCCCCAAGGAAAATGCTGGAGTAGCCATTCTAATATCGAATAAAGTAAATTTTCAATCAAAAGTTATCAAAAAAGACAAGGACACTTTTTACTCATTACAGGAAAAATTTATCAGGATGAATCCTCAATCCTTAACATATATGCTCCAAGTACAAGAGTAAACAAATTTATAAAACAAAACCTAATAAAGCTCAAAACATGCACCACAAACAATAATAGTGGGAGACTTCAACATCCCTCTCTCATTAATGGACAGATCATGGATGATGAAACTGAACAATGACACAATGAAACGAGTAGAGGTTATGAAACAATTAGAATAGACATCTACAAAATATTTCATCCTAAAAAAATAATACAACTTCTTCTCAGTACCTACTTAAAAACTGACCATATAGCCTGTCACAAAAGAAGCCTCAATAGATATAAGAAGGTTGAAATACTCCCATGCATCCTATCAAATCAACAGGGACAAAGGCTGGTCTTTAATAACAACAAAAACAACAAAAAGCCTATATACACATAGAAGCTGAACAATGCTCTACTCGACAATAGCATGGTCAAAAGAGAAATAAAGAAAGAAGTTAAGTATTTTCCATAATTTGATGAAAATCAAAGCACAACAGAGCCAAACTTTGGGATGCCATGAAAGCAGTATTAAGAAGAAAACTTATAGCTCTTAGTGCCTCCAAAAGAAAACTGGAGAGAGCATAATACATTAACAACTTGACAGCATAGCAGAAAGCTCTATAGCAAAAAAAGGCAGATACACCCAAGAGGAGAAGACAGCAGGAAATAATCAAACTCAGAGCAGAAATCAACCAAGAAGAAACAAAAAGAACCATACAATGAATCAACAAAACCAAGAGCTGGTTCTTTGAGAAAATTAACAAGATTGATTAAACCCTTAGCCAGACTAACTAGAGGGCAAAGAGAGAGTATCCAAATTAACGAAATCAGAAATGAAAGTGCAGACATACCAACTGAAACTGAGTAAATCCAAGAAATCATCACATCCTACTACAAAAGCCTTTACTCAACATAATTGGAAAATCTGGAGAAAATGGATGAGTTTCTAGACAGATAACAGGTTCCAAAGTTAAACCAAGAACAAGAAAACCAACTAAATAATCCCATAACACCTAAAAAGTAGAATCAGTGATCAAAAGCCTCCCATCCTAAAAAAGCTCAGAACCAGATGGGTTCAGGGCAGAATCCTATCAGATATTTATTGACAACCTAATACCAATACTCTCCAAACTACTCCACAAAGTACACTCAGGTGAAACAATACCTAACTTATATTTTGATGCCACAATAACCTTCTTTCCAAAACCACAAAAGACCCTACAAGGAAGTAGAACTTCAGGCCAATCTCCCTTATGAACAATGATGCAAATATACTCAACAAAATTCTTGCAAACTGAATCCAAGAAGACATCAAAATAATCATTCAACATTATCAAGTAGGCTTCATCCCTGGAATGAAAGGATAGTTTAACATACAGAAATCCATCAATGTAATTCACCTTATAATAAAACTCAAAGGGAAAAAAAAAACAAAAACACATGGTCATCTCATTAGATGTTGAGAAAGCATTTAAAAAAAATTCAAGAATAATCCAAAAAAAAGAAAGAAAAAATTCAAAACATTTTCATGTTAAAATCTAAGAAAGAACAGAAATCCAAACCCTATATGTAAACATAATCGAATAAATTTACAGTAAACCAATAGCCAACATCAAATTTAACAGTGAGAAACTTGAAGTAATCCCACTAAAATTAGTGAAAATTCAAGGCTGACTATTCTCCTCCTACCTGTTCAACATAGTTCTTGAACTTCCATCCAGAGCAATTAGACAGCAAAGGAAATCAAATGGATACAAATCAGAAAGGAAGAAGTAAAAACATCACTATTTGCAGATCACATGGTAGTTTAAGGAAGTGACCCCAAAAATTTCACCTGAGAACTTTAACAGCTGATAAAGAACTTCAGTAAAGCGTCTGGTTATAAAACTAACTCAAACAAATCAATAGCCTTCCTCTACTTAAAGAACAAACATGCTGAGAAAGAAATTAGGTAAAAGATACACTTCACAATTGTCACAAACAATATGAATTACCTTGGTGTGACTCTAACTAAACAAGTGAAGGACGTGTATGACAAGAACTTTAAATATCTGAAGAAGAAAATTGAAGAAGATATCAAAAGATGGAAAGATCTCCCATGCTCATGGATTGTAAGGATTAACATTGTAAAAATGGCCATCTTACCAAAAGCAATCTACAGATTCTATGCAATCCCCATCAAAATTCCAACCCCGTTCTTCATGGAATTGAAAGATCAATGTGCAATTTCATATGGAATAACAAAATACCTAGAATAGCGAAACACATCCTTAATAACAAATAAACATCTGTGGAAATCACTATCCCTGACCTCAAGCTATATTACAAGGCAATTGTGCTGAAAACTGCATGGTACTGGTACAGAAATAGGCATGTGGATCAATGGAATAGAATAGAAGATCCAGAAATGAGCCCTCATGTATATGGTCACCTGATTTTTGACAAAGAAGCAGTAAACATTCAATGGAAAAAGGACAGCCTATTCAACAAATGGTGCTGGACCAACTGGTACTCAGCATGCAGAAGAATGAAAATAGCCACTTTCTTATCTCCTAGTACAAAGCTCAAGTGCAAGTGGTTCAAAGATCTCCACATTAAACCAGGTACACTGAAATTATTAGAAGAGAAATTAGGAAAAACATTACAACATATAGTCACAGGGGAAATTTTCCTGAACAGAACACTAATAACCAGTGCTCTAAAACCAAGGATTGAGAAATGGGACTTAATGAGATTGCAAAGTTTCTGTAAGGCTAAGGACAGTGTCAATAAACCAAAGCAGCAGCCAACAAATTGGGAAAAGATCTTTACTAACCCCACATCTGATAGAGTTCTAATATCCAATATACAAAAAAAACTCAAGAATTTAGATGCCAGAGAGTCAAACAATCCTATAAAAAATGTTTTACAATGCTTAAAAAAATCTCAATTGAGAAATATAGAATGGATGGAAATCATCTAAGGAAGTGCTTGATATCCTTAGTCATCAGGGAAATGCAAATCAAAACAACCCTGAGATTCCACGTCACACCAGTCAGAATGGCTAAGATCAAAAACTCAGATGACAGTAGATGCTCTTGAGGAAGTGAAGAAAAAGGAACACTCCTACACTGTTGGAAGGGTTTTAAGTTGTTACAACCACTCTGAAAATCAGTCTGGCATTTCCTCAGAAAATTGGACATAGTCCTACCTGAAGACCCAGTTATTTCATTCTTGGCATATACCCCTGAGTTGCTCTAACATACAGTAATGACACATGCACCACAATATTCATAGCAGCTCTTTTTATAATAGCCAAAAGCTGGAAAATACACAGATGTCCTTCAGTAAATGAATGAATACAATGACTGTGGTATATTTTTGTAATGGAGTATTACCCAAATATTAGACACAATGAGTTTATGAAATTCCTAGGAAAATGGATGCATCATGAGAATATAATCCTGAGTGTGGTAACACAGTCACAAAAGAATAGAGAAAATATTCAATCACTGATAATTGGACATTAGCTCCAGAAAGCTCTGAATACCCCAGAAACAACTCACATGCTATATGAAGCTCAAAAAAAAAAAAAAAAAAAAAAAGCCCAAAAGTGAATGCCTCAGTCATTCTTAGGACAAAAAATAAGTTTATAGCACCCCCCTCAGAATGTGGTACACCTGCACCTTAAATCATTAATAATCTAAGAGCTATGAATATAGCCTTGTGTCAATTTTTGGTATTAAAAATTCATTATGTTTAATCTGTCCACACAAAGAAAACTCTGACTGTTTCTTTGTTACATTATGTTCTACATTTACTTTATGTTTATGGTGACTATTAATATTTCAATGCATATTATCAAACCTCTAAAATAATTAAATACTTATAATAATATATTCATATAATGTTATGCCAAATTGTCTTTAAAAATCTGTACATGTATCTCTTTTTTTAAAAAAAAAAATAAAGTTGTAAGGAAAAAATCTAGTGTTGGGATTCTGTAAACCCCACCCCTCAGTTACCTAGCAACAGCCAGGTATAGCCCACCCCTCAATTACCCAGCAGTGGCCAGGTATGCTCCGCCCCAGTGACCTGACACTATAAAAGGAGCTGCTTGACCCCTCCTCTCTCTCTTGGCCTCTCTTGCTCTTGTGCTCTTGCAGCTTTGCTCTCCCTCTTCCCTTCCCTTCCCCCCTCTCTCCCAGGAGCTCATGGCCTGCCTCTACTCCTCTACTTCTCTCTCTCTCTCTGCCTCTGCCACCCTCTTAACTCTCCCATGACCTGAATAAACTCTCTTCCATACTATACCTTTGTGTGGCTCGTCCCTCAGGGAAGGGATTCCCAACATGGACCCCCCAGAGACATCTCCCTTGCCCTCAGGCCTCGCCGCACCTCCATGGGCCATATGCCCCCCACTCTCTTCATCCTTCCCCTAACATTGGTGCTGTGACTCGGATCATTATCCTTTTACAACATTGGTGCCCTGTGACTCTTCCTTTCAGTGACTTTTCCTTTCATTGGTGCCCTGTCATCTTTTCCTTACATTGGTTCCCCGTGTGAGGAGGTTAGATTTCCTCACGACCAGATAATCTCTTTCCTTTCCGTGACTTTTAACAACCTTGGATTGGTGCCAGCACGCCTCAAGTAAATGCAGGTTCGCATCCCGATGCTCACTAGCCCAAGACCCGGTAAGTTCCCTTCCCACATCGGTCAGAATAAGCATCCAAGTGGTCCCTAGGAAGTGTTCCTGAACTACCCCTGAGAACAGATGCTTTTACTGACCTTCATTCTAGGACTTTTTCCCTTGGGACCCCTCTCCTCTTTTTACTAGACCCAGGCCAGGCCTGGATCTCATTCTGGAGCACCGCCTCCGAGGAGCACTGCCTCCATTTTAACCCCATTGCAGACTCTCACCCATGGGCCGCCTCTGTGGAGCACAGCCTCCGAGTTTAGGGCCCCCATGGCAGATATCCCTACCCTCACCCATGGGCTTGTCTTCGCCGCCTTTGTCCCTATTTCCTGGGATGCTTTAGCTTAATTTACAGTGATCAGAAACCAATAAACTGGACTCCCTTTCTAGCTATCTGTTCTGTGTGAAGGTCTGGCCCTGCTCCTAGCCTCTGCTTAAGACTGTTTGCTAGACCTAGTTGTTCCCATCCCACGTGTGCTTTCTCTGTCCTGGTCTCTGTCCCAGACTCTTTCTGTCTGCTGGGACCCAGTGGGCAGGCATCTGGTCCTGCCGAAGGTTCAGCCTTGGTTGCTTGGGCCTGCGGCAGGAATCCAGAGCTAGTAGAGCCTGCCAGTAGGTGAGCTTCCTGAAAGGAGCAGCAGCCAGTGACACCATTCCTGCAGGAGCTTCAGAGCAGGCTGATGTGCTGTAGGCCTAGTGCCCCAGGCTCCGGCCGCTCCCTAGCGGCAGTGAGCAGAAGGGTGGCGATTGGGTTTCTGGAGGGACCCTGGCCCTGCTGGCAGTCCCTAAAGAAAATATGAAAGCAGGCCTCCTAGTAAGCAGCCACCTGCCTAGCAGATCACACACATGGTCCCCTGCCTTGGAGGCAGCACAGGTACTCCCCCGCCCACCGAGGGGCGGGGTGGCCCGCCCCCTGGCCGGAACTGCTAGCCTTGCCCTGCTGCCACAGCACCAAACCCCCTCACTGTATGTGAGTGCCTCCAGTGCCCCAACTGCACTTTTTCACCTGTGTGCAATAGTGCCTGTCTCATGCATGTTTTGTTTCCCTTTATTACTTTCAATCTTATTCTGCCTGCTAGATTAAAAGTTTTATTTATTCTAAGCCAGATTTCTGACTGCATTGACAGCTAAGGTAACTGCAGTTTAACAACTAAAAAAAAAAAAACAGATTTCTATTTTCTACCAAGTAGCTCAGATATATGGTTACTTTCTTACATAACTCTGGTTCCATTAATGCTTCAAGTTTCCTCTTGCTAAATTTCCTTTTCCACTACATATAATTCTTGCTCTTTCTGCTCCATAAAGGCTCATCTTAAAAATGTTTATGTTGTTAACTCATGTTGTTATCTCTATAAGCTACAATCAGATCTACCTCCAATAGACCAAATAAGACTCCACCCAGATAAGTACATCTGCCTAAAGCTCACTACCTATTCTAAAGGGTGGGATTCCTCTAGATTTCAAATGTGAGTTTCAAATGTACATCTAAAATTTTTCTTTCTTTACTGAGATAGTTAAGCCAAACCTGCACAGGGACCTAGATTTTCTCGCGACCGGTCCTTGCCGGCCACCCTGGCCCACGCCATCGGTCTCGGCATAGCCTCGGCTACATGGCTGGTGCTGTGGTTGCCTATTCCTCTTAACCGACGCCAGTGCCTCGAGTTCCCATACTGTCTCTCGTTCCGTTGACTGCCGCAGTGACCGTCTCCCTGCTGCCACCATGTGCCACAGCTGCCTCTCTGTCTGCCGCTGTGGCTGATCTGCCAACAGCTGCCCGACTCACAGACTTCCAGCACATGAGTTGTCGCCATTACTGAAGCTGTAGACACTTGCTGGCCACTGCTCCGCCATGTGTGCCAATAACTCCTGCCACGTGGGCCGCGGGGATAGATCAGCCACACACCACACAGTTTCAATTTTCCTGATACCAGATCGTGGCTAAGGTTCCCGCACAAACACCGGCAAATTGGTAGAGATTGTCACTCCAGTTGGCAGAGAAAATCCCCGATTTCCCAAAAAAGGCCTGGCCACCCTTTGCGGGCAAAGAGGGTTACTTGTCTATAGCCACTGTTTTGAGACAGACATTGACCATTGAGAAGGTCCTGTCGGGAGTGCCTTTTACTTTTTCCCTTCCCCCAGGGCTCTAGCAGCCGGTTCACTCAGCCGAAGACCAGGCCTGGCGAGGGCACTCTCTGCCAGATCCGGGATCTGGCGAAGCCACCAGGAGTCCGAGTGATGACTCGCGACCCCTGCACATAGGCGAAACTTTTCTACCGAGTTTCATCCACTGGGACGCTGGATTGGATGGCTCTGTAGCCCCCTCCCTTTACCTTCCCATTGGACAACTCAATGTCTCAAAACGGGTCACCAGGCTCCCCACTGGGATGTCTCCTGAAAAATTTTCAAATCTCTAACACTGACAACTCAGCTAAAGACATCTAAATTGATACACCTCTACAACAATGTTTAGACTCAGTATCCACTAGATAATGACTCAAAATGGCACCCTAGACTCATTAATTTTATGAGACCTTCACTCATACTGCCAAAGATCTGGTAAATGGAAAGAGGTTCCCTGTGTACAGGCATTTATCTATCTCTGCTCTAATCCTCTGTGTTCTTGTAACCCCACCCATCTCCTTTTAGCAATGAGACAATAAGGCAGATGACACCACAGCTCTCGATCCAGCCAACGAGCCATTGCCACAAAATCCAAACCTCTACCTCAGCTTCTACTCATGCTACTCTAAGCTTTTCAAACTCCCCTCCACAGCCAGACCCACATGTAAATGTGGACACGCCATCCAGCCTCAAGCACCACTGCCGGTGCCCCTTTCCTCCCTTTGTGTCCTCTTCTGCACCGCAATCTTATAGTCTGACGTTCCATGCTTTACTATGAGTCTCACTAATAATTTACTTCCTGAGGAAAGCCAGCGAGTTTGGGAGCAGAAAAAATGCATGCAGACGAGATCCATGAAACAGATAGACACTAACTTAGACCCTAAAAACCCAGAAGGTAAACAACTTCTAATGACCTATTTCTTTACCCAGAGCTACCCCGACATAAGAGACTAGCTTAAAAGCTTGAGAGGGGACCCCTAACTCCAGAGACAGAAATCTTGGTGCTGGCCTTTAAAGTGTACCATAGGAAAGGTAGAAAGCTCACAAATACCATATGCTGGCAAAGGCTTCCCGACCAGCCCCAGCCGCTGCTACACCACCAGGCCCCTTCTACAGATGTGGTTAATAGGTCATTGGGTAAAAGCTTGCTCCAGCCCTCACAAGCCAAGAGGCCGTATCCTAAGTATGATCCAGAGGAACATTGGGCTGTTGATTGCCCTGTGTCACGCAAGACAGAGGTACATCATGCCCAAATAACCCTCCAGCCTTCTAGGTTTGGCTATGGACAACTAAAGAGGCCCAGGCTCCCTTGACCTGACCACTGCCATCACAAACACGGAGCCACGGGTAGCTATCATGGTATGTGAGCAGCCCATCTCCTTCCCCTTGGACACTGGGGCCACTTACTCTGTTCTGACGGAGTTTTGGGGACCTACTTCTCCCTCTCATTTTCCTATTGTCGGGTAAGAAGACACCTTACCTTCCTCACCAGATTCCAGCACTCACTTACATTTTTAGGGGTGTACCTGTCAGTCATTACTTTTGGTAGTTTAGTGCCAACATGTCCTGTCCCTTTATTGGAGAAGAGATCTAGCTAAGTTGGGAGCCTCTATTTCCTTTGCTCCCCCCCCCATTTGCCTGAACCCAAGCTCGCTAGCAAACCCTCTGCTTCTTCTATCCAGTCAACCTACTAACACAAACATGTTTCCTTTACCAGCCTCTCAGGTAGACCTCCGAGTCTGTTACTAAACACTCTTCTGTTGTCATCCAATTACTAGACCCTACCTGGACCCTTTTAAGGTGATTCTTGAGACACCTGCAGCTCTTTTACCACATACAAGATCCACGAGATCCCAGGTGGGAGACAGAAATTGTTGGTAAGCTCCACTGTAAAAAACCAGCCAGAGTCCCCCCTGTAAGTACTATCAACATTCAGCTGCCCTGACTCTGACATTGCCATGACTCCACACCATTCCCCTATCCCTATTCATGGCATGGCAAGCCGTTTTAAAATATCCAGGACACATTGTAGTAATTTGCTCCAAAACTTATCAATCTTCTACTTCAACGATAGACAAAAAATTTCTAACCAAACTATTAATTAGTTTCTGTTACAGGATTACCAGCCACTGTCCATAGAGGAGCCTGATGTGAACATCTGCCAGGTGGGTCCTGATGGTGAAAGCCAGCTGCACCCCCTTACGACGCCCCAAGACAGCAGGAATCAGCCAATGAGACTTGATGTCCCTATTCCCCTTTCATCATCGACCTCCCCTTCCCGTTTTTCCTCCTTTTTATAATGAGAAAAGGGGAGGAATGGCAGCATTAGGACTGAAAAATCTATCTTCTAAACCAAATGTACTTAATCCCTACCTATAATGTATGCATATGTATGTTCCAGCATCTTGTCAAGTCCAGGTGCTTATTACATCTAGAACAGCCCCAGAGAAGCAACCTACAGATGCTTCAGCCTTCTCTCACAGACACAGATGCTTCCACTGGACCTGTTACTTCTGGCCTATCCTCAGATGGTTCCACAGACCCTTGACAACAAGGAAACAGCCAACTCTTAAGACTAGACAAACATCCCTACCCCCACTTTTCTGGACTCTCTAAAAACATTGCCCCAAACAAGCATGAAGCAGTTAAGAGATCACAATGACCCTATTCCTGGTCCACCATTGCCTCTAATTTTTCTTTTTTAATTAAACAAAAATGGGGGAATGTTGGGATTCTGTAAACCCCACCCCTCAGTTACCTAGCCACAGCCAGGTATACCCCACCCCTCAATTACCCAGCAGTGGCCAGGTATGCTCCGCCCCAGTGACCTGACACTATAAAAGGAGCTGCTTGACCCCTCCTCTCCCTCTTGGCCTCTCTTGCTCTTGTGCTCTTGCAGCTTTGCTCTCCCTCTTCCATTCCCTTCCCCCCTCTCTCCCAGGAGCTCATGGCCTGCCTTTACTCCTCTACTTCTCTCTCTCTCTCTGCCTCTGCCACCCTCTTAACTCTCCCATGACCTCTTCCATACTATATCTTTGTGTGGCTGGTCCCTCAGGGAAGGGATTCCCAACATGGACCCCCCCCCCAGAGACATCTCCCTTGCCCTCAGGCCTAGCCGTATCTCCATAGGCAATATGTCCCCCACTCTCTTCATCCTTCCCCTAACATTGGTGCCGTGACTCGGATCGTTATCCTTTCACAACATTGGTGCCCTGTGACTCTTCCTTTTAGTGACTTTTTCTTTCATTGGTGCCCCGTCATCTTTTCCTTACAACTAGTACTCCGAAAAATCTGAGTTTTTGTCTTTGACATGATGCTAAAATGTTTGTATACCTAAGCAAGTTTCTTTAGTAAGGTTTAGTATGTTTATCAGCAAAATGTATACCAAATAATCACTTCATCCAAAGTTTTTATGAGGATTGAGTAATGAGCAAATATTATACTTTAATACATGCCATTCATTGTTCTAGATGCATGGAGAACAGTAGATAATTAAATGAATTTAAAATTTGTGCATCCTTAAGAAATTTTTTTTGGAAAATATAGAATATATTATTAAGTTATCAAACTATTTTTGAAATATGTGCACTTCATGGAATATAGTATAATAATTTAATACATGAATACCCTATAAAACATCAAATCAGAGAGATGAACACTCCCATATCTCATTAATTATTTTTGTGTTTGGGGAGTTTTAACTCTCTTCTAAACATTTTGAAAGAGAATTGATGCCTTTACTTGACACTTGTTTATCCTAATTGAAAGTATTTCAGGTGTCATTATTCCTTACTGGCCTTGTGTATGGATTACTATCCCACTTCAATCTTCCAAAGCATTGACTTCCTAGAAAAACTTATATTCTAGTTTGGGAAAGCATATAATATATAAGTAAGCATATAGAATTAATTAGGTTAATCTAAATACTAAAATAAAGGAAAGTAGTAATATGGTAGATGCTTATTTGTTGTGAACT
>NC_137970.1:69307141-69529641 GCF_963924665.1 Micromys minutus
TTTCTATTTCTTTTAATTCTTATTCTCCTCAGGCCTAATTATGCTGAACTTATTCAGAATGATAATTATAATAACTTTTGCCACTAGCCTCACCATTTTCCAGCTGCTGGCTCTACTGCCCCCTCTATTATCCAGCTATTATCCACAGTCAATATTTTGAATAAATTATCCTTACACATTACCTCCTCTTCCTGGCTATCCATTCCATTTAATTTTATGTACTTGGCAGTATTCTGAAACAATACTTGAAGGTCACCAATGATTTCTCTAAACATTGAATTAGCCTTAATTATCTTTGGTTTATCTGGAGCATTTATTCATTGAACATTCATTCCAGAGGGGGAAATGCTGATCTGATCATAGTCCTCATTTATGAGGAGGTCACAATCTGGTGAGTGATACTGAGCATATAAACAAAATATGTGTTCTGGAATTAATGGTATAACTATAATATGTATAAATTACTATGGGAAAACAAAAGTGGTGTTTATTAATTATACTCAGTGAAGTTGGAAAAGACTCATTATTATTGATGAACTTCCTTCCTGCATAATGGTTCCCCTTTCCAAGACCTTCTTCATAACCAATAGCACACTATTAAATCCAGGAAATATTAACTCTCAATATGTATAAGTGAACAGGGTGTGTTCTGGCACTTGTCTTTATGAAGTATGTAGAGTCTCCTTATATTCTCTATGTTGCCTGTTGTCTTGGATAGTTCTTCATTGCTGTGAAAAGACTCTATTACAAAGACAACTCTTATAAAGGCCAACACTGTACTCAGGGTGGCTTATAGGTTCAGAGATTGAGTCCATTATCATCATAGCGGGAAGCATGGTAACATCCAGGCAGGCATTGTACTGGAGGATCTGAGAGTCCTACACCTTTTTCTAAAGGCAAACAGGAACAGACTGGCTTCCAGGCAGCCAGGAGAAGTGTATCTTTAAAGCCTGTTCCCACAGTGAGACATTTATGCCAACATGGCCACACGGACCCTAAAAAGTGACACTTCCTGGGCCAAACACATTAAAACCAGCAATTCACTGGGTTGTTTTGAGGATTTACAAAAGTGCCTGTTCCATAGGCATATAACACATGGTATCCTACTTCTCAAACACTATTTTGTACTACCTTGCTACCTTTTTCTTTCTAAAATTAGCTTAATTTAAAATTATTTTTTTTTCACAAAATACATAAATTTTTTGTCAGCACAACTTAAAACGTATGGGGTCTGACTTTTCCTACTTTGTTTCCTATTTTTACTCATTGACAAAAAATGCATAGATTTTTTTTTTTACAGTGACTCCAATTTAGCCATTTTTGCCTCCTGTATATGACAACTCTTTATAATTGTATAAGTCCTTGGCATTTGACACAAAGTTACTCAATATAATTTCACTTATCTATGCATACTTTCTACCAAATTTTATTTACTTATATATTTTATAAAAAGAAAAACAGGATGACCCCTAAAAGTAGGTGTTGCTTAACCAAGAATATTTTGTATTTATGTACTATTTCTGAATGTTATTAAAGAAATAGAATTTATTTAATTTCAGTTAGTAATCCATATGTAACAATTAGTACAGTTAAAACTATTGCACATGTGGTTAATTAGTGGACAGCTCTCGATGATTGCAATGATTCACTCTTATTTTCATTGATATTTGCTAAGTCTGCTTAGCAAAATAATATAAGAATTTAAGCTTTTCAAAAAACTATTTAAGACAGGCGCTCAGGCCATCTGCCATCAGGAACAGTGGAGATCCAGGGACACAGGCCTGGTGAGAAGGTGTTCCAAGTAGGCAGGGAGCAGAGAGATCTCTGCTGAGCACTTGGAAAATACGCCCCCCCCCCCACTGGTTCAGAGGAGCAGGAACCCTGCTTCTGCTTCGGAGTTGTGTGTTCCAAGCCAGCAGCCCGTGCATACAGAATAGGCGCTCAGGCCATCTACTACCAGGAACAGCAGAGATCCAGAGACACAGGCCTAGTGAGATGGTGCTCCGAGAAGCCAAGTAACCAGGGAACAGAGAGGTCTGTGCCAAGCGCACAGAAAGTGCACACCCTCCCCTCCCACCCCACTCTTGGTTCAGGGAAGCAGGAACCCTGCTTTGGGCTGTCTGTTATCAGCTGGCAGCCTGTGCATACAGAATAGATACTCACGCCATCTGCCACCAGGAACAAGTGGAGATCCAGGGACACAGGCCAGGTAAAAGAGAGAGGCTAGAACCATTCACTGACAAGAAGACCACATATAAACATAGACAACAAGATGGCAAGGAGAAAGCTAAAGTATGTACCCCAGGAAAACCAGGACAACCTGACAATGCCAGAAACCAGCTTTCCCATCATAGCAAACAGCTGAATGCCAAACACTCCAGAAAAAGAAGACTCAGACCCGAAATCATACCTCAAGATGATGACAGAGATCCTTAAACAAGAACAGGAGGAAAAGCATAAAGAATTAGATGCTTTTAAAGTAGAAACAAGAAAAACACTCAAAAAACTCAAAGAACTAGAGGAAAACAGAACCAAAGAGATGAAAGAATGAAAGAAAGAATTTAAAACAGAAATGGACACAATAAAGAAGACACTAAAAGAGATAACATTGAAAACACAGAAAAAAACAGTCAGAGAAGATGCAAAAATCAAAAAGCTCCTAAACTAAAATGTCTAGGAGATCCAGGACACAATGAGAAGACCAACCTAAAACTAATAGGAATAGAAGAGGGTGAAGAATATCAACTAAGAGGCACAGTAAATATCTTCAACAAAATCGTAGAAAACTTCCCTACCCTTAAGAATGAGATGACCATGAGCATAAAACCAGCCTACAGAACTCCAATAGGTTAGACCAGAAAAGAAATTCTTCCTGACACATGATAGTCAAAACTCCAAGTGTCCAAACAAAGAAAGAATACTAAAAACAGTAAGGGGAAAAGGTCAGGTAACATATAAAGGCAGACCAATCAGAATCATACCGATTTCTCAACAGAGACTATGAAAGGTAGTAGAGCCTGGACAGACATCATGCAGACCCTAAGAGAGCACAAGTGCCAGCCCAAGCTGCTATACCCAGCAAAACTCTCAATCATCATAGATTGAGAGACTAAGATATTTCAAGACAAAACTAAATTGATACAATATCTGACCACAAACCCAGCATTACAACGAATTATAGGTGAAAAACTCAGTACAATGCGGGGAACTACATCCTAGTAAAAACAAGAAAACTCCTAAGCAAGAAAACCATAAGAAGAAACACACACTGGCACAATTCTACCTCCAAAAGCAAAAATAGCAGGAAACAGCAACCACAATTCCTTGATATCTGTTAACATAAATGGATTCAATTCCCCAATAAAAGGTTATAGGCTATCATCTGGACAGAAATACTAGATATATAAACAAAACTCAGCATTTTGTTGCATACAGGAAACTCATCTCAGAGACAAAGACAGACACTATCTCGGAGTAGTAAAGGGTTGGGAAAAAAAAATACTTCCATGCAAATGGCCCCAAGGAGCAAGCTGGAGTGGCCATTCTAATATTGAATGAAATAGATTTTCAAACAAAAGTCATCAAAAAAGATAAGGTAGGACACTTTTTGCTCATTACAGGGGAATTTGGTCAGGTGGAACTCTAAATCCTTAACATATATGCTCCAAATACAAAAGCACCCACATTCATAAATGAAACCCTACTAAAGCTCAAAAAATACATTGCACCCCACACAATAATAGTGGGAGACCTCAATATCCCACTCTCACCAATGGAAACAGAAACTGAACAAGGACACAGTAAAAATAGCAGAGAATATGAACCAACTGGAATTAATAGATATCTATAAAACATATCATCCTACAACAAGAGAATACACCTTCTTCTCAGCACCTCACAGCACCTTCTCGAAAATTGACCACATAATTGGTCACAAAATGAGCCCCAATAGATATAAGTTACTGAAATTAAAAACAGGACCAGGTAAACCATCTAAATAAACCCATAACACGTAAAGAAATAGAGGCAATCATCAAAAGCCTCCCAACCAGAAAAAGCCCAGGTCCAGATGGGTTCAGTGCAGAATATTATCAGACACTTATTGACAACCTAATATCAATACTCTCCTAACTATTCCACAAAATAGAATCAGATGGAATACTACATAATTCATTTTTTGAGGCTACAATAACACTCGTTTCTAAACCACAGAATGGAGTTAAAAGAAAGAGAACTTCAGACCAATCTCAATTATAAACAATGATACAAAAATACTCAACAAAATCCTTGCAAATTGAATCCAAGAACACAACAAAAGTATCATTCACCATGATCATGTAGGCTTCATCCCTGGGATGCAGGGATGGTTTAATATACAGAAATCCATTAATGTAATCCACAATATAAAGAAACTCAATGAAAAAAAAAACATGGTCATCTCACTAGGTACTGAGAAATTATTTGACAAAATTTAACACCCCTTCATGTTAAAAGTCTTGGAAAGAGCAGGAATCCAAGGCCCATTCCAAAACATAATAACAGCAATATACACCAAACCAACAGCCAACAACAAGCTTAATGGTCAGAAATTTAAAGCAATCCCACTAAAATCAGGGACTCAACAAGGCTGCCCACTCTATCCATACCTATTCAACAAAGTACTGGAAGTCCTGGCTGGAGCAATTAGACAGCAAAAGGAAATCAAAGGGATACAAATAGGAAAGGAAGAAGTAAAAACATCACTATTTGCAGATGACTTGATAGTGAACTTAAGCGACCACTCAATTTTCACCAAGAACTCCTACAGCTGATAAACAAGTTCAGCAAAGTGGCTGTATATAAAATTAACTCAAACAAATCAGTGGCCTTCCTATATTCAAAGGACAAAGATGTGGAGAATGAAATTAGGGAAAAGATACCCTTCACAATAGTCACAAAAACTATGAAATACCTTGGTGTGACTCTAACTAAACAAGTGAAGGACCTGTATGACAACAACTTCAAATCTCTAAAGAAGGAAATCGAAGAAGATCTCAGAGAATGGAACGATTTCCCATGCTCAAGGATTGGAAGGATCAACATTTTAAAAATGGCCATTTTACCAAAAGCAATCTTCAGATTCAATGCAATCCCCATCAAAATTTCAACCCAATTCTTCATTGAATTGGAAAGAGCAATGTGCAATTTCATATGGAATAACAAAAGACCAAGAATAGCGAAATCCATCCTTAACAACAAGAAAACATCTGCAGGAATCACTATCCCTGACTTCAAGCTATATTACAAGGCAATTGTGCCAAAAACTGCATGGTACTGGTACAGAAATAGGCAGGTGGATCAATGGAATAGAATAGAAGATCCAGAAATGAGCCCTCATGTATATGGTCACCTGATCTTTGTCAAAGGAGCTGTAACCGTTCAATAGAAAAAGGACAGACTATTCAACAAGTGGTGTTGGTCCAACTGGCACTCAGCATGCAGAAGAATGAAAATAGACCCTTTCTTATCTCCTTGTACAAAGCTCGAGTGTAAGTGGATCAAAGATCTCCACATTAAACCAGGTACACTGAAACTATTAGATGAGAAAGTAGGGATAACCTCAGAACACATAGGCACAGGAGAAAATTACCAGAACAAAAAACCAATGGCTCGTGCTCTAAGGTCAAAGATTGACAAATGGGACTTAATGAGATTGCAAAATTTCTGTAAGGCTAAGGATACTGTCAAGAAAACACAAAGGCATCCAACAGAGGGGGAAAAGATCTTTACCAACTCCACATCAGATAGAGGCCTTCTATCCAAGGTGTACAAGGAACTCAAAAAGCTAGACACCAGAGAATCAAACAAACCTATAAAAATGGGGTACAGAGCTAAACAACTAATTTTCAATTGAGTAATATTGAATGGCTGAGAAACATCTAAGGAAGTGATAGACATCCTTAGCCATCAGGGAAATGCAAATAAAAACAACCCTGAGATTCCACCTCACACCAGTCAGATTGGCCAAGATCCATAACTCAGATAACAACAGATGCTAGCAAGGATGTAGAGAAAGAGGAACACTTCTCCATTTTTTTTGGGGTTGTAAACTGATACAACCACTCTGGAAATCAGTTTGACGATTCCTCAGAAAATTGGATATAGTACTACCTGAACATCCAGCTATTCCTCTTCTGGGCATATGTCCTAGAGACACTCCAATATACAACAAAGACACATGCACCACAATGTTCATAGCAGCTCTATTTGTAAAAGCCAAAAGCTGGAAAGAACCCAGATGTTCATTAGTAGATGAATGGATACAAAAATTGAGGTACATTTAAACAATGAAGTACTACTCAGCTATCAGAATCAATGACTTAAAGAAATTCTTAAGAAAATGGATGCATCTAGAGAATATCATCCGGAGTGAGATAACCTAGTCACAAAAGAATAGAAATAATATGCAGTCACTGATAATGGCATACTAACCCCAGAAAGCTCTGAACACCCCAGAAACAACGCACAGACTGTGTGATGTTCAAGAAAAAAGAAAAGAAAAAACCATTATGCTCAATCCTTACACACCAAGAAAACTTTGACTAATTCCGGGTTACATCCTGTTTTACATGTACTTTATGCTCATTGTAACTAGTAAGACCTTAATGCACACTATCAAAACTTTGGAAAACAAAAAATAAACCAAGCACTGACAAAAATGTATTCGTATACATTTATGCAAAAATGTTTAAATTTTGTTCATTTAGTTTTTTAAATAAAGTTGTTCAAAAAAATAAATAAAAACATCCTTCTATCCAGTTTGACTGAATATGACCAATGCACAGGTAAGAGTAACTTAAAAGAGCAAAATCTATAAAATAAAAAAAAAGGAAATCGAGGAAGATCTCAGAAAATGGAAAGATCTCCCATGTTCATGGATTAGAAGGATCAACATTGTAAAAGTCACCATCCTACGCAAAGCAATCTACAGATTCATAGCAATCCCCATCAAATTACCAACCCAGTCCTTCACAGAGTTGGAAAGAGCAATGTGCAATTTCATCTGGTATAACAAAACACCTAGAATAGCGAAATCCATCCTCAACAACAAGAAAATATCTGTAGGAATCACTATCCCTGACTTCAAGCTATATTACAAGGCAACTGTGCTAATACCTGCATGGTACTGGTACAGAAAGAGGCATGTTGATCAATGGAATAGAATAGAAATTCCAGAAATGAGCCCTCACATATATGGTCACCTGATTTTTGACAAAAGGAACTGTAAACATTCAATGGAAAAAGGGCAGCCTATTCAACAAATGGTGTTGGTCCAACTGGCACTCAGCCTGCAGAAGAATGAAAATAGACCCTTTCTTCTCTCCTTGTACAAAGCTCAAGTGCAAGTGGATCAAAGATCTCCATGTTAAACCAGATACACTGAAACTATTAGATAAGAAATTAGGGAAAACCTTACAGCACATGGGCACACAAGAAAATTTCCTGAACAGAGCACCAATGGCTCATGCTGTAAGGTCAAATATTAACAAATGGGACTTAGTGAGATTTCATAGTTTCTGCAAGGCTAGGAACACTGTCAAAAAAAAAAAAAAAAACAAAAAAAAAAAAAAAAAAAAAACAAAACGGCAACCAACAGAGTGGGGAAAGATCTTTATCACCCCACATCAGATAGAGGCCTAATATCCAAGGTATACAAAGAACTCAATAAGCTAATTCACTAGAGAACCAAACAACCCTATTTAAAAATGAGGTACAGAGCTAAACAAAAAGTTCTCAATTGAGGAATATTGAATGGCTGAGAAGCATCTAAGGAAGTGCTCAACATCATTAGCCATCAGAGAAATGCAAATCAAAACAACCCTGAGATTCCACCTCACACCAGTTTGATTGGCCAAGATCAAAAATTCAGATGACAGCAGATGCTGGGGAGGATGTGGGAAAAGAGGAACACTTCTCCACTGTTGTTGCGGTTGTAAACTGGTACAACCACTCTGGAAATCAGTCTGGTGATTCCTCAGTTAATCGGACATAATTATTCTACTTCTGGGCATATACCCCAGAGAAGCTCCAATATACAACAAAGACACATGCACCACAATGTTCATAGCAGCTCTATTTATAATAGCCAGAAGCTAGAAAGATCCCAGATGTCCTTCAGTGATGAATGGATACAAAAATTTTGGTATATTTACACAATGGAGTACTACTCAGCTATCAGAAACAGTGACTTTATGAAATTCTTAAGAAAATCGATGCATCTAGAGAACATCATCCTGAGTGAGATAACCCAGTCACAAAAGAACAGACATAATATGCAATCACTGATAGTTGGATACTAACCCCAGAAAGCTCTGAACACCCCAGAAACAACTCCCAAACTATATGAAGTTGAAGAAAAGAAAAAAAAAACAATGAAAAAAACATTATGTTTAATCTTTACACACCAAGAAAACTTTGACTAATTCCAGGTTACATCCTGTTTTACATGTACTTTATGCTCATTGTAACTAGTAAGATCTTAATGCACACTATCATACCATTAAAAAAGAAACAAGTACTGACAAAATTGTATTCATTTTCTTTATGCAAAAATGCTTAAAATTTGTACATAAATATATTTGTTTTTTTAAATAAAGTTTAGAAAAACCAAAGTACTATTTGATAAAAGTAATATTTTGCCTAGTGTTTGGAAATATCTACAAAGTATGGGATTATGTACTAGACCTACCCTGTGGCAGCTCATAAAATGATGTCAGATAACTTTCTTGTGTCCTTTGCTCAGTGCAGCTTGAATGCAGGCAATGTTGCCAAAGAGTTTTTGCAATTATTACAGTGTACTTGCCTCTGAGACTTAGACAAGATCTAGCGTAGCTATCTCCTTGTTTAGATATTTGAGACTAATATTCATTTTATCATGATTTCAAGAATTCATGCATCAATGGAAATTAATTTTATATAGCAAAAAACTAACCCAACTATTTTGATATGATAAAATATGTATTCATATTAGATTACTTTTTTTCCAATGATGGATGTATCTAGCCTGTCTACATATAAGAGACAATTACTAGATAAATATTAGTACTGATGAAAGTTTTCCAGTTGTCTTTTGTTGAAAATGAATACTACATGGACTGAGTCAAAGAGACTGTGGATAATATATGAATTATAGAGAGTAAGAAACTCTACATATATAAAATAATGAATTACACTAAAGTAAATAATTTTAATATTACTCAGTTTTAAAGAATTTATCTAAAGTTTATGCATAGAGAGAAAGATTTAAAGACTACCTACTTTGGTCATTGTTTACTGTCAGTTTGAGACATTAAAATTACTCTTTGAAGGATCTCAAAAATAAATATTGTTATATAGACTATGACACTTTGTCTCCCACTCAAGCTGGATATATTGCTCAGACTAACAAGGCAGGTGCTTTTCCATATTTGCCTATGCCCTGAAGGGAATGCTGTTCTAAATAGTCACCTGTATATGCTGTCTAGAAGCCCTATTGATTTAATTGGATATAATAACATATTTTATTAATCAAGATGTTATCCTTTGTTTGTTTTTGTAGATTCAACCATTGACCATAGTAAATTGCACAGCAGAATTATATTATTAGTGGCACTGATAGTGAACAAATAGGAAAACACATTGCAGGGTTGGAAAATGGTTCAGTGAACAAGCTGCACAGTGATCACATAAGGGATTCTCATTTAGACTCTTAGCAACCACATAAAATGAAACAAACATAAATAAAATATGCCTTAGTTGAGCATGTCTAACTCATATTGATTGGAGGCAGAGGCAGGCCGAGTGCTTGCTTGCCACCTAGTCTAGCTGGAATAGCAAGCTTCGTGTTCAATAAGAGACCATGTCTCAAAAAATAAGTTGAAAAATAATAGAAGGCAGGAGACATTGCCTTACATTCTTAACACATGTTTGCACAGTCAAGTGAACCCTCACATGGGTGCTTACACCTGCAAACCACACACATACAAACACAAATCTGCAAATTCAGCAATTTAGAAGTGCATGATAAAGCCCAAATTTTTAATGTAAAATGCTATAAAGCCTAAGACAAAGAAAAGTAATACTGCATAAAATTGCAGGAATATAATACCACTTTTCTTGTTTTACTTGCAGTATTAGCTGTGTACATTTTTAACAACTGCAAAATACTTACAACATTTGGCATCTTGAAAAGTGTATAAGAGTTTGCTGTTCTTTTTCTCTTCTTTGTTGGTATATATTTGTCTACACAGACTTAAAAAAACAATTGTCTTACTGCTAGGAAGAGAATTTTCCTGCAATTTTCCTCAGCACGTTTTATTACTATTATTGTTATTATTATTGTTGTTGTTATTGTTATTATTATTATTGGATCTCAGATGTTAAGTTTTAAGGGATTTTTTTAATGTCCTACATACTGTAAAAGTCATGCACTCTGTAAACATATAACAGTAATCCCAGCTAAACAGTTCTCTTTGGGGAACAGAGCCTCCCATTGATTCCTCTATAGCCGCTTTACTTAAGATAAACTGCCCTTGAGGCTCCTGTTGCTTTTTGTTCTTCCAGTGTGTCCTTGGATTGTAGGATTCAACCTTGTAATACTAAAAGGTGTTTAGTGAGTGAGCATGATTTCAGCATTTTAAATATTTTCAGTGCATAGAATTTTGTAATTGTAGAATTTCTCCAAAAAATAATGATGAACACTGAAACATTACTACTCCTATGACCATTTCTTGATCTGGAGCCTTAAGGCCCATTTTCTTTATATTTGTTCACCTCATGAGGGTGTAAATACCCAATACAAAATTTAACACAGAACATACCTGATATGAACCTGATTTCATAAATGCTGTTTCTTTTTTATCTTTAGTCACAAAAACAGTAAGGATTAACTCATTTTATAATTTACCTAAGTATCCTTGCAGCCTTTCCTAACCCTGTTTGTGAAAAATGCATATTTATTCTAAACATAAGAATCCTTAAAGCTAAAAACTCCAAATCATGTAAGGATTATAGAATCAAAATTAAAATATCTGACAAACTGAAAAAAGTGATTCTTTATATTCTATTATGCATTGTTTCTAAGTAAATCCTCCATTTCATTTGCAACTGGGTCTAGCATAAGGGATATAAAAGGAAAAACATTAGGAGCCATCTAACTTCTTCTGGTCTATCCTTTAATGATTTTTATTAGCCTATTAATGCCATTTTTGTCTAGTGTCTCTCAAAAAATGTGCAATGTTAAGCAAATAGCTTTTAAATTTCGTCATGTTTCCATGATTGTATAGTATGATTTTCATTTATAAATCTGTATGAAACAAATTTGTATTTTATTTCTTATGACTCATGCATATGCAGGAATGTAAAGCATGATATAACTAGTAATAACATTAATCTCACAAATGAGCGGAGATTTCAAAATTATCTTTTTATACTAATGCAAAGAACAGTGTGTTGTTAACATCAACATACTTTCACCGGTACTATTACCATAAATACTTAAATGTATGTTTGTGTCTGGGATTAAGGTATAATTTGGCACTTTCACTAGTATTATTTCTCCTTTATAAAATATTGAGTTTAAGATCCTGAGCTATGTCACTATTTATCATCATTTGTTACACTTCTTTAAGAAAAATATCTGCTTATGTTGCTTTAAAAGAATCTTGTTTTATTCCAGATCAAAGATACAAAATCAGCAGATCAAAAATCAACCCTTTTGCATTTTCTTGCTGAAATCTGTGATGAACAACACCGGGATATCCTGAAATTTCCTGAAGAGCTGGAGCATGTAGAAAGTGCAAGCAAAGGTAACTGATTAGCAGCTGCCTTGAGACTTTTTTTTTTTTTTTTGGCTTATGTGCTTTTGTTTAAACAATAAGACTTAAAGGAGAGAGAGAGAGAGAGAGAGAGAGAGAGAGAGAGAGAGAGAGAGAGAGAGAGAGAGAGAGAGAGAGAGAGAGAGAGAGAGAGAATAGTTCATTCAGGGCATGGAGAGGAGAGCTGTGAGGGTAATGGAGGCAGAGAAAGGCAGAAAAATAGAGTAGAGAAGTAGAGGAAGAGAGGCTAGCCATAAATATGTGGAAAGGGAGGGGGAAGGGAATGGGGAGAGGAGGAACCGGTCATGGGACAGAGCAGGAGCAGGAAAACAGGAAGAAGAGCAAGATAGTTTTATTGGCTTATATTTTACCTAACTGTACATTTAAATAACCTGTTCTCTTTATTTTTAACACTGCGATGTTACTGAAGCTATGGTAACTCTCTAATCAAATAAGTTGTTCTTTTTGCTGGGAAGAACTTAAATGTTTGTTGAATGATGTTGTTCTCAAAATCATTCTAAGACATCACCTTTGAATGTGTTTTAATGATACTGTTCTATAACTTAGATAAAGAAGAAATGACTGTAGATTGGGTAAAATATGAGGCGAAGATTTCCTATCATGGAGAAGGGCTTGCTTTCCAGAGACATCTCAATAAGTGAAAATCAAACTAGCAGAATCATGTAGGACAGCTGGAAGGAGTAGTTGACAATGGGGCTATGGGAGTAAGTTAGGCACATCAGAAATATCCAAGGGAGACTCGAGTCTCACATCCCTTTATACTGTATTAAGGAATTAAGACAGAAGTGAAAGAGAATGCTTATTAAATGTCCAGGCAGAGTAAGTCTCCCGTCAATATTGTCCACACTTCACAAGTGATTAAAAAGGGAGAAGATGGATCAAGAAAATATTTTCTGCAGGTCATATTATGTGGGTGCAAACTTTATTTTCTCTTCTACATAAGAGATATATTGGCTGTAATGATTATATTCTTTAGCTTCTAGGATTAATGGTAATTATAATGGCATTACTTACTATTTTCAGATCATTGAGCTAGTAATTTAGACACCCAAGTTTTTTGCCCTAATCTAGAAAATGGCAAAGAATGTTAACAACAGTAAGATTAAATAAATAAATTAGCATGCATAAAATATACAGGAAAATACTTGCCACATAGTAAGTACACATCTGTTATACTACAGTTGTAAGAAATGGTAATTTTCATATTGTTAACAACTGATAGACCAATAAGAACATTGCATTGTTTTGATTGTTAGGTTTCACGAGAATAATCTTATATTCTTATAGTTGTTCATGGTTCAGCTAAGTATGCTCAGCTTTGGTTCTTTTATATGTCTGTACTTTTTCAAAAAAATCCCTTCATAGTTTTTCTTTAACAGTATCACAACTTTCTTTCTGCTGTCTATTTTAACAGCCTAAGGTATCCATTGTGTTTTGATTGCTTACTTTGTGTATTGATCCAGGTAGTGGAGTCACAGGCTGTTACCAAATACCCTTTCCCTGTCTCACTGTTTAGGCTGCAGCAATCCCAGCTCTCCACTTGTTTTTGACTGGCTCTTTTTATTTCCTGTGAAATTCAAAGAGTTCTCAACTCAAAAACTTCTTAAGCACACCCTGCCTGTTTGCAGCCATTTTCCTTTACTCCTAGTTCTCATTTCAGTGTACCCAGACATATATTCTCTTGAGCCATTTTTATTCCTTTATAATAATCCTGTCTGTGTGTACAATTTGCTGCTGCATCTCACCTGCCTTGTCCTCTAAGACAACCGACTATCATTTGTCAAAACACTGTTCAAAATCCATTTCGTTTCTTTCTAACGTCTTTTTTACCAAAAGCCTCTGGAGAAAATACTTTGAAGTGTATCCTCTACAGGAAGAAAAGCAATGGTGAAAGGGCAAGGAACTTATGTCTTATTTATAGTTAAATGTGTTTTCTTAATATTTGAATCTAATTTGTCCTTGCTTTCTTAATATAAATTTCAGGGTCATTTGAGTCAAATTTTGTCACCTTCAGTATTGTGTATAATATATGTATAATATCTATATCCTCCCAGTAGAAATAAAAAAGATAGATCAACACTAAATAATTAATTTGCTTTTGAAAATGAATCAGCTCCTTGTGAATTGTTACTCTTCCTCAGAAAAAAAAAACATAAAACCTTTTTAAAACTTTGAGGTACAGGAAAAACACACTATCAATTTAATGAAATTATTACATTGCACGTATAATGAACAATTGTGTTTTGTGATCATTAGAATTCCTATATGTATTTCATGAGAAAATGATGTTTGCTGCACACTATGGCAACAACAGTTATATTTTCTTCCAGTACTAAAAGAATAGTCCTCAAAATTCCTGATAATGGGATGAAATGCCATCACCTTGAGCTGAGTGATAAACAAAGAATTATGTAGACTCTAGGGATAACTTTATTTGTATAATTATCTTTATTCTTCAGAAAGCTCAGCTTATAATTATGCATTTCTTGGAGACACATGCCTTTGGTATCAACTTAGCATATTTTCCTAGAGCTCTGTAACTCAAAGATATTGAAAAAACACATCATTTTACATTAAAACAGATATATATTATAGAGTAGAATGCAAAAACCACATGAATTTTTAAAATAAAATAGATGACTTCAAAGAAATTTCACACTTGCAGCAGATCCCTAGGGGTGCATGTTCAATCTTCGGTTCCATTAGGGGTACTTTTGTGAAGTTTATGAAGCATTGCCTGGAGATTTGAAAGTAGTCTTGTTTTTATTTGAATTTGTTTAGTTATTTAGTTAACTATTATTGCTGGGACAGGAAAGGGAAGCAAGTCAAGTGAGAAAGTTTACTACTTTCTTCTGAATAGGAATTCATGTAAATCTGAATTTCAGAAGCAAATAGTGTTATATACCCTTATTTATTACCAGTAAAAATAATACTGTTTGAGTTGTTTTATTCTGGGTTAAACTTTAAGTCTGCAGATACTTTCATTAGTTATTGACATACCAGCATATTTTAAATAAGGCATTATTGTGGCTATACAAATTTTGATATTTTTAAACAATGAAAGTGTACCTTTCAAAAAACACAATTACCTTTTTTCCTATTTTTTGATTATTTACTATGTGTGCTATGCAGTGGCAAGTTTTATGTAAACTTGAGAAAAACCAGACATTAGGGAAAAAATTTCAGTTGGGAAAATGCCCCTACTAGTTTCCCTGTGGCAAGCATGTAGTGGATTTTCTTGGTTGATTGTTGCTGGGAGAGAGCACTGCTGATTGTGGTTGGTGCCACCTGTCATCTGCTGGTCTTGGGTTCTAAAATAAAATAAGCTGAGCAAACTAGTAAACAGCACTCCTACATCCAGGATCCTGCCTTGAGTTCTTGCCCTGATTTCATTAGTGATGAACTACAAGATTATTTTGTTTCTGGTGTTCTATCCCAGCAATACAAACCCTAACTTAAATATGTGAATATATGTTTATATATAATATATATATAAAATATTAATAATTTAGTAGATGCGTTCGCTGAGATCTTTATGTACTCTACTCTCCATATCACTTTAATTTTTAGCTCTGAGAATTTTTATAGTTTGATTTAAAACCTTTACTGTTTTATAGGTTAGCTCCAGGGATTAAATGAAAAGGGTTAGTAAAGTTTAATTAAAACTATTCTGTTCAATACAGGAAAATTATATTAATGTATTTGAAGGCACTATTAATCCTAAGGTTTTACATAAATCCATAATGGGTTTCACTTCAGTTAAATTAGTGCCATCTTACAATATAAGAGCTAGTTATGTTTTCTATGAATAATGTTAAGTTCTTATGAATTAAATTATATATTTTTCACTCTGCTCTGTGTTTTGATATCTGTCGTGTGTCCATTTGTGTTGTTAACCAACTTATTTACTTACTCAGAATATTTTGTCTGGATTAATACTGGTGAAACTTCACATTAAAAGAAATTGTGTTTGAAAACTCTAGGAAATAAAAACATAAATTAGCATAGAGAATAAAAGTTGAAGATATAAGAAAAACAGCATTTTATGAAACAGCAAGTAGTAAAAGGTAAATATTGGAGTATAACTGTTAGAGGAAAAAAAAAAAAAAAACAGGGACATTTGAGCCAGTAGAAATGTTAGGGATCACCTAGTCTCTGCTAAAAGCAACCCAGAGTGGCATTGAATACAACTTTATACTGGAAGAAATGGGGCCTCTTAATGATTAAAGACTTCACCATGGTCTCGCAACTGTATGGAAGGCTATTTAAATTTCGGCCATGTTTTCATAATTGAGACAATATTAGAAAATATACAGAAAGTAAATGCTGAGCAACTAAAAATCCTACCGTAATTACAAATGCCTCTTCCTCTGTAGAGTTGTCTACAGGTTGTCTTGCTAATATTTGACAGAATTAGCTTGTTCTTTATTGGTATCAGTAGCAGCATTTAAGTAAAACCTATTCAGACCTCTTCATTTGGTACAGGATTTCCATTTGTGTAACTGTATCCTATAATAATGCATTCTCAATAATGTTTGATATTCTTAGGCTTATTTTTTATCATGGTAGTATTTGACACAGTATTGGCATTAGCAGATTTACCCCTGTGAATGCTTATTTACTCTCAGCTGAATCTACCTGCTATTCTTATTTGAACCACTGTGGGCCTTCACAGTTACTCTTATTCCTTAAGTCATGTCTGCAGATATTTAAGGAGTTAATAGAAAATGTTCTCACAAATATTCTCATAAAGTAGCTGAGATAAAGTAATCATTAGATTGGTTATGGTTGGGGTGAGTTTGTGACTGAAAAGGAATATTCTAGGACTTCTGGCAATACTGGTCCTATTGTGCTTCTTGATATAGAAGCTGTGCCAGTATTTGGTTTATGAAAATCCGTTAAACAGGCCACATATATGCTTGTTCTGATGTAAGTTAAGCCTTAGCAAAGTATGTAAAAATAATTATTCACGACTTTAAAATATGTCATGGCTTATGAAAAGCGAGGCATAGACTACATTTTAATTCAAAGGACCCTTTTATTTTTATGCATGCTTCAAAAAACATCACATGTGTTGTAAAAATATGAGTAGGCAATTGTTTTAAAATTCATCTCACATTATTGTAAATCATTGATGCTCTTCAGCAAGTTATATGTCACTTAAGGATTTTATCAAAGCATCTTTTAATCTGAAGGTGATGTTTATGCTTTCTTTACTTAGTAACAGAATGACATCCATAAACCACATTCTATACAAGTAAAGATCAAGGAGGACTTTACTCCAGTTGTTATCAGTATGATGCTGTCTGATGAATCATAATATGCATTATCACACAGTGACTTAAAATTCCTACAAAGAAACTTTTGCTGCTGTTATTTTTTTTTGTAATAATTGGGTCTTTACTTCAGTGTCTGAAAATAAGATGTTGATTCCCAGTGGTCAATTTAATCTCATTTTGAATTCCAAGTAGTTTTTTTATAAGTCAGCTATTCATGCATCAGTTATCCTCACAGACTTGTCCCATAAACAAACACAAAGTATTGGGACATATTTCATGCAGCAGATTAAACAATTGAGGTTAAGTCGTATTGCAAAAGTGGAAGGAGAGGGTAGGCACAGAAGAACAGAAATGTAGAAATACAAACCATTCCTACCACAGGAGTCACATCATAAAACAAGGTGCATTGTTGTCCTAAATGGTGTACCACTCTGTAGAAGAGCTATAATCTGGTCAACATCTTGGTTACCATTGCTATGATTTCATTACTACCTTAGTCATTTGGTGCTCTAATGTGTTATAGGTAATGATGGACATAGAGGGATAGCTATTTCAAGTAAGTACCAGAACCACAGCAGAGTTATCCAAAAAGTTGATTGCATTCTCTATTTTTGACACATTTAAATTAGCTATAACACAAGGATTAAATCATAAAATCTATCACCGTTGCTTTGATTTCCTCCTAATTTTGGATTGTGCAAGTTGAGGAGACAATCTTAGTAAACAGCAAATAGAAACTCTTGGTAAGGAAATTTTGCATTAGTCAAATTCTTTAGTACTCTTCCATGTACAGAAGGAAGAAACATGTTGTCAATTTGATCTGAAGACTCATTGAGCATAGCTTTGTGAAACATCAGTACTTTTTTGGTAGCTAATAGCTCTGTGACAAATAATGCTGGTATAGCCATATGTAAAAAAATAAATAAATAAATAAAAGTAAATAAACCTATAAAACTTCTGTGTCCAGGGATACGATTTATGACATATATAAATTCTAGTTTGATCTTTCTCATCCAGCTACTAGTTTGATTAAACTTTGACAACTTAACTTCTCACTGCATGTTTATTCATTTGTACACATTTTCAAAGTTGTAAAATACAGATCGTAGTGTGTATTCCCTGTAGTTATTATAAAATTCAATGTTGAAATGCCTTAATAAAAAGGTGTTATACATATATAATGACATATTTAGATAAGCTTGTATGTGAATATTAATTTCAGATGTTTTTTAACAGGTTTTTGTTACATTTGTTCAGATTCATTTTAAAGACTGAAGATCAATTACTGGGGTTCTATCTTAGTGGATGACACATGTCTGACCATAATAAACAATACTTAAATAAATAAATGTAAAATTCAAATTAATTATTAAAATCATAAATATTTGTGAAATATTGTATTATATAATTAACTTGTATTTTTTTTCCACATTCTCATCTTTGCAATTGGGTGCTTTTTCTCATACTAATATTCTAAAAATATATACATTCTTAAGATTTATGTCTTATTTGTGTGTATATATATGTATGCATTTATATGTGTTTGCACCTTATGCATGCAAATGCATGCATGGACTAGAGGGCATCAAATTCCCCAGAACTGTATTTATAAGCAGATGTGAGTTGTCTGATGTGATTGTTACCTAAGCTTTGAAATAACCCCATGTACTCTGCAAGAGCAGTAAGCTCTCTTTACCACTGTGCCATCTCTCCAGACACAACATTCCTGTTATTTTGAATGACTTCTCTAATCTTTAGTAGAAAAATCTTTGATCTGCAATCAAAAGTTCCAATATCTCAAAATGTTCTAGTATCTGTGTTTCAACATGCATAAATATGGAAGAAAATAAAAAGAAATGAATGCAAAGGGAACCTGGGGCACAGGTCCGCTCAGGTTGGGCCTTGAGTACTTAACCAGAACACAGAGAGTGCTTGGCAGTGCTTGTAGAAAAGGTTCCTTTTCAGCCCACAATAAGAGGGAAGCAGGATCTGCCCAGAAAGGCTGTGCTTGTGGACCAGGTGCTTTTCCACTCAGGTGCTTTTCCACTCAGACCAGCAGAGAGCCTGGGGCAAAGGCCTGGTGAGGTTGTATAGTAAGTACCCAGAGCTCAGAGATTGCATGGTGATGCCTGTGGCATAGGTTCCTTGACAGCCCACAGTAAGGGCCTGGCCTCTGACAGAGGGAATCGGGATCTGCCTGAAAGGCAGTGCTTATAGATCAGATGCCCAGGCACTTTTCCACCTGGACCAGCAGATGACCTGGGGCACAGGCCTAGTGAGGTTGTTCTGTGAATACCCAAAGCACAGAGAGTGCTTGGCAGTGATTGTGGCTAAGGATCCTTTCCAGCCCACAGTAAGGGCCGGGCCTCTTTCAGAGGGAATCTTGATCTGCCTGGGAAAGGCGGTGCTCGAAGATCAGCTCCACAGGACCTTTTACACCTGGACCAGTAGTGAGTCTGACACACAGGCACAGGGAGGGCACACCAGGAGTTCTCAGTGAGCAGAGAGTTCTGTGCTCTCTGGAAAAGGGTCCTTTGACTTAGATAAAGAGCCAGGTTCATGGCAGTAATACTCAGGACCAGTGGGCTGAGCTCCCAGAACAGTCTCACAAGAGCTCCCACACCTAAGCCCACAAAGTCAGAATTGAGTCACTGCCACCAGAACATATTTCTTGCCCACAAAAAGCAGAATACTCAGAAGCAATTTTCTTTCTGAGCCTACAGGGTCTCATATCCACAGGCGAGATAGGCGCCAGTCACTGACAACAAGACTACATATAATCACAGATAACAAGATGCCAAGAGGAAGGCGAAAGAACTTAAGCAATGGAAACCAAGACAACCTGGCAACATCAGAACCCAATTCTCCCACCACAGAAAGAGGATTGCCAAACACACCAGAAAAAGAAGACTCAGACTTAAAATCATACTTCACGAAGATGATGATCTTGGAGAAGTGCATGAATAACTCCCTTAAAAAGTTACAGGAAAACACACATAAACAAATAGAAGGTCTTAAAAAGGAAACACAAAAACCACTAAAAGAACTACAGGAAAACACAACTAAACAGGGGAAGGAATTGAAAATGGAAATAGAAACAATAAAGAAAACACAAAAAGAGACAACCCTGGAGATAGAAAACCTAAAAAAGAAAACAGGAATCGCAGACTACAAGAGATGGAAGAGAGAATTACAGGGTCCTAAGACAACATAGAAAACCTAGACAAAACAGAGAAGATGCAAAAAACAAAAGGCTCCTTACCCAAAATGTACAGGAAATCCAATGAGAAGACCAAACCTAAGAATAATAGGAATAGAGAATGAAAATGAAAGCACAACATACCCAAGCCTATGGAATGTAATGAAAGCTGTACTAAGGAAAACTCATAACTATGAGTGCCTCCAAAATGAAACTGGAGAGAGCATACACTAGCAACTTGACAGCACAGCTGAAAGCACTAGAAAAAGAAAAGAAGCAGATACACCCAAGAGGAGTAGATGGCAAGAAATAATCAAACTCAGAGCAGAAATCAACCAAGAAGAAACAAAAAGAACAATATGAAGAAACAACAAAATCAGGAGCTGGCACTTTGAGAAAATTAACAAGGTCAATAAACTCTTAGCAAGACTAACTAGAGGGCAAAGAGAGAGTATCCTGATTAACAAAATCAGAAATGAAAGCGGAGACATAAGAACAGAAACCGAGGAAATTGAAGAAATCATCAGATCCTACTACAAAAGCCTATACTCAACAAAACTGGAAATTTTGGAAGAAATGGATAAATTTCCAGACAGATATCAGATACCAAAGTTAAATCAGGACCATATAAACCATCTAAATAATCCCATAACACCTAAAGAAATAGAAACAGTCATCAAAGCCTCCCAAACAAACAAACAAAAAAAGTCCAGGACCAGATGGTTAAGTGCAGAATTCTATCAGACATTTGTCAACCAAGTATTGACAAAAATATATTAATATAGTTTTATGCTAAAATGCTTTTAATAATCTGTACATGTATCAAAGAAACACTGCTTTACTTTCAAATTGTCAACCTTTTACTGAATAAAAGTCTCATCAATGTCTAGAGACCTGGCTCAGTGCTTAAGAACACTTACTGCTCTTTAGTAGGACAAATAAACTATAAACTATAAACTGTGAGTCATAATAAACCCCTTTTCCTTAAATTACTTGATACAGGGTATTTTATCACAGCAATAGGTAATGAAACTATGATGCCAGGGCTACAGATATTTCTATAACTTTTAGAGTGCTTTCGGATAAGTTCAAAGAACAAAGTATAATAGCATATGTGCCTAGAAAGTAAAATAATGTATCTCTGTCTTTTTAAAATAAAGTTGTAAGAAAAAAAAGTAAAATAATACGGCTTAATATTTTGAGTGCTATCAATTGAGATTCAGTATCATCAATTAAATTAGGAAGTATAAGGGCTTATTCTGCTTGACTACATCTGAAAACTTAAGTGTTTTACAAGCTCAAACAATTAACATTTGTGTATTTAACTTTACATCTCTTTCTCCCCAAACTTTTTAAGTAACATTTATTTCAATTGATATAGCACATAGAAATATATGCTTAGCTATACTGTGATTTTAAATGATAATGAAGTGCAAATATTTTGGAAAGTCTAATTGTTTTTTGTAGTGTCTAATCAATGAAAAACAATTTATCTATGAGCATAATCTTGTATTAAGGAAGATCCATCATATACATGAAAAGAAATATATTTATAATCAATAACCCTTGCTTCCCAAAGAACTATATAGTCAGTTCTCTTGCCTGAATCTAGCCTTCTAGTGTTTATTGTTTTTAAACGTAAAGTGCAAGTGACAATAAAAGTAATTTGAAAGATGATTTAAGATATTTGTGTTTAAATATTACATTGTTAAATTATAAGCAGATATCTGAGCTAAGAGGAAAGAAAAAGAGCTGTCTGTCATAAAATATTACTGAATTATACCAGTAACAGTTACTATAAGTTCAATTACTTCTGTTTTAATATATTTGTGAAAAGTGAGCTTAAAGAGGGTAACTAAAGTGAAAAACATCCATTACATCATAGGTCAACAATTATTTCTCCAGCATTGCCATTGACAACTAATAAAAATTTCAGTGTGTGGCTGTAGATAGCTGAGCACTCCATACCTTAGCTATAAAGTTAAGAATATGGTTGGAATGTGGCTCAGTAATAGAATGATTATTTAGAGTGTCTTCAGCCAGAAGAATTATTATTGGCCTCATTAAATAAATAAGCAAACAAATACACAGCAGTTACAATTATTGATTTTGCAGGACCTTCCTGTATATATTACATGTTTTACAATGTCTTTAATTTTTTTTTCATTTTTTCCCTTGGCTATATTTTATTTACATTTCAAATGTTACCCTTACTCTATGCTGATGTGAGAGGATGCATGGGATTATTTCAATCTTCTTATATCTGTTGAGACCTATTTTGTGACCAGTTACATGGTCAATTTTTGAGGAGGTACACATGAGGTGCTGAGAAGACGTTATATCCTTTTATTTAAGGTTGAAAGGTTCTCTAGATATCTATTAAATCCATTTGGTTCATAACTTTGGTTAATTTCTTTTCTGTTCCAGTCTATTTGGAGCTCTGTAGGCTTCTTGTATGTTTAGCATCTCTTTTGTTAGGTTAAGGAAGTTTTCTTTTATAATTTTTGTTGATAATAATTTTACTGGCCCTTTAAGTTGGGAATCTTCGATCTCTTCTATGCCTATTGTCTTCAGGTGTGGGCTTCTCATTGTGTCCTTGATTTCCTGGATGTTTTGAGTTAAGAGCTTTTTGCATTTTGCATTTTATTTAACTGTTCTGTCAGTGCTTTCTATGGTATCTTCTGCCCTTGAGAGTCTCTCTTCTCTTTTGAATTATGTCGGTGATTCTTGTGTCTATGACTCCTGGTCTCTTTCCTAGGTTGTCTATCTACAGAATTGTCTCTCTGTGATTTCTCTATTCTTTCTATTTCCAATTTTAGATCCTGGATGATTTTGTTCAATTCTGTCACCTGTTTTGTTTATTTTTATGTTTCCTCTTTAAGGGCTTCTACCTGTTTACCTGTGTTATCCTGTATTTCCTTAAGGTACTCATTTATGACATTCATAAAGTCTAACATCATCATGAATCGCTATTTTAAACCAGAATCTTGCTTTTCCAGTGTCTTTGGGGTATCTAGGACCTGCTGTGTTAGGGAAACCGAGTTCTGAGGTTGCCAAGTGGCCTTGTTATCTGTTGCTTAGGTTCTTGGACTTGCCTCTTGCCATCTGCTTATCTCTGGTGTTCGCTGGTCTTGCTGATTCTGATTGTGGCTTGACACTCCAGTAGGCCTGTGTATCAGCAGTACTAGGGGACTCTCACAGCAGGGTCTGGGTAGAGAGATCTGTGGCACAGGGTCAGCACAGAGCATGGATAGAAACTGGAAGGGTCCTGTTCCAAACTGCTTCTTGATACCTGGAGGCTCTGGGTGTGTCCATCAGAGCAGCAGTTGGTGTCTCACCTGTGCTCTCCGGAAGAAATCTCTGTCCCAGACTGCTCTTGGATTCCTGTGTCCTAAGGGCTCCATTAAGGTTCCTCTTGGGTAGGAATTTGAGCAGAGGTGAGCAGAGGTGTGTTAGTACTTCTGTGAGACAAGCTGTGTCCCAGCAGGGTTTGGGTAAAGAGTGCTCCGGCACTGGGGCAGCTCTGGGCCCAGGCGGAAACCAGAAGGATCTTTACAAAGTATTTATTTTATTATATCTTTTTTTGTGGAAGAAAAGCGCACCTACTCCTTTTACATTAAATAGAAAAACAAATTAAATAATAATTAGATGGTTGTGAAACAGTGTTATCCTTTTTAGCTCTACACTGACTTTTGAAATACAGTGTCACTTTAACAGCTTTGGAAAATCAGAATCTTCACGGCACATTATTACTTCTGCAGCTTCACTGACCATGTCTTTTCCCAGGGACATTGAAATGAAAAGCAAGGACAGGCAAGACTAACATTTATTTCATGAAATATTCACTGGCATTCTTATTAGATGAAGATAAAGGGTACAGTGCTTTTCAGGGAGGCATGGCATATTCATGTATACAGATTTGCTTGGGGTTTTATTATATATGTTTTTTTTTTTTTTTTTTTTGGTCAAACAAAACAGAATTTTGAAAAACTGCCAGGTAGTGCTTTGAAAGGAATGCAGAAGCCTGTGTGTTTCAAATGGCTTGAAAAATGGTTTAAATGTACTGAGCTGTTCACAGCCTCTGGCTTTTACTTTTTGTGTGAGTTATGTCTAAGCAAGGATTTTATTATTGTCAGTGTTGTTCATGCTGCTATAGTTAGAATTGCCAGTCCCATTACAAATCCACTATTTTAGTTGGGGTTTATAACTCAGTTCTAGAAGTCACCCTTGGCTAAAGAATAGCATACCCATTTAGAAACTCTGGTTCTAATTGTGGATATGAATATGTTCAAGTATGTAGTAAACATTCAAATTAGCATATGCTATTTTTATAGTATATTTTATAAATGGATGATGTATTGTGGTTCTTTCATTATAGAAACTGGCGAACAAATGTTAACTCAGTCACTATAACTGATTGACAAAATTAGCAAAAACTTTTCATCAGGCTAGTTAGTCCTTCTAGTTGAGACATTTCAGAACTTAACTTGGAAGCCATGAGCAAGAAGACTGTTTGCTAGTGCATGAGGTAAGAGCTTCAGAAAGACACTCAGAAATGAATCAACATTATGGCCAAATATATAACCAGTATGACCCAAAGTTTAGTAAATGCCATGAAATAGCTGAACTGGCATTTTGAAATTATCCATTTGAAAATGTACAGTGTCTACTGAGGTGGCTGTTGTTGGTGTTCTTGTTGTTGTGGGTTTTTTTTTTTTTTTTTGTCTGTTCCATTAGTTTTGTGATTACTGTTCTTGTTGTGTTATGTTTTGTTTTGACATAAATTTTCATTATGTGATCCTAGCTGGACTTATTTATTTTTTGAGTAGAGGAAGGCTACCGATTTGTTCAAGTTAATTTTATATCCAGCCATTTTGCTGAAGTTGTTTACCAGCTGTAGGGGTTCTCTGGTGGAATTTTGGGGGTCACTTTAGTATACTATTATATCATCTGCAAATAGTGAACTTTTGACTTTTTCTTTCCAATTTGTATCCATTTGGCCTCCTTACTATCTAATCACTCTGGCTAGTACTTCCAGTACTATATTGAATAGGTAGGGAAAGAGTAGGCAGCCTTGTCTAGTCCCTGATTTTAATGGGATTAGAAGCTTCAAGTTTCCATTTAGTTTGATATTGGCTACTGGTTTGCTCTATTTTGCTTTTACTGTGTTTTAAGTATGGGCCTTGAATTTCTCATCTTTACAAAACTTTTAATATTAAGTCATGTAGAATAATTCTTTCTAATAAATTTCTTTTACCCTATAAGTGACAAGACTTTTCTTGGTTATTTTGTGCTTTTGTTTTTTCATGTCATGATGACTTGCCACATACAGACATACTGTGTGTGTGTGTGTGTGTGTGTGTGTGTGTGTGTTGATAGATGGTTGTTGTAGTTTGGGAAATTTAGTTTCTGTGATATATCAATACTTGACTATTGATTTGCTGAATATAAGCTTCAATTGTAGTTTTCAAGTTAAGAAAAAAATCAACTTGTAGAAAATCCGATTTAAAAAAAAGTAAGTATAATGTAAGTATTTTCTCATTTCTTGACCTGAATTCACTTTAATTCTGGCTTTAACTGCACTTTATTATCTTATGTAATGTAATAAGTCAGTCATGAAAATGTTTTTTTTTTTCCTTGTAAAATTTTTTTTTACAATTTGCAGTAAACAGACCAGTACAGGTGACTTTCTACCTTTTTGTTGATGTTGCTTAGGAACAAACGTGACAATCAGAAGTATCCTCTCAGTTTAGATTTACAAAAGGGCAAATAAGTTGGATATCATTACTGCTTGAATATTGCACCTTCTTTTTCAAACATTTTAGACATTGAATCATTAAAAAGTAACACATAGCCTTTTTTCCTCATCATATGTGCATCTCTTGGAAAATCACGGTAAAAAGAAAATATTTAAGAAATTGTATTTTACATGACAAAGAGCTGACATGAGTAAACACAAGTGATGTATGTGGCTCTTTCCTATTCTGCTTATAACTAATCATATTGCTATTTAACAGTCAAATTTCAAAGGCATTATTTGAAAATCAAGTTCATATGTTTTCAACTGTCTTTTCAGGCTATTAAATCAGTTTTCTACAGATGAACTGAATGATGTTCTGTTTATTGTTCACAGAATGTATCTCTATATGCCTGTCCATATTCTTTTCACTTAGAACTTCTCAAATATGTCACAAACTGAAATCTAAACAGGTAGATTGCCATTTTCTTGAGGTATTTTTCCTGGAGCACAAGAAATGGAAATAGAATATCTTCCACTGAACTTTCATTTTGTCCATCCAAAGACACTACCAAAGGAAATACTTGAATATAGCTACAGCTATGTGGGAAGTTAGCTTTATCTGTTAAATTATTATAATCCATATCATATTTAAGCAACTAACCCTAGATATCTGGCTTTCTTAGGAAAACTGCTATCATATATGCATATATGGCATATATATATATATATACACACACATTAAAGAGAGAATAGAAGATAATTAGAATAATAACTGATGTAGTAATGCCAAGTAATCAAATGGTACTGCATTCAAGTATATAGCAGCTGGTGAGTTTGTTTTCATGTATTTGATCTACTTTGTACATCGCACAAACTCTATGACTCAAAGTATAGTTTTACAGATGAAGAATCTTAAACTTGATAAGGTGGCATAGCTTATGTGTAGTTTCCACAAGTAGTCAGAGACCTATCTTTTAACTTTCCAAGATACAGAAAATTGAAGTGGAGTATTTGCAACAAAACAGTAAAAATAATACATTTTGAAAGATTACCTTAGGATGCTAAAAGAAAAGTGAAAGAAGTGATTCTTGTGTCATCTTCGAAGTACGTTACCTTGAGTTTGACTAAGAGGTTCTAGAGATTTTTTAGGTTGTAGTGATGTGAGGAGCTGGGATAATTAATATATTTTAGTTGTCAGTGATATTCATGGGAAGGAAGTACTTAAAACTAGTATGATTGCTTTATTCCTCCAAACATATTTTGCCATGAAACACTGAAGTTTTAAATAATAAAATACTGGGGATACTTCAGAAATCCAACTCTTGGAGTTATATTTTTTACGAGTTTGGTTGTAAATAGAACAGTTAATAAAACTATAATATACTGTTACTCCACTGTACAATTTCAATTGTTTTTGACTGTTCCTGCATTCTAAGTTCTAAATCAGAACAGCCAGATTAAAATATTTAAGAATGAAGTATTTGAAGGAGTTGCACCTAACATTTCTTAGAAACATCTTTGGTTTAAAGTCTCATTTATTGAGGACTATGATAGAAACATTTGATAAGCCTGCTTGTTGCCGTGCATTTCTGTAAAGGATGGAGGATAGGAAAGAACTTGTACAGCTTGAAGAGTACAGAGATTAAGAAGCACCAAAAGAGTTCTTGAGTTTTGTAAAGATATCCTGCTGCCAGAATAGATTTTTTTTTTTAGCACTGGCAGAAAAAGTATTGTTAATGCCCATAATTAGTTTACTAATTAAGACACATATATTTCTTTGTGAACCTTGTTTAGTAGATTAAGAAAATGTTGTAATAAGTACCATATAGGATTTTATGACCTTAGATAGAACTACTGAAGAAAATGACATTTGCATTTTCATAATCACTGATTTCCAGGTGCTATTCTTCCAGTAATAATAAACTTGACATTTCACATCAGCAATTTAAATAGTATCACAATAGGTGGTGTCATAGTTCTGTACTGCCTGACATTATACAAAGTGTAAAATATAATGTGCCATTTGTCCAGTTAAATAAAAGAAGAAAAATATTTTTAAAATCCTCTCAACTCTCTTTTTTAAAAATTCATGACCAACTGATTTTTTTTCAAGGAACTGCACTATTCCATTCTCTTTTGAATAAAATCCCCTCTTGATTCTGATGGAAGCAAGAAGGAGTATGTACTAGATCTTAATGGCAAATTGTGTTATTTGTAACCTTTATGTCTGCCTTCATGGAGATTAATTACTATAGTTATATTAAAGTATTACATCTGTTGAATTTGCTGCCTTTTTAAAACTTCCTTTCTTTGGCTATTTCTACTAATAACATTCACTAAAGTATCTGTCAACTGCCTATGATTAGTTTGGCCAGATGCTACTTTCTCTGGTAAATTCATTTTAAACACTTGACAAGCCTGCAAAGATTAGTGCCAGCCAAACTAAAAATATTTTTACAGAGAAAAAAAAATGTGTGAAATCAGTTACATTGCAGGTATACCGATGACTATGTAAATTTAAGTGACAGCATATCTTCTCTGCTGTTTATTTGTGAATTGTTGTCTACCTTACAGAACTGTTGGTCCAGTTATTCTTTATAGGCCTATTCACATGTCATCAAATGGAGTGTTTAGAAGTGTATGGTTTTGTTTTGGTTTTTTTTGTTTTTTGTTTTTTTGGTTTTTTTTTGTTTGTTTGTTTGTTTGTGTTTCTTACCTGCCTGAACACTACTGAACACTAAAAATGAGGATCCACTATACAAAGTTAGGACATCTGGATTAAAGAGTAGCATGAACCTTCATAGAGACAAGTGGAGGGGGAGGGGATAACCTTTAAAATGTAAATACAAAGAGTATCCAATGATGTCCTTCAGTAGATGAATGGATAAAAAAATTGTGGTACATTTACACAATGGAGTACTACTCAGCTATCAGAAACAATGATTTATGAAATTCTTAAGAAAATGGATGAATCTAGAGAATATCATCCTGAGTAAGATAACCCAGTCACAAAAGAACAGACATAATATGCAGTCACTGATAATTGGATACTAACTCCAGAAAGCTCTGAACACCCCAGAAACAACTCACAGACTGTGTGAAGTTCAAGAAAAAACAAAGGCCAAAAAAAAAAAAAAAAAAAAGAAAATGAAAAACCATTTTATTTAATCTTTATACACAAAGAAAACTTTGACTATTTCCAGGTTACACTTGTTTTACATGTACTTTATACTCATTGTAACTAGTAGAATTGCAATGCGTGCTAACAAACCTTTAAAAAAATCAAGTACTAACAAAAATGTATTCGTATACTTTTATGCAAAAATGCTTAAAATCTGTACATTTATCTTTGTTTTTTAAAATAAAGTTGTTCAATTTTAAAAAAAAGAAAAAAAAGAAATAACTTAAAAAATAGTAGCATGAACATGAGACTTCCTTTCTCTCCATACTACTAACATTCAGTATCAAGAATGAACCTCTTTTCTACCTCTGAATACACTCTTCTTGAGAACAACAGTCAGGTGATTTACTCCTACATATCTCTGAACCATGATGAGCAATTAGCTTAATATTTCCTCACTGTGGACTCTCCTTTATGTTAAACCTTTTTGTTTTAAGCCTCCTTTCCCCTACTTTTACACAGATATTATACTATGAAATGCTTCTGGGTGGCAATTCCTGTACAAAATAAAATTCTGCTTGCATACATAAAAGTGATACTGTGTTTTCGGTTTTATCTATTCCTTGCTGGGCACTATTGCCCAGTGTCACTGTTTATAATGCCTTTGGAAGAGTTCATGTCCTCCTTTCTTTAGGAAGAGCCTCTGTATTTCAGTCTTAGATCCTATGCAATTTGTGCTGGAATTACCATAATATTTTCCATTATTTCCTATCACTTTTCCCAATAAGTAATTTTTATGATTATTTTAATTTTTAAAATTCTTTAATTAAAAAAGTACTTAATTTTCTTTTTACACTCCAGACTTTATCCCCTTCCTGGTCCACCCTCTTACTATTCCATATCCAATACCTCCTACTTCACAGATGTCCATAAAGATGTCCCCACCCCTTACCACTCTCCACACCCTGGGGCCTTCAGTCTCTGGAGGGTTAACTGCATCTTCTCTGACTGAGTGCAGACCCAGCAGTCTTCTGCTGTACATGTGTGGGGAGTCTCATATCATCTGGTACATGATGCCTGGTTGTCAGCTCAGTGTCTGAGATCTAGAGGCTCCAGGATAGTTGAGACTGCTGGTCTTCTTATAGGGTTGCTCTCCTCCTCAGCTTCCTCCAGCTTTTCCCTAATTCAACCACAGGAATCAGCAGCTTCTGTCCATTGGTTGGGTATAATTCTATGTCAGAGTTTTTGACTGTGTGATGGCAACCTCATCCCTCCACTTGGTGCCCTGTCTTTCTACTGGAGGCGGAGTCTATAATTTGTTTCTCCCCACTGTAAAGTGTTTCATCTAGGGTCCCTCCCTTTGATTCTCGGGAGTCTCTCAGCTCCCAGATTGTGGCTTAAAAATGTTAATAAACTCAGGGGCCCAAGTGAGGATGCTACAATCCCAATTGGGAGGGAAAAGAAAGTAATCACAGGTGGTAGAGGGAGGGGGGAGCTGAGAGGGAAAGGGAGCAGGGAGGAGAAGAGGGGAGCATGATCAGGTATTGGGTCAGGTGAACAGGACTGAAGCCCTGAGCTCCAGCAGAAAGAATAGAAACATAGAGGGACTCTGAACAGGGTACTGGGAGGGGCAACATTTGGAAATAGATAAATAAATAAATTTTGAATATGTCAAAGTGGTAACCAGACACTCTCAGTCATCTCATTCCTCAATTTGTATCCCTGCTAGTCAGTATGCCCCGGTTTTCTTTTCCTGTTTTTTTCTTCCATCTTTCTTCTTCTCTACTCCATTAAATCTTCATGAAAATTTTGTTTATGAACTATGTATCTTGTGCTAAGAAAACCCTGTATGAAACAAAAGTACAAAAAAGTCAACCTGTTAATTGATTTTTTTTTTTAAATCTTGAATAATGCACTAAGTTGGTGAGATGAAAAATTTTGATGCTGTTTCTAATCTTGAACAATGCTATTAAATGTCTATCTCTAGTGTATTGACAATAATGTACTCTTTGTCTGTATTGCAGAGTTAAAAGTTTAACTTACTTTAAAAGTCTAGATGACATTTAAGACTATCATACATATTCCCCAGCAGTATGTTTGGAGTAGAAAAAAGTTATTTTTGGCATAAATGATTATTATTGATATGTAAAAACGACTATGCATACATATTTACAGAACTATTACTTAAAACATGATTTAAAATTATAATTTAATGCATGAACTTGTGGTCAGATTATACTTCAGTTTATTTTACCACTATTTCATTAATTTTCCCAAAAGTTAATGTCTCGAAACTTTCCTCCACTGAGATAGTGGTATTGAGAATTGATATCTTTTTTAGGTGACTAAGCCTTAACATTTGTCATTTATGAATAAGTTTCGGGCCCTTACAATAGTTGCCTAAGGAATTGATTCCTTCTCTTTTTCTTGTCTACCATGCATGGGCATAGAGATCCCTCTGGAAGACAAAGCAGTATGGTGCCCTCTTAGAAGCAACAAAAATCCTTACCATATTTATAAACTATAACTACATTGTCCTTAAACTTCTCAGCCCCCAAAACTCTGAGAAATGTTTTCTCTTGTTTTCAACTGTTACATATGTGATATTCTATTGTAGTAACAAAATCGGTTTTAATTCAGTCTCTACCACACATCTAGTCATGTGCCTTGAGGATCTTTAATGTGTGAGCATTGTATGTCCATTGTTTGAGTGGGAGTCTGTGATTTTAAATATCAAAAAGAGTATTAGAAGTGGTTTCAAGGAGATTGATTTGAAAAATAGGAAGAAAATAGATGGAGGAAAAACTAAACTGGTGAAAGTAATTATCAGCTTATTGCAATTATCCACAAATGAAGAACCTAAAGTAAAATATTGTAGCTGGCAAAAGGGGTATTATTCAACAATGCTTGATTTATTGTATATACATAGGGAATATCAGATATAGCCTTTATCCCGAATAAGTTGCTCTGTATCTGTATTTCTCTGAATTATTTTTATTTTAAAAGGGAGAAATGGCAGTAACTTATCTTGCAAGATTTTGGTTTGGTTCAAAATTATTTCTAATCTCCCTCAGGCTGATGATCTGACAGTGCACAGCTAGAGCTACCTACTACATCGATACTAGAGGCAGGAGTTGATAATTACCTAATCTTTAATATATTCGTGAAAAGATTATAATTTGGTTGATAGCACTGAAGCAGAGATCATTATATCAAATGGTCTAAGAAAAGAAAGGTATATAAATAAATACCAAGGAAAGAATTTTTGTCAATATCTCCTAAAATAGGAAAATAGGAGTTACTGGCTTAGGTCACATTGCTTGAAATATCAGAATAATTTCAGTAGACTGGGAAATACTGTCAACTAATTGTAGGAACTTAGGCAAGTCCCAAGTGAGGATAAGGTAAAGACAAATTGCTGTGGGCTGCAGTCATTTCAAAACCTAACATTGCTTAGTTTATCCATCAAGCCAGTAAGCCATATCATTAACTCCATTTTAGCATCTTACCCAAGAAGCATTTTTCAAAAAAAAAAAAAAAAAAAGGAAAAAGGAAAAAGTCATTCTTAGCAGCTTTTAAAGCTGTAATTTCAGATGTTGAACGGATCAGCATGAGACAGATTCACTTTAGCACCATTTCTGTTCTGGACAAAATTCAATCTGGATATTACTGATTACTCTGAAATGCAAATGGTGCTTCTTTGTTTTACAACTATCATTTAAAAAGCCACGTACTCATTAAGATAAATATGTGCTTCATGAACAAGAAAAAGAGAGAAAGAAAATAAATAGTATTTGGCTTTTGTAGGCTGTCTGACAGAGGACTGAATGTACTAATCTTCAAATACTAATGAGCAGCAAGATGTAATTTTCAAATGCAAAATTAATTTCTGAATGGCTTCTGTTCATTTGTAGTACTATTTACCCATAAGAGATAAAAATTTTCATTTTAGTAGTTTTATTTAGCCAGTATTTATAATTATTGCCAAACAATAATCCTTAGGAATAAGTGTTATATTATGCTATACTGCATCTTATTACCATGAATCTGGTTGGACATTGTGCTCTTTCTAGCTTTTCTAATTAATTTTTTTGCCACTAATGCCAGGAGCTATTATTTCTTTGTCTTTTTCTTTTTCCTTTTTTCTATTTTGTTTTAATTTTTCCTTTTGTTGACAAATGGGTATAAATTCTAGACTTGGAAAAATGCCAGTAGCCTACCAGTGTTGTGATTATTGCTACATTGTATCGTTTACATATAAGGATGTCTACTGTTATATTTTACACATATATATGTATATATTACATGCACATACACATATCTACATGTGTCTCACAGCATAGTGAGATAAGGGGCTATGAAGAGTAACATTAAGCTCAATTTACTGCTATGAATATTGTTCTTTAACTTCACAAGAGGAAATGGGAAGGCTCATCTCAGAAAGTTAAATCCTAAATCCAGCTAGCCATTTATGCTAAGATAAAAACAACACATATATCTTGATGAATCTAATCATTATGATTGAGAAGTGTACTGCAAATTTTATCTTATAATATGAGGACAGCTTAGAATTTTGATTACACACCATCCAAACTAACATTCAGAATAAGTAACAGAATATAAAATGGTATGAAATATTGAAACAGTGACTTCCCCTGATTTGGATTTCTGTTTATTTTCTGGAAACATGGACTCTTGTTTGGTGGAAGAGACATTAGAGAATAATCTAATTTAATCTTCTTTTTCTAATGGGACAGTGACATGGAAATTCTTCCTTTACATATCCATAAGCTTCTTTCACATTCCTATAGTGATGTCTATCACCTTCCAAGTTCTCAGTCCCAGATTAAGGACAATCTAGGATCTGAGATGATTCATTTCTTCATACTAGTTATTTAGATATTTTAAGCTCTTTGTATTTTATCCATATTTTAATGATACATCTTCACAGTACATATGTGCAATTTTCTCAACTGTTATCCTAATGATTCCCCCATCCAGATTAGTGGTTGCCCCTGTGATGTCTTATTTCTCCATTTATATAATCTGTGGCAGACTGATATTTTAGCTTTAATAGTTATCTTGTCTCCCTGGGAGCACATGTTGGGTTTGCGGGCAGCTAAAAATCTTTATTTCCGTTATTTGTTTGTTTGTTTTGTTTTGTTTTGCAACACAAACTGTTAGCAAGTTGGATTATAACAAATTCTAGGGACATATAATTATTTCTTGAAAAACTTTAATATTTGTATTTATCTTTATTAAATGTAATTCAATTTAAGCTTTACCACTAGTACCTGCTACAGAATTTCAAATCCTGATTCTGTCATGTAGCATATTAGCAATCCCTTTGAGTGTTGAGTCATTAGCAGAATTAATAACTGTACTGCCAAACAAGTTCTTAGTTACCAATATGTTGAAAATGACAAGAGAAAGAAAAAAGCCTTATGACTCAGAAAAGAACCCCTCCTTGGTTATCACAACCTAACTATCTAACAGTGCCTTTGTATTTACTTTTCAGATCCATTATTTTTCATTATTTCCAAGATACTTTCTTATAATACGTAGCTAAGGCTTTACCAACCTTTCCTTTAATTATTTTATCTAACATGCCTGTTCCTCTTTTTTCATCTCCTATTATCCTCCTCCGATTTAATCTCAGACAAGCTATGATTGATTGTTGATTGATTCATTCATTCATTTAAAAGGAATTCCTTTGCTGACTCTCTGATCAACTTAAATGTCTTACACCCTTTGTTTTTATTTTTGAACCAAAATGTAGTATGTCTTCATATTGTAAAACGGAGTGCCTATACTGTAGTATTGATATAAATATTATAGATGTTTTGTCTATAAACAGACTCTTCAATTCTCTACATAACAAAAGTGGACACAACAAAGAGGAAGCAAGAACAAGTAATCACTCTCTGTTTCTGGAGGATAGTGGATATCTGTAATGCAGCCTTGAAAGACAACATATAGACAAACACACACACACACACACACACACACACACACACACACACACAAATGACAGTCAAATTAGGATATTCAAAATCCTCACATAATCCCCATTACTTCTTAAATTTTTATACAATATTCCATAAATTCATCAAGAGCATTGATATACCTAAGAATGGGACAGAGGTAAAGGTGTTTCACTTTCTTTTTTTTTTTCTTTACAACTTTATTTTTTTTAAAAAAAACAGATACATGTACAGATTATTAAAAACATTTTAGCATAAAACTATGTGAATATATTTTGTCAGTACTTAATTTTTGTAAAGGTTTGATAGTATGCATTGAAATTTTACTATTTACAATGATCATAAAGTATGTGTAAAACAAGATATAACCTGGAAATAGTCAAAGTTTTCTTGGTGTGTAAATATTAGACATAATGATTTTTAAATACCAAAAATTGCCACAAGGCTATCTATCCTCTTAGCTCTTGAGTTATTAATTATTTAAAGTCTAGGTGTACCCCACTCTGAGAGGGTGCTATATACTTATTGTTGTTCTTGTTGTATTTTTTTTTTCTTTTTCTTTTTCTTTTTCCAAGAAGGCCTGAGGCTTTCACTATTTGGCCTTTGTTGTTTTTGAGCTTCATGTGATCTGTGAGTTGTTTCTTTGGTATTCAGAGATTTCTGGGGCTAGTATCCAATTATCAGTGACTGCATATTATGTCTGTTCTTTTGTGATGAGGTTACTCACTCAGGAAGATATTCTGTAGATAAATCCATTTTCCTAAGAATTTTCACTTTCTTTGTGAAAGTCTGTGTTTATCTTGGGAGAGTCTCACAAATACAGGAGTCTAGTTCTCAAAACTCCATAACTTTATTAGTAAAAGTAATCCTAAAAAAATCATGTGTGCTAAAGGAAATATAGCTGTTGTACATGTATGTGAGATCCCCTTCTACCAACATGTTATGGCCTTTTCTAAAATGTATTCACATAGATTAATAACAGAAAACAGTGAGACTGGACTCATACAGTACAAATTGCCAATCTTCATTAATACAATCATAAATTGCCTCTTTTTCTGAGTAAGTTTTGCTAATATATCAGGTAAAGGCATGGAGAGTGAAAACCTGTTGAATAGCTGTTGTTATTATCCAGTGGCAATGTAATGGATACCTTAACTACTTTTGCACAAATGTGGGTGACAGTCCATTGGTAGTGACAACAATTCAGAAAATGTGAGAGGTGAAAGAGTAAGAAAAAAGTATGTTTAAGAACAATACACCAAGAGAGTTGCGGATCAGTGCTGTTTTTAGAAGAAAGGAATTTAGGAATGATTTGACTGGCAGAGCAAAAACAAAAATGTGTTCATAATTCAACTGGCATCCTCTAAGTGTAGAGGTTTTAAATAACCAAATTCTTACCTTTGCCAAAGACAAAATAAGCGAATTCACAGAAGGCTTGGGAAAAAATGGAGGTTGCATTTGCAGTGTCAGTCTTACAAAAGAAACAGAGACTAAATATGTGTTGTTTTAGGAGCCTATGGCAAAATGACCTTTTAGAATATAAGGGAGTTTAAACAAGGCCATGAACTTCCATATCAAGTTGGAAAGTATTAAATATTAACAAATACTACCAGGGCATCAAATTTGGCAACAAAATTGTTACTGAAGACCTTTTGCCATAGCAAGGGAACAAATTAAGTACATATTGGAACATGTAGTATATCGTAAGCAACAGTAGGAGCAGAAGCAATGGGCTATTCTTCTTAATCTGGATAATTGTGTAAGATACCTAGACTTTTACTTTGTGTTCCTGCTTAACTAATAGTTTTGTGGATGAAAATGGAAGGGAAATTACATAGAGTTGTAGAAATTTACTGGAAGTTTGCTGTACTGTTTTAATTGATTTTAACATCAGACTGTTCAATAATGACTACACAATTTAACCAGCACTGGAATGAAATTAATTGAGTTCTTTGCTCTGCATAACTTTAATAACAGACAGATGTTAGATTTCCAGTAAAAGCAATGAAGGTTATTCTCTAAATTACTTTGGATTTACAATGCTACAAAGCATTTTAATTACAGTCATATGTGCATACTTTAAACATAATTTCAAACCATTTTATTATGGTAATAGAATCACATTTATGACTCATCATGCAACATGGAAAACATTCTCTGTGTTTATAAGTTTTGCATTTCAGTTTTTTTTAGCTTTGAGATTGCTACCATCATTTACATTTTCTTGTAATCCAAATTTGAATTGCAGGGGTATGTGTGTGTGTGTGTGTATGTGTGTGCCAGTACAAAGCCCTAGTTTTTACAAAGAAATGTATATAATATTCAGTGTGTTGGCAGTATTTTTTTTTTTTTACTGCACTATGACAAGACAACTGAAAATGATGCAGAAAGGGCACACACAATGTTTGGAAGGTGTAGAAAATATAAAAAAGACTGTCCAATAATTCAGATGTATGAACATACTCAGCACTGAAGACATTATCCTGACTATTGGAATGCAGATGCTAAATGAAATGCTACCTAACAAAAAGCCACATAGGAACCCAGGGTAGTCAATAACTGGGATGACTCAAGATTTTCTGCCAATAAGGAATACAAGACAGTAAGAAATATGATCTATCTCCAATGAGTACCAGGAATATGGTACTTAATTATAGAACCATGTTTTCACCAAGTAATTTAATTGGAACACTGTGAGTATATTTTATATTATAGTGTACTGGTATACAATACATAATTTGAAAATCTGGGACATTGCTGGAATTTCTGTCAAAATTTCAGAGAACATGCTAGCCTTCTCTTTGACATTCTAGTTTTATTTTAGCATATGTGCTATGAAATTGAGCATTATACATGATAATGAAAAGTATCTATTTCAATCACTGTGTATAAGGTCATTTTGTTCATTAAATATTGACAGTCTAAAATGGCTAATAACCTTAAGTAGATGAAGAAAAGGTAACTAAAACATTTCTCTTTTCCTAGCTGAAAAGACAAAGAAAATGAAAATGTAGCAGAATTTATCATGAGTACATATAACCTTTAAATCTATCATCCAGTGCCGGTAACCTGCCTCTGTAGGACAAGGCCCGAGAGATGCTTAGCTAGGCAGCTTTGATGATTGCAGGGTTCTTAGGGCAAGAGCACAGGCAGACATTGTCAACACATGTGCACTAAAGTCTGCCTACTTAAACTCTGGACGCTTTTATGTGGCTTGTTATGTAGCATACAATGTGCATAGATTTTTCAGCTCAGGAGAAAAACAACAGTGATTTTAAACTACAAAGTAGCATAAACAGACTCAGAACTTAATTCTTTGGTTTCTTATCACTCTCTTGTTATCTTCTGTTTTTCACCAAATTTGTTGTTTATTAATGGCACTCCTACCACCATTATTGCTGTCTGTGTATTTCTTCTGCCCCCAGAATGCCCATAACTTAACTGATCCAAGCTATTATTTGGTGTGACATAATCTGTTAGGTTGTTAGAGGGAGAGAACATGAATCAGAAAAAAATGACATGGTGTTAAGCCATACAATGACTACACACCTGTGATGCTCCAGGAGCAAATAAGTGGTAATGAAAGACACTGGCTTGTGGGTGATCTGGATTCTGTAAAGTGAATGTGTGGCCTTCACCTAACCTCCATTATCTGAAGGCAGAAAGCAATGCTCTTGGTCTTGAGCCTACAAATGTCCTTTCACTTTTTCCTTTAACTCATTTTATGACATTCTTCTGATTCTCTCTCCTTCTACATGACCTGTATAAAATAAAACATTACATATGTGTTGGCCTTTCTTCTTCAAGCAATTGGAGTTCTGTATTTCCTTTTAAAGTCCTGAGTAGGGTAGATTCTTATAAGGTATTTTGCATTTTTACTAAGAAGTAGCAAAAAAGAGTATAAAATAGGAAGGTACCTTATCCACAGTAGTACAAAAGGATGCTCAAGTATTACTTTATTTCTGTTTGGCTTATACTTATTATACATAAATTACCTTCCCATGTGTGGAATTAAGATATGTGCTATGGTCTAGACCTCTCAGCTTACCATTTATATAATACTAGTTTCTAGTAAAAAGAAAGAGAAAAACAAAGAAAAAAAATTACTGAAGATAACATAATGAGTTTGATGTTCTTCCAATCACTGGTGAGATCATAGAAAGGGTATTCATCTCACAAAAAAAATGTGATTTTATACTCTGCATATAGTATCTATAAAAGAATGTAGGCCATAGATCTGGAAAGGTAGTTATGTCCCAAGTCTCCAGATGTTCTAATACTACATGGACAATAAAATATTACTCTAAGGCCTTTATTGATATTTAATGAAAAGGTAGCTTGGAATATTTGTACAAGAACAATGAGCTAAATAAACTTACAAATAAATCAAAATTAATTAATTAATTAATTAATCGTTCACTTGCTCTGAGATAATAGATTTGTTATAAAACATCCTTCTTTTGTGATATAATCTTGGTAGAAATACATCTCTTCTGAAGCACTTTATCCTAATTTCATAGTGTAGAAACCTGAGGAGCCTTGTCTGTTTATTGTTTTATTCACAAGGTTTGTAAAATCAGAAGTTCTGAAAACAAGTTGCCTAGTTTAATATCTTATTACACAAATGAGAGAATTAAAGCTTGGAAAATTAAAAAAAAATAAAACATGACTAAACGTTTACTGAAGAGAAATCATCAGTCATTAATTGAAACCCAACATTCATAGCTATGAATGAAGTAGAAAATTGCTTGATATTTTCCCTAAATATCACATTTCTATTTTTAAATTAACCTTATATCTGTCGATTTTTCTTCTTTCATTAAATTCATACTTCCTACATTTTGATATACCAAAATGCTGCTTTTGATTACCCTCATTATGAAGTTAAATTAGTTTGTCAAGTACCTTTTAATTATTGATTTGTCTCTTGTTTTATTAAAGCAAATTAAAGGTACATTTCTGTGCTCAAAAATCTAAGGCCTTTTTATTGCCCTTGTACTAAGCCTGAGTCATCTCCTTTTCGGTGTCACTTAATAAAGCCACTGATTGCATTCTACTTGGCTGCCTCCTGGTGCTGGGTAGTTGTTTCATTTTCTGGTGAAGCTTATGCTGACAAGTTGGATGGAATGGGCACTGGTATAATGCATTTAATTACATGGTACATTCAGTTATTGGACTGTGCTTCTTTATCAAGCATAATTTTAGCATTCTGACAAATTATTATATGAACCTAGGAGCTACATACTAAGTTTTTTTTCTCTGCTAAACTAGGGTATCAAGCCACGTGGAAAATTTCTGGAGTTCATATTTTCATACCTTTTTTGTATTTATATAATACATTATATAACCACCATTTATTTCTATATTGTTTTTGGCATACTTTTTTACAGATTTGTCATACTGTTTTTCCATTAATGTTGTGAAGGCATATTTGTTCTTGTTAGCATTTTTGATGATGTAACTATAGCAACTCTACATTAAATATCTTACATATTAAAAATAAACTCAAACAATTAATTAACCTGATAGTAACAGTGTCACAACATATAACCCAAGGTCCCATGATCATAAGATTTACTTATATTTCATATCCCAGCTCAATAATGATGCATACCATTGCATATCATTTTATTGGATATTTTATGTATTTACATTTCAAATGTTATTTCCTTTCCCCCTTTCATCCCCTCTTCCCCTCCCTCTATTTCTATGAAGATGCTCCCACTCCCACCCCTACTTAATAGTGATACCATGTTTAGAATCTCATTCCCATTTTAATTTCCTAGAATATTTTCAAGTGGTTGAATTAATTTAAGTGTTTCCACCTGTTAAGTAGGATAAGCTACCTCAAACACTATGATGAGAGGGGAGAGGATAGAATAAATAGTATTGTTACAGGATTTAAACCTGAATTAAGAATAAAATCATAAATTCAATTAAGTGTGATTAAATGAACCATTTTATAGCTTAACATGATACAAGGGCAAATTAATTATGTCAGCAAGAGGAAGAAACCACATTCAGACTTGGAAAGCTGGCTTTTATTTTAGATCTGCCAAAACTGTATCCTGAATTCTATATAAACTCCGTCCTTGAGGATAAATTACTTAACCAGGAACTGAAATAATTTCATTTGGAGGTTATATCCCAACCTCACACCATCTCCTAAAATAAATTCCATATTGACTCAAAATATAGAAATTACTGCAAAGGAAACAATACATAGATGAAACATACATGAGTGTTGTCTAATATTGGATTAGGGTTAGACTTACTCAACACAGACGTTTAGAAAAAACCCAAACTACAGACAAAAATTGTTAGCTATCTTCCAGTTGATTGAGTCTGTAATTGAAATATTATAGTAGCAAACTAAAGAAAGCAAATTTCTTTATGAAATAGTTGAAATACATGTAACCTTACAGGTACCACAGTAGATTGCTAATTAAAGCATAACTTAGTTCAGCATTTCTCCTTCTCTTACCCTCAGCCAATAATCATGTGAATATATTGAATGGAAAATTCCAGAATTAACAAACTCTTAGGTTTTAAATTTCATTATATTCTGAATAGTAGCTTGAAATGGTACATTGTCTTACTTCAGCCTGCATAGTCTATGAGTCTGTCCAGAATTTCTGTACAATGTGTGTTACACGGCAATTACTCATTTAGTAGGTTTCTGTACAACTGTCATTTCCTGGCTTTTGTTACATTCTGTAACTGTAGCCTTAATCAACAATGTCTAAAATATTTACTTTATCATATTATATATACTTTATATCATTAAAATTGGCTAACACAGATTATTTCGAGCAATCCTACATTAATTACATGATGTGGTTGGATCTTTCTATTTTATTTTGTTAAAAATCTGTTACACAAACTAAATTATAAATAAATATTTATGTCTTATCTATTGTATCCAATTTAAACAAATTTTATATTTTATTGTCTTTGTAAGTCTTACATAATCCATTATAAATGAAACTTTATGTTTTACATATACATGGTATATTTATAGAATTCAATAGTACCCTGAGTTTCAAACACCCAGTGGAAGTCTTGGGAATACATTACCCTTAAATAAGAGAAATTGTAAATGTCATCTTGCCTACTACTTATGAGTGAGGTAAACCTCTGTTCTTCTGGCACATGACAAGACATAGACTAACAATATAAGCTTAGTGAGTAAAGCAGCAAGGCTGTTGCCAAAGAAGAGGCCTTATATGTAATTCTCCTTCTCCAGTTATAACTTTTAAATACATTTACTTAATTCTTCCTTCTAACCCACAAAATGCATGTGCTTACTTTGCATATATGCCTCATTATAAAAGCATTTCTAATTAGAATGATCCAGGAAGTAGATAAATTTGAATGATTATTCATCTTGTAAAGGATAGAATATAGCTTTTTGTGTGAACTTCCTTCATGCACCCATAAATTGATTCCATGCATAGGAAATGCAGTTAACCCACTTTATTCAAAGTGAATTCTGTCATAGAAAAGAGCTATCTCACTACTTTAAATGTAGATGTGAACACTCATATGTATCATTACAGACTTAGTGCCTTCAATGAAAGTATTACTACTCATCTTTTTCCTGCCCATGGTTATGTTTAAGGAGTACAGGTCACTCATTTCATATTTTCCTTGACCACATATAATTTCAGAATCAAAACCTAGACTATTTTCTAATGTTACTTGAGTAGTTTCTCTTTTCCACTTCCCTAGCTATGTATGTATGGACAGTTGAATATGTGTGTGTGTGTGTGGTAGGGGATTAGCTTGTCAATCTTTGGAAGCAAACCAGTTATGTTTGTATCACTTAGCTTTATGCAACTCAGAATGAAAGACTGTCTGGTTCATGAGAGTGAGCTGAAAGCTGTTTGTTTTTCAAAAGATAAGAATCAATCCTTTGAATGTGTCATGAATGTTGAAAAGCCCAACTTGTAGTTAAAAAACCTACTGACTAGATTGAATGACTCTACAATGATTAACAATAAGCCTAAAGAGTTCCAGTTCTAATATTTCATTAAATATACATACTTATACAAACATCCTTCTTAAATATATGTATATGTATAGATATTTGAATATGTGCACCTATAGACTTATATATGTAGGACATTATGTTTTTTTATTATTTTATTTTATTTTTACACTCAAGATTTTATTCCCCTCCTGGTCCACCCTCCTACTATTCTACATCCCATTTCTCCTCCCTTCCCCACACCTGTCTCCTCAAGGATGTCCCCACCCCACTCACCCTGACAGACCTCTAAACTCTCTGGAGCCTCCAGTTTCTTTAGGATTAGGTGCATCTTCTCTGACTGAATCCAGACCCAGCAGTCCTCTGCTGTATATATGTGTGGGCCTCATATCATCTGGTATATGCTGTCTGGTTGGTTATTCAGTGTCTGAGAGGTCTGAGAGGGGTCCAGGTTAATCATGATTGATGGTCCTCTTACAGGTTCACCCTTCTCCTCAGCTTCCTCCAGCTTTTGCCTAATTCAACCACAGAGCTCAGCAGCTTCTGTTGATTGGTTGGGTGTAAATATCTGCCTGTTACTATTTCAGCTGCTTGTTGTGTCTTTCAAGGGCAGTCAGAATTGGTCCCTCTTTGTGAGAGGATATTATGTTTTAATATATCACTTTAAGTTATTATTTTATACTATTATGTATGGTAACAAAATATTTTCCAGAAGAATGTTTGAAATAGATTTTCTTAGCATTTCATTGCTGTAAACAGACATCAAAACCAAGGCAACTCATATAAGGACAACATTTAATTGGGGCTAGCCTATAGGTTTAGAGGTTCAGTCCATTATTATCAGAGTGGGAGCATGGCTGTGTTCAGGCAGACTTTGTTCAGGAGGAGCCGAAAGTTCTGCTGAAGGCTGCTGTCAAAAAACTCCCTTCTAGGCAGCTAGGATGTGGGTCTTAAAACCCCACACCCACAGTGATACACCTACTCTAACAAGGCCACACCTACTCCAACAAGGCCACACCTCCTAATAATGCCACTTCCTCAACCAAGCATATAAAAATCATCACAGTAATAAAACTAAAACGTACTAAATTTGAATGCATATGTAGAAAGAACTTTATTTTAATTTGTCCTTAGTATATTTGTATTCATACAAACAAAAGTTTTCCATGCTTAAAATATCACTGTGAGCTTAGTAAAATATCAGAACACCCCTAAGTATGTTGTTTCTTTTAATCTTTAATAAGATGAAAATTCTCTGTGCTTTAAGCTAGTTATCCACACCTGGTTCTTTATGTTACTAGTCACTGTAATGCTGATTACAAGAAAAAAAAAAAAAAAAAAACTACCTAATAAAGTTGACATAGCTAGCCTGAACTTCACCTATGTACTTTGACCAATGAGCTACCATGTTCTTGTCAAATTACAGTGAGTTACAAACACATACTTTTGCTATAAAGACAAATGTGTGGGCAGACACATTGAAAGACTTCACTCATATATAAAAAAAATCTGTGTAGAGGCATATAGAATGCATTTAATTAGATGGCCAGTTCATAATATGTATATATCTCAATCATTTCCACTCAAATGATGGTGTTTAAACATACAGATTTAACATTAGATTCTTTATAATGTCTGCTCACATTATGCTAAAAATTTATATAAAAATTAGTAACATTACATTTGATAAAGGTATCAAAATGAGGTTATCCCATCAAAGGTTTGGTTATCATTTTAACATGTCAGGAGCACTCAGGGATATAAGGCATCCTTTCCAGGAATGATAACACCTGGCAGAATATTTGAATGCCCTATGATCCTGTGTTAGCTTTTGTAGTAGGTTTTGCATGTCCATATTTTCAAAACACACACTAGAATTTTGGTTACTGAAATTCCTCTTAACCCCCCAAATATTGTTACCTTTTTAATTTTTTATTACATATTCTCTTTCTTTACGTTTGAACTGTTATCCCCTTCACCCACACTGCTCCAAATCCCCCTCCCCCTCTACTTGTCTTCACAAAGGTGCAGTAGCTCCCAATCACCCTCTCCACCTCAGTGCCTTGGCATTCTCCTACATTGGGAAAATGTGCCCTCACTGGACCAAAGGCCTCTTCTCACATTGATGCCAGACACTGCTGTTCTCCTCTACATAGGCAACTGGAGCCATGGGCCTCTCAATGCATGTTCAATGGTTGGTGTTCTAGTCCATGGGAGCTGTGGAGGGTTTGGTTGTTCAATAATGTTGTTCTTCCCATGATGCCACAACCCCCTCAGTTCCTTCACACCCCCACCCCAGCCAAACTCAGCAGGGTTCCCGTGCTCAGTCTGATGGGTAGCTGCAAGCATGCTCTGCTGCATGACTTTGGCAGAGCCCCTGAGGGGACACCAGTATCTGTTTCCTACCAGCAAGCCCCTCCCAGCATCAGTAATAGTGCTTGGGCCCAGTGACTGCACATAGGTTGGCTCCCCAGGTGAGGCAGCCCCTGAACAATACCCTCTTTAATCCCTGCTCTTCCACTTGATCCTGTACTTCCTCCACTAACAGTTTTGTTCTCCCTTCTAAGATGGACTGAGGCTTCCATGTTTTTTTTTTTTTTTTTTTTTTTAAGATTTACTTATTTAATGTATATGGGTATGCTGTCACTCTTCAGACACACCAGAAGAGGAAGTCAGATCATATTTCAGATGGTTGTGAGCCACCATGTGGTTGCTGGGAATTGAACTCAGGACATCTGGAAGAGCAGTCCCTGCTCCTAACCACTGAGCCATCTCTCCAGCCCCAAATTTATTTATTTATTTTTATATATGTGAGCACACTGCAGTTGTTCTCAGACATACCACAAGAGGGCATTAGATCTCATTACAGTTGGTTGTGAACCACTATGTAGTTGCTGGGAATTGAACTCAGAACCTCTGGAAAAGCAGTCAGTGCTCTTAACCGCTGAGCCATCTCTCCAGCCCCTCATTCCTTCTTTTTGAGCTTCATAATATCTGTGAATTGTTTCTTAGGTATTCAGAGCTTTCTGTGGTTAGTATCCAACTATCAGTGAGTACATGCCATGGTTTTTTTTTTTTTTTAATGACTGGGTTACCTTACTCAAGATGATATTCTCTAGTTCCATCCATTTGCCTAGGAATTTCATAAAGTCATTGTTTCTAATAGCTGAGTAGTACTCCATTGTGTATATGTACCATATTTTCTGTATCCATTCCTTAGTTGAAGGACATCTGGTTTCTTTCCAGCTTCTGGCAATTATAAATAAGGCTGCTAAGAACATGGTGGAGCATGTGTCCTTATTATGTGTTGGAGCATCTTTGGGGTATATGCCCAGAAGTAGAATAGCTGGGTGTGTAGTTATCTCTTAATCACCTCACTGTTACTTCCTGATATTTGTCACAGCCAGTGTCTTGGATGATTAAAGAACCTACAGTTATCGTAATGAATTTTCTACACTGTTCCTAACTAGTTCTTCAATATGCTAGTAGTGTCTTTATTAGTATTTTTGTCAAAATTAATGGTTAAATTGAATACTTGCTCACTTGGTTAATTAGAATGATAATACTTTATCAATGTATTAGAAATCTGATCAGCTTTACTGCATAAATGCAATATAACAATGTTCCACTGAAATACTTTGGCATTTTAAACATAATGGCAAAGTAAAGTAGGTAGAAACCTCATTAGAAAGGATTTGTGGGCATCTATTAAGATTATCTATGGGAACATTGGAACAATATTCATAACAAGCCCTGTTTCCCTTGCTAACAGCTCTCATTTTCATAGGGGTACACTTGGTTGAAATCACTTTGTATCAATTAATTTATTTAATCCTTTTACAAACTTAGGATATAAGAGCCACCAATGGCCCATCTTTCAAGTAGACATACTGAGGCACCAAAGAGTTACATAGTAGACTCAAAATAATGAAGGTATGAATTGTCAAATTTAACTTCTATTTTCATAAACTTGAAATTATATTCTCATCTCTTATTTTCCGCCCTATGTCTCCCAAATAAACTTTAAGTAGATATGCTAAAGTTTAAGCATCATTGACCAGTTTATCTGCTAAGAGCTACTAAGGTGTATGTTCCAGTAATCTTACTATGGAAATTCCTATTTTATTGGCAAAAACGATTTGTGCCAAAAAGCTGAATCATCCTGTAAATGAAAAGGGTATAGTATGTTTCCTTGTTAATACTCTTTGTACTGATCCACCCTCTCATGCATCCAAACATCACTGTTATGAACAATGCTGCTCTGTGCTAATATGACAGCAAACAAGACATGGTCCTTGTATTGTTCTTTTAATTGAACACAGGCACAGCATAGAAAACCATTTATTCATGCTAATTATATATTTATCTGCTGGATGACAAATTTACTCTCAAGGAATCAACTAGTTCTGCAATCCTGACAGTGAGAATAATCTTTATTTCAGAGTAGTATTTTTACTTGGTCAGTTGGTCTCACTCTGTTTTAAGGAAGGGTTGGAACTAACTAAGGCAGGAACTTCTCTGCCCTCATCAGGTACTTTTGCCAAAAGGAAGTAATCAACGCAGTTCTATGTAAATTTAATGGGAAAGTAATTTGTTTCCTGAAACTATATATATTTGGGGGAGAAATAGGAGGTTCCTATTTCTAGGACTTGAAACCATGTTTTATGTGAAGGTTTCATCCATGTATATGATCATTAAAGTGTGAATTTCAATAAAGCCTCAATAGCATTACATTTATGTATTTTTTTTTATGTTACTAAGGCTTGTTGACCATTAAAGAGAAACACATGAACTGACCAAGAAAGTTTTGTTTTTCAAGTACACATCAAAACTTGTGCTAATAAATAGACTATAATTTTTATTGTAAGTGAAATTTTTGTTAATATTAATAACAGATATTTTACTTTTTTAAAGTTTTTAATTAACTTCATCACTTCATTGAAAATCAATACCTTAGATCCATTTTTTCATTTTCTGTTTTATGCCCATTGCTTTAGATGAAATGACCTTTTATCACTGACCTTTTCATATTTTTTCTAAATTTTTAAATTGTTCTTAAAGAAAAATTTTTACAATTTTATTTCTCCATTCTTTTTCTGAAATTATATTGTCCTTCTTTATATTTCTGTCCCAAACATTACATGTTTTCCAGAAGCTTATGACAGTGATAAGAGGCTGACATATGGAATTAACATAGGCATGTAGAGACTGTTTTATGGCACTAACATAACAAGAACTAGTTCTGGAGAATGATTGAGACCAGGAGCAAGTGAGGTTCAACAGTTTCTATTCCACAGAGTGCCATTTTGTCCCAAATGATTGATGACATTCTCCTGCCCTATTCTCCACAGATTTGCAGAGCACTATTGGAATGCAGAGGTTCTGTAGATACCTGCTTCATTAAACATGGTCCCAAAATGTCATTTAATTTATTTCTTAGATCGAATGTCTCATTAAACTCTGATGAGGCCACGAGCTACTTAGGGCTAGACTTGCTATGAAGCACTCCTATCTTAAAATTTTGTTCTGTCCCTTTTGGCAAAGGAAATGGACATGACAGTGAAATCAATGCACAGTGCACTTTGTCTTTGACAAATTGAAGTATTATTTTTTGCTAAAATAGGCCCTTGGGATAGAGAGATTAAAATCTCACATAAAGTAAATCAACATGAATTATAAATGTACAGTTAGACACTTTTTGCAGTGACCTTCTATTATTTTAATGTCATTTCACATTGATTCAACAAACAGATCATTCCTGCTTAATTAAAGAACGTGCTGATGTCCACACCACCGACTTGTAAAGTGTTCCAAATAAGCTAAGTGTGCTGTTATCAGTTTTGTTAAAATATGCATTGCAATAATTTTTGTTACATAAATGAAATGATTATTCCACAAACGAATATAACTTTCCATAAGCAAACTTACACTTTTGACTGTAGATTCAAGGAAAGGATATAGTCTTCTTACATTGATATGTGTAGAAAGTAATTGAAAGGGTGAACTCTTTAGTTAAATCAATGGGGAGTATTGTGAAAACAAAAATCAAGAGTTAGGCCTGGGCTATATTGTAAAGACCACTGATAATAGTTTTTGTATACTTTTGTATACATTGTCCTTCTGGTCTTCTTCTTAGGATGTTTCTAATATGATTTTCTTGAATAAGAGTCTCTGGTGTCATTGAGTCTTAGCTGTTTATTGCTTTAGTGGCTTCTCACTAGTTGGGTCTACGTCGTTTCCCATGGAGACATTTCTTCCCTAGTCATGCAAGAATTCTGTTATTAACCATGATATAAATCATTCATGTATACTACGAGTGAAATAGGATCTTGTTGCTTCAAAAACTCTTAATTTCTCGATCTTACCATGAATAGCTCTGAGAAGTGAATCATATCACTGTCTGTGGAAAAGTGTAATGGCTACTGAGTTCTCTAAAAACCATCAGCCCTGTCTGCATCAAACTTGAAAACTAATAAAATAAATCCTCTATTTAATATTTTATCATTTACCAAATAGGTCTTCATATGTCCTTTTGGCAACTAAATTATATTGGTTTGGGGAACTCTATTTATATTAAAATCTATTTAATAAATAAGGGGAGATTGATTGTTTTGTTTTTGTCATATTAGATAGCTTGAATTAATTTCATTTCCATTTTTGAAAAGAATGTTTACCAATAGTGGTGTTTCTGATTGTAATAGCTTTACAATTTTTTTTACTTACTTTAAAATTGGCACAGTCAAACTATTATTATAAAGGAAATAATGTAAAAGCAGTATACATTTAATAGAAATTATACCTCCAATTTCAATTTTGATTTTTTTTTCTGATAACAATATGTGGTATGGTATTTTCAAACACTGGACATCAGCAAGGAGCTACAATTCTTAGTCATCAAGTGATATAGGGAATGAACTGTAGCTCATGGTTCGCTTTTTTTAAGTTTTGGAGTGCTCAGTAGATTAAATACTTGAAATATAGTTCAATTTAAGCTATTTTCAATTTTTAAAGGATTTAAAGAGATGTAATACCACTTGAAGCTGAAGTACACTGGCAGAAATGTGTGTGTGTGTGTGTGTGTGTGTGTGTGTGTGTGTGTGTCTGCAACATTTGCATTTATATACTTACATAAGAAGCACATAGACTGTCATCAGTAAGGAAACTCTAGTATATAGGTTACATAATTTAATGCCTTTTTTCTAAAAATTAAAACTAAACTAAACCAATTAAAATTGGTCTAGTAATTTTAGTAGTCTAGTCCTGGCATCAAAATGATAGAACTTCCTGCTCTTTTTTTTTTTAATGGATAACACTTATTTTAAGGGTCTGTTATTTACCAGTCAGTGGTGCTATTTGGTTCCATAACAACCTTACTAATTACCCCCCCCCCACAAAAAAAAAGACAAATGTGATCTGGGATTTCTGAGCAAATGGATATTGACTTTCTTTTTCATTGGTTATTTATTTATTCACATAGCATTCCCCTATCCTGGGTCATGAAGCCTCCACAGAATTAAAGGGCCTCCCCTGCCAATGATGCCAGATAAGGCCATCCTCTGCTACACATCTAGCTAGAGCCATGGGTACCCCCTGTATACTCTTCCATTGGTGGTTTAGTCCCTGGGGGCTTTAGGGGATCTGGTTGGTTGTAATTGTTCTTCCTATGAGGTTTCGAATCCCTTCAGCTCCTACAGTCCTTGCCCTAAACTTCCCCTATTGGGTTCCTCATGCTCAGTTCAATGTTTGAACATGTACATCCATATTTGTATTGGTCCAACTCTGGCAGAGCCTCTCAAGGAACAGCAATACATACCTCAGTCACTTTTTGGCGTCAGCAATAGTGTCTGAGTTTGGTGTCAGCAGATGGGATTGATTCCTAGGCGGAGCAGTCTTGGATCCATCATGAGTTACTTCACAATGATTTCCAAGTATCCTGAGTCATATAACCAAACTTTGTCTAAAAGAGTAACATTAATAGTGATAATATCACTTTAACCATAAAAAATACTATAATGGAGATTAACAGCCAAGAAAGCAAGTATGGGAATCAAAAATATATTTAATCCTAATTTTCCAAGCTACATATAGAACGTGAATTGTACCCACCATTTTCATTCTCCTCATGCTATTCATAACTTATACAGAGAACCAGACAGATAATTATGGGATTACTTTATATTGTTTCAAAATCACCACACAAAAGAGATGAATAATTAACTCTAATACAACCTCCACCTCCCACAAAATTCTTGAACCACTGACTTGGAAGCTCCTATACTCCTACACTAAGAAAAAAGTAAAAACAAATAACCCCCAATTCCAGATTCTTGGGGGTACTGACTCTTCCATTTTCACCATCACCTTCTAACCTGTTCTGTTTGTGCATTCCATAGTCTGCTTTGTGTTTGCCTGTTGTTTTTATATGGAGCACTGTGGCAGTTAAAGAGCAACTTTCAGAAGCTGGTTCTCTCCTTCCATATTTGTTTCTAAGTATCTTGCCCAGATAGTTGGGCTTTCATTATCAGGTTTCATTCTGTAAAGCCAATACACCTACATAATTTACCTACAATACACATACAGTATCCAATACACCTATCTAATTCACTAAATCACTGCAATCATGGTCACTTCCATTTTTTAAGACTACTCTTGTCTCTCTACTCTAAAATAAGATTGAGGGTTTTCTTGCCTTGTGGCATATTTGTTTCTGTAACCAATCAAATTTTACTTAAATTTTCCCTATCATTTTTCCCTTTCTTTTAAATTTAATGATGGTTAAATTGGATGCCTTACAAGTATATTCATTTTTAACTGACATTACTACCTTGAACATCGTGACTAAATATGAGAAATTAGATATTTTCTATCTATATGAGGAAATCAACAATATCTTTACTTAGTTAAGACTATACTGTATGTATATTTAGTAAATCGTGTGGTAAAATTAGAGTGAGAAATATCAAGCTTCTTCCAAATGTATATTTCAAGAAGTATTTATAGAAATTGTTAAACCTTTGTGTAATTAAGTATTCATTAAAGATATATATATATATATATATGCATATATATGTATATATAGCACACTGATATAAGCTTAGTTGAACTAGAACAAATTTCTGTACTTTTGAATTCTTCTGAAAGCAAATATGAGGGTAAAACACTATAATTATTTCAATAGAAAGCCTCCTGTTACATTTAATAATGTAATGCTTTCTACTATGAACAATAAATGTTCAAAAGCTATTTGACTATGTTTTTTTCAAGGAATTAAATAGAAAAATTAAATGCAGATATGTTTCTTGTTGGCTTTTTTTAAATGTTAGAATTATTTGTATCATTTTCCAGAAACATAAAATAAGTTAAACAAAATTTCTTCCATGAGACTTTAGAAAAATTACAAAAGTAATGATAAAAATAAAAATGTATCCAAGTTTACATGTTCTTTATTCAAGAATGTCAGTACTATTGAAATCTAAGCAAAGCTGTAAAGAAAAACCATCATGTGCTAGGTATATTCTTACTCATAGTCATGGCTTTATCATTACCCCAAGATAGGCTCATCTTCTGCCCATCATTTTTAATCTAACTCACCAACTGAATAGCTTTTGTAGATGTCATAGTTATTAGATTTACTGTCTACAAAATGCTCATCATTGAGAATTATAGGCCACTTAGAAGATTGGCAAGGACAAGCTAAAACTGAAAATAGGTCTCTCAACAGGCATGCAAAATCATAGCAGTGATTCAGTAAATTCTTAGAGCGATTTTCCTTTCATGGTAGAAAACAGAGGAAGTGTATATTTGAGATTGTTTGCAGAATAAACACTGGAAGCAGAAAATTACACCTGTATTTATTGTCAAGCCACATTTGTTAAATCGTGTGCTTTTCTCTTTCCTAGATAGACCCCACATTCTGTCAAAATACTATTACCATGGCTGTCCTTTGTTGCATGGTGTTCAGTTCTGATCTGACTTCCAGAATTCTGCTGCTTTTGTGATTCTCTCCCAGAGCAGTGGTAGCAATGCTTTGGAGATTCTAGACTGCATGTAAAGATTCTTTCAAAAAGTCTGAACCTTGTCAGGGCTCATCAATTTTACAAACTAAAATGAGAAATCACACTTGACTTTTAATGTCATTACATAGTTTGGGTCTTTAGGTGAGCAATAAAAGCAACAACTTGATGATAGAGGTTTACTGATAAGCACTTCTGTTCTACCATCTGCTCCCCACTACCCCTTGGTAGTTACTATGGAATTCGATACCTGGGCATGGCTGCAGGGGTCATGGTACAATGGGGAGGAAGAAGTGTGAACATGGTAGGTAGTGTGGAAACAGATGGTGGCTGGGAAGGGAGACACTCCATGGCACTGTTGGCATGGTTACAGAGAGGTAGGTGTACTAACAAGCTGTGCCAATTCTTGAATGTTTCAAAACTCTACTTGTGGTTTGTGGCCTCAAACTTTTACTAATTTGCTGTCATACAGCTTCTTTATTGCCATCAGTTCCTTTATTTCCTTGTCAATAAGCTGTTTAAAATATATTCTTTATGTTTGTGGTATAATTTATATACTGGAATGAAGACACAAGTATGTGTACTGTCCTTGGTTCTCTTCTGATGATTAATAATAAGTACACATCAAACTGATGAGGATGTGTATACACATGTGTCTTTATAAAGAGCCCAGCTCCTAAAATCCTTTATATCACAGGATATACTATTAAATACCATTAAAAACTATTTAACGGGCAGGGTCCCTTTTTTGTACTTCATTTGTGGGACTCCTGTGAGCAATTGCTTGTCTCATCTTCAGTTCCATTTCTGATTTCCATTAAAAAATAAAAAAAAAGAAATGGCCTAATTTAAATTGAAATAAGTGCTTGGCTAAAGTCTTATTTTTCCCTAAAAATGCATCCTCTGCACATGTTACTGCCATTCCTAGTATCTAAAATGTCCTTAGAGGATGTGCATAACGAGTTGAGTTGAAGTTTTGGGCCATATGGCATAGTGAGAACAAAACATTGTATTAGGTCAAACCATGTGTAGTTGCTGAAAGTCACCATTTTCAAATTAGGAAATAGCAGTTTTGTGTGCTTCTGCCTGGTGTATTCATTTTTTTTCTTATATAAAATTTGATAATAAAAAATAAGCAATGACCTAAAAACCCTGCGATGTATATTTGATCTTCCAGCTAAATAAAGATAATAGGCAATTTGCCAAACTGTCGAGTTCAGCTCAATTAAAAATACTGTTTTCACAGTGTGAATTTCTGTGTTAGAAGGATTCTGAGAGCAAGAGTTGGCTAACAGATTTTCTTTGTTAATACATCTACTGAAAGGTAACTTTGCTATATACAAAAATATTCAGTTAGACACACAGGTAGCCATATGGTATCCTTTATGTTAAAAAGTAAGAGGGGTTAATGCATAGGTTGTTCACAAGAATTTCTTGATTTCTTGTTGAAAATTTTGTGTCAAGTGAACGTATTCAACATTTTCGGTGGTTCAACAACATAATCCTAATCTTCCACTGCTCCCCGTATGAAATTAAGTGATTCTCTAAAGTATATTAATGATTGATATTAAATATCTCTTTGTAATCTAAATATGTTTGTTTTTTCAAACAGAGATTCAAATTGAATTGAGTTTTGTTCCAAGAATTCATATTTAGATGAAGTTACTTCAATAGTGTCCACAGTATTTAATTACATTTCTATAGCAAACATCATTTTATCATACAGAATTGAGCAGCATATTTGAAAATTATATAGCCCACATTGAGCTAATCTAATTTTAAAGGGAAATATAAGCTTATGTAGTCTGTCTTTTCAGTTCTGAGCATATAGCAGCATATCTTCAAATATCTTGGAGATCAAGTGATGATCATTATTCTGATTAAGCATTTTTCAATTGATGAACAAATATGCAAAATTTTCATATAATTCATTTTTGTCAACTCCCTCACTAGAAATGTCATTCTTCTTAACTTCTTGAAATCTGCTATTGTTTTAGCAACTAAACCATGCTGGATAATTGATAATTAATAAACATTCTCTATGATGGAGGAAATGTCCTAATTTCACTGATGAAATTTGGTCTTAATATTTGGAAACCATAACTTCAATTGGACACTCAAGTTTAGTTGTTTCATTTTTAGGATCATATAGTCATGGATAGAAAACCTGTGCAAATCACAGTAATTAGATGGTTTGGGTTTAATATTTTTTTTCAAGAGGTGAGGCAGGTATTCTACTAATATCAGAAAACTTGTTGGTAAATCATTCCTGTTTAAAACTTCTTAGTTTAAAACTAAAGGTAGACTACAAAAATAGGTACATCTTAACTATCAGGTAGAGTAGCAAACATTTTCTGACCACCTTAAACCCTAACCAACTATGCTATGGTATTTTCCTGTTACTGTATGTGTTCTGTGTAGGCTTTTGTCCTGGTTGTTAGATGTTCTGATAACATAGGTTTTCAGCTTTTGAAGAACTTTAATTACATAAGAATAACTAAGTTTAACGTTTCTAATTAACAGTTTTAAACAGTAAAGTCATTATATGGTGTTTCTTTAACTATTGTCTGTGCATGTCATATCTGCTTAATCTTTTTACATGTTAATAAACTACAGGATAGATTGAGATCATTACATGTCCATATGTAATTTAACACTGTCAAGAATAAGGAGGGGCATTGTGGTCATTAGAAGTAAAATGGTTTTATTTATGGACTGAGAACAATGAGGCCTATCAATAAATTATTTCTGCCACTAATGATGCTCTGTCTCTCTATTTGTATGCAAATATGACAATAAACAAATTTCCTTCATTCACTCCAACAAGAGAAAAATGTTGAAACCAATATAGTTTGCCTATGTATTAATTTACTTTTTTGAATTGTGGCATGTATTGGTAAAAGAAATTAACCATTTCCATGAAAACCAAAGGCCTTTAAGGGAAATACTCCATAGTCCCTTCTAGATTATCAACATATGCCTTGGAGAAGAGAGGGTGTTCTAGCATTAGATTACCTTGAATATCACTGGCATCTTAATTTAAAAAAAAATCATTACTTTTATTAATGTAGCTAGATGTCTCATAAATCCTTGATTCACAGTATCTGACTGAGTGTACTAAGGATTATAAGGGCTTTATCAAAGACATATTCTTGCCATACACTCCCCTTTATAATTGGAATGCTCATATTTCACCCTCTTATAATGAGTGTTTTAATGAACTTTGTGTGTTGAGTGAGGCACAGGACACCCTGGTTGTAAAACTACTAAACTATCCTCAATAGCATCCCCATATACTTGAGCTCATTATTTGGGGTGTTATTTTTTCATAACTCAACTGTACTTATTCTCCAGAAATTCAGCATTTTGTGATTTCTCTTCGGTAGTAAAAGTGCTCCTGCATTCATGTATTCCTATGGTACACTCAGATCTAAACACATCGACAGACAGACAGAAAGATGGAGAGAAAGAGAAAGGGAGCGAAATTTTTTAAATGGTGGTAATCAGAAAGTGGACAGATATGTTACATAATCATATAAAATTATATACTTGAGATCCAACTTTGAAATGACCTGTGCAAAAGTAAAGATTCTTCAACTATTTGTTGCTGCATAGTCAGCCTAAATTTATGATAGAAAATTCAGCAGTAGTTTTTCTACCTAATATATAAACTTTAACTATAAGTAATATGAGCCCTTGAGTCTCAAAATGATTGAGGTCATGTACTAGATTCTGTGTGTACAGGAGAGAATTTGAAGATATTTTTATGAGGAATGAATTGATGTAGAAAATGAAATCTGTTGATATATGATAAGACAAGGGATAAAAACACATCAAATGTTCCCTGTTGCTCCAGTGCTACTCATTAGTGTGTGCTTCCTCTTCTTCTTCCTAAGATCACACCCTTTGCTAGGCAGCAATATTCTGCTTAAGGAAAAAGAAAATGAGCAGTTTATAATTATGTAAATAAGATATGGTTTTGCTATTTCTAAAAAGTAATAGAGAGACCCCCTTCCCCTTAAATGAATAAAATCTCGATAAAATTAGAATCTCTGTACCTCTCAACTCATTAAAGGATGATATTACTAACAACTTACAAAGAAAAATCTGTCAAAATGCAATAAAATGAGATTATCTTAGCGAAATTGAGATTTCTCTTTCTGTTTCGTGCTAAAATTGTAGCTAGGAGCTGGCCTTTATAAGATCAATGAGGAATCTCTGTATGAACCATTATTTGCATACTTAAATAACTTATTTAAATTGTATTTTATAAACCACAGCACAGAGAGAAAGGAGTAATATAGTACAGACATGCCTTGGTTCATGTATGTGTTAAAGGAGCACAGCTAAACACTTCATTCTCCAGAGACAGCAACTTTGCTGTACACTATTGATAAAAACTACTTTCATTTTATGCTCAACATGGAGATTATGGCTGAGTTTTATATGTAGGCAACGTGTATATTTATGTAACATAGTAATTCGCTAATAATCAGTAGTACTTACATGTCTTCTGTCATAAAAATATCTTCATGTGTTTTCAGTTATTAATCGTATTCATTAGTTTCTACTTATAGTCACTAACCTATGGTAGCTTTTGGGACTTCAAATATATAGGTTTTAATTTTAAATTATGAGATCAAGAATTGATATGGTGACATCGTTTTTCTAGGGGTTATTTTTTCCTTCAAGGAATGATGCTGATGGACTGAAAGTGTGAGGACCAGTTTTAAAAATCTAACAGTTAATAAAAAGAATCGAACAGATCATTGTAAGCTTCAGAAAAGTGCCAACCCAATAAAATGACAAAGACAGATGCCAATTAAACTACCATGATGGTACCAATTAAATTATGATCACACAATAATAAACACATTGGTGTATTTATGTGTGTGTGTGATTTCTTAAAAAATGGACACCAAAAATCGTTTGAGAAATAATGATGTGTACATCTTGTTAGCATGTTGTAATTACTTGATAATGTTATGCATATATATATATCAAAATCTATTTATCTGGTTTTAAGTAATGAGAGAGAAAGAAGAATATTACAAGAGAACCAAGATAATTAGAAATTGATGCTAGTTTTCTGGGGGAAAGTGATTTTCTAAAATTGCATATGCTGTTTATGAATCTGTGTATTTTCCATTCCATAAGAATGGAAGACTTCCTTAAATAAGAGATTTTTGCTTAGATATAGAGATGTTCACCTTCTATATTATATCAAAATCCTTTATCAAAGAAAAATGCATTAAGAAAAAGAGCTTTTAGAAAAAGGTCCTGGAAAATGCTTCCATCTAAATAGCAAGAGGCAACATAAAAGGCAAGAAATGAAACTGAAAAACCCAAACACTACTTAGAATGAAAGGTATCTGCATTTGGTGTCAAGGTAATATTATACTGAGTTCAAATTTGTATTCCATGTGTAGTCATTTTGTTTATGTAACAGAAATGAAATTTCATAATTATTAAAAGAAAGTTACCCAGATCACTGTATGTTACATAATATTGTCTAAAATCAAGTATAGTTCCTTTATCTAGGTGGATGATCCTACATTGAACATAACTTCTTTTGCTGTAGAATACAGAAATTCTTGTGGAGTTTGCTGTAAAAATGTATTTTATACTTTTTATTAACTATTAATATTAAAATATACTTACATTTCCTTCCTTTTTCATCATCCCTTCAGGCCCTACACTTCTCAAATTGGTAATCTCTTCTTCCCCATTTAGTACTGTTACATATATAGATATACATAAAATCTGCTGAGCACATTTATGTTGTTCATGGTTGCGGCTTCAGGGCTGACTACATTAATTGATCATCCAGTCCAGGGACTCATTCCTGGGAATGGCAAACTCTCCTACTCTCAGTAGATATCTGCTATGTACAGTTTCTTCCCCAATCTACAATACATGTCTGTTGACAACTGGCATTGTTCCTATCTTGTTTATACAGCCATTGTTACGAGAGACAGATTTATAGCAGCATTTCTGATATTCTGGTTCCTACATTCTCCTCACTGCTTCCTTGCTGTTCCTTGTACTATACATAGAAGAGGTGAGATATAGAAGAATCCATTGTGCCTGGGCTCCTGATCTCGCTGATCCCTGTGTTGTGTCTAATTGTAGGGTATTTTTGCTTGTTTGTTTTCCATTCCATTGGCTCTAGAGGAAAGCTTGTTTTAATGTCTAGAGTTATCTGTGGATACTAAAATAAAATTTAGAACATAGTTATAAATTATGCCAGCCTAGCAAATGTGGCTGTAGTAGATTCTCTTCTAAGATCCATAACCTCAGTAGCAGCACTTGGTTACATTTCTAATACTAGGCATTGTTTCCCTCCTGTTGAGGAGGCCTGAAATCCAATTAGACAGCTGTTGCTTACCACTGGCATGTGAGTGCCACTTACTGCACCTTTATGGATATCTTGCCATGTGATCATTGTTGTAGTTCATAGGTGTCACAGCTGGGTGGGAGTATTAAGTGTTTTCTCTCTGTTGGCAGCTTGCTTAGTATTTAATGTGAAAGGGATTTTTATATACCATTTTGTTCTTTCTAAATATTACCTCCTTCCATAAAAACTTAAGTTTCAGCCCTGTTCAGACAGCAGGTTGGTTCCTAGAGTAACATTAATAGTACTATCAACTAAAGTTTTTTATATCACAAACATCCTTTATAAAGAGTCTCATATCATTTTTACCTTGGCACCCCTACACACACACACACACACACACACACACACACAGTCAGCAAGACAAGCAATATTAACCCCATTTTCCAAATGAAAACATATGGGACAGGAGATTATGCATTTTTCCCCAAATCATATGAAAAATAAATGGGACTTTGGCCTTCTGAGTACTAGAGCAGGTCTCTGATCTCATTTCTTTGCAATTGTTCATTTGTTATACAGTTACCTAGGACTCCTGTGAAAAGCTTTAGGATTTCTTCAAAGCAAATCATCAAGGTTTATGATGAATTTGCTATCTTTTATATGGAATAAAAATGTGCATAGTTGATATTGCATACATTGAGTTATGAGTCTAAAGCTAGACTCAAAACTATTTTGGATTTACTTTGAGCCCTATTGATTCTTTCTAGCTTAAATAAATTGTCTTTTAAAGGGCCCTTGCTTATACTTCCTAAGTGTCAAAGTGTTAATTGGCTTACAAAACATGTTGAAATTGCACCCAAGGAATTATTCACTTATCTCTTAACATCTATATTTTTTAATCATTATGAGTTCATTTCTGTATATTATGTCCAGTTAAAATGAAATATGGCAACTAAATATTATGCATTATTGCTAATAATTCATTGCAGTTGAAAATCACTAGCAAAAACTCCCAAAGTTACAATTCCATGTTAAAAATTTTCAAGTTTGTCTCTATGACTTATAAATGTGATGTAATTTGAGTAAGTAAAAACCACTTTTACAATAACATGACATTATCATTTTGAAAGCATTTCCAAATATTTTATTATCTACTTTGAGAATATGAAAAATATTATTGAATAGGTTTAAGTGCATGCCATTTGAAGAACCAAAACATATTTTTATTGATCTGCATCTCCTCAGAAAATATCACTGGTAAAAAATATGATTGTCATCTTCTAATTATACCTGCTTCCCCAGACTAGTTTTCCTACTAGGAATACAGATTTTTTTTTACATTCACAAATAAAAATAGTATCCTTCTTTCATTGTGAATGGGAGAATATTACTTTTATTTACAGTCCTATATCTCAAATAATATATTATCCCTCTCCTTTAAAATTATTTTTATTTGGTATTCAGTAACACTGAAGTCTGGCAATGACTCTAACTTCATGTCACCATGAAGTCAGAGGTGGTAGTATGCTCCTCCCCTGTCACTTGTTTGTCCTTGCTATTTAATAAGGACACTACTGTGCCATTATTAGCCCCAGAATTACTGTGTGTTATATATGTACAATAGATTGTCAGACACCTGGTTCTGCTATACTTTCCATGTTTAGAAGTATTGTTGCCCTACAACCTCTTGTTTCTAACAGAGATTGGAACAAATTGGTTAGTAACATATGCTAGATTATATAACTTTGTATATTTGTTCTGCCACTTATGGGTTATATGACCTCGAGGACATTTTTAATGTCTAGGTTTCTGATATTGAATTAATAACAAGATATTTTGTATAGGGACCTATTGAAGATAAAATATGCATGAGAAACCTAATTATTAACACTAAGACCTATAGCTTTGTAATTTCTTGAACTAATTTGTTTCCTTTTTAAATCCTATTGTACTATAAAGAAATCAGTTATGAAGAATATGTTTGGGTCAGTTCTTAAATCTTTAACAAACTCCAGGAGTAAGCCATATAGTGACATAGCAGAGAGGTTAATTGGTATGAAAAATTTGATTTAGATTTATCTGTCTTATTTGGCACAATAATAATTTGGCATTTGAGAAGAAATTTGTTGCACTTTCTTTTAGCATATTTTTCTGCTTGTATTTCCTGGAATTATAAAATCTAGCTATGAATTCCTGCATACTTTATATTGGTTATGTTTATATTTTATACACTTTGAGGGGTTTAGATGAAAAAAAATCCCTATTATGCTTTGCTCTTGTCTGTAATTTTGCTATGTAAAAACATATTGGTTTTTTTCTCCATTCTTATATATAAATATGTCTTGTTGAATTTTGTGGAAGAAACTTACATAATCTTCTCTACATTGTGGAATTGATTGTATACATTGGACTCTTTTCGAGATGGAAAAAAAACTGTTTCTGCAAAGATATCTTATAACATTGTGCTAATGGAAATATCTAAAAGACAGAAATCTGGCTCTGTGGTCTTCTTCATTCTGTGACACTCCATATTTGATTTCTCGTGTTTTTCATATCCTTGTGGGAAATCTGGACTGGAAAGTTGCTGGTGTCCCTCTCCAAATAGTGATTTAAAAAAAAAAAAAAAAAAAAAAACCTAGAACATGTATCATCAAGCTTTTCTTATAAAGAGCTTAATATTGAATATTTTCGATCTGTGCAGCAGATAGCTCCCCTGTTACAAGGACTTCCCTTTCCCTCTGCAATGCAAAAGCAGCCACTGGCCATGCATAAATGAATGGGGCCAGCTATATTCCGAGAAAACTTTATTTATGGATACTAAAATTTGAATTTCATACAATTTTCACGATTTAAGGCACTGTTGTGTTTCAACCACTTTAAAATGTAAAAGGCATTCTTATCTTAGATTCTCCTAATACAAGAAGCCAAGTTCTTCTGTCTACAGTTGTTTGCCTACTACTCGTTGACGTGGGGGGTGCCTATTGTGTGCAAGACATTGGCCTATAGCCCTTGTATTAGTGATCTTATTGTATAAATGGTTTCTAGGCTTTCAAAAGATTCAAAGGACCTTTAGGCCAATTTATGCATGTTTATTTACACTTGTATGTATTTTTTTTCGAAAATACTTAAAAATCTCTTCACCTTTGCTTCATCTTTATACTGCCAAATATTTTGAAACCTTTGGAGCTGAATAAACATTGAAAGCATTGAAAGAAGCTCATCTTCACATAGATACCTAGATCTCAGTTCATTCAAATTCCACAAAATACTCTGTCACTTATATAGAGCAAGCCTGTGGATGAGTGGTATGCATGTCCCCTTGAAATGTAGTTTCTACTTAAATAATTTATTAAAGCAAGATCATCCACAGTAAAGATCACAGTCTACAAACACTCGCATTAGTTTTCTCTTGATATAAAAATCTTCAGTTCTATTTTACTAATTTATTTCATAAATTTCACATTAAAGTCTGTATTCTTTCATAATATTGCACTAAGCTTTTATCACTCATTCTCTTATTTCTGATACTTTTGTTTATACCATGTTTACACTACTATAGATAATACCTTTCAAATTTCTTTGGTGAATGCCTTGTCAGGCTTTTATTGCTATGAACAGACACCATGGCCAAGGCAGCTCTTAGAAAACATTTAGCTGTGGGCTTGCTTACAGGTTCAGAGGTTTAGTTCATTATAATCAAGTTGAGAACATGGCAGCACCCTGGCAGGCATGGTGCAGGATGAATTGAGAGTTCTCTACATCTTCATCTGAAGGAAGCCAGAAACAGACTGAGCATCCTCAGGCAGCTAGGAGGAAGATCTCCAAGCCCACCCCCAGAGTGACACACTTCCTCCAACAGGGTCCTTCTAATAGTGCCACTCCCTGGGACAAGCATATGCAAACCATCACAGTGAAATTCTTTTCTTTCTTTTAGAATTTTTTTAAGACAGACAGTTTGAAGCTAATAAACACTGGTGGTGCTAGTAAGAGAGAAGGTAGGGCCAAAGAAAGGTGAAACTTTCATTGACTTAACACCTTTGATCCCTTCCCTTGTATCAGTGTTAAAGTGCCAATTTTACAATTTAGAAATAGGAAACAGTTTGGGCCTTAATGTTTTTCCTCCTCTACATAGGCAAAATTCTGACAGGTATTTTTTATAGTTTTCAGACCTTGTAGTTTTTTTTTTTTTTTTTTTTAATTTAATGAACTCCTGTCACCTCTAAATGCAATTAGCTTCCTGGTTGTTATTGGCAACATTTGTTTCAAGAGAAGTGTTGTAGCAAGACTTCTCAGCAAGGCAAAACATCTTAATAGAAATATCCATGGTGTCAGTACAAGAGTACAGGAACTCAGGGAAAGGGACAGAGTAAAAGGAATAAATTGCAAACATAGCCCAGAGGGAAATGACCTTAACCAACATCTAGAAATGTTTGTACTTGAAATGAGGCAGGGATGCAGAAATTATTGCCTAGATTTATAGAGCCAAAAAGTAAGTACAGACTAAATTACATCATAGCAGTATGCTGACACAATGTAACTGTTCTGAAGTGAGATTTTGATGCAAATGCCTGTGGATGTCCAGTGCCCAGGCAGATCTGTTTCAGCAGGCAGCTGCTGATTTGAAACCTCAGTTTCCATGATCCTTATATTTAAAACTGAGTAGGCCAAAGCTTATACTTGATCACTTCCTCCAAATGTATGTCTGTTGTTGGTGCCAGAAACTTTGCAATCATTTTTACTAAATCCTTCCTTTCTCCTCGCATTTCATCTACATCAAATGAAAAATATCTCTAGTATCTTTACTCTCTTCTGGAAGCCTTTAATATCTTTAACTTAGGGTGACACCCAAATAAAACCAACAAAAACAAACAAAAAACCTCACAGATCCTCACATTCCTTTCTAGTCTCGTTGGTAAATTTTTTGAAATGACTCTTGGTGAGTAGGCAAAAATATCTATTTGTACTAGATTTATGGAATGATGATAATAAGATAAATAATCAAGTTTTGTTTTATGCAGAGACCAGTTTCAGTAGTGAAGAATTCCATGAACTATCAAAATCATATTACTTTTACTTCCCTTAGTTTACATTGCCTTATTTCTAGGACCTTGGCAATCCTGTTAGTCTCTATAGTTAGTTAGTGAAGGAGGACAAGGCAGCCAGAGTTAATAGACCCCTGCAAGCATCTTTTGTCTGACCTATAACCCTATTATCCAGCAGAACAAATGCTAATCCAGGAAGCAGAAATGTAGAATAGACTGAAATGGCTCCAGCATTATGACCTCAGCATAATGACACTGATGCCATGACAACCCCTGTTCAATTTAAGTAAAATTGATGACTTTGTACTTGTGGTTACCTGGAGACTTCATACATTAAACATGTTCTCCCCAAAAAATTGGGTCATGTACAAGAATAACTACACTATATCATATAATCCTAGTAATTTCCCTAATGAGTTCAAGAATACAGTTCCTGAAATATTTGACCATGATTACAATCAGTAGACGAAAGAATTGATCTTTTTTTATTGTAGCGTCTTAGCTTTATAAAGACACTTTATATATTTTTAGTTTTTGCTGAAAAAACATTGAAATGGTTTACTGATCCATCTGTTTTTTTTTATACCTTACTAAGCATATAATATACTGGAAAAAAGCTGCTATTAAATGTCTACTCCCATGAAAGTACTGTGAATTCACACTCAAAGAGTACGAAGTTAAGACTGGCTTCATAGTGGTGGCCAATTGTCTTAGCCCTGGGGACAGGCAGTGATTGGAAGTCTGGGATTTTGGCTTACCCTGGGTTACAAAGTGAAGCTCAATCTCAAAACAAATAAGCAAATAACGAAACCCAAAGCAGATAGTTTGGGAGTGTCTTGGTGAGAAACAGTCCTCATTTAATCACCCTAGATTAAACTGAGTCTGAGTTACCTCACTCAGGATGATATTGTCTAGTTCCATCGATTTTCCTGAAAAACTCAATATGTCCTCGTTCTTAATAGCTGAGTAATATTCCCTTATGTAAATGAACCACATTTTTTGTATCCATTCTTCTGGTGTGGGACATCTGGGTGTTTTCCAGATTCTGGCTATCACAAATAAAGCTGTTCTGAACATAGTAGAATATGTGCCCCTGTTACACAGTGGACATCAGGGAGGGGGGGTGGATTTCCTAAACATAACTCCAGTGGCTCACAGGCTAACACCAAGAATTAATAAATGGAAAGCTTCTGCAAGGCAAAGGACATAGTCAGTATGACAAATTGGCAACCAACAGACTGGGGAAAAAAGTTCACTAACCCCACACCCAATGGAGTGCTAATATCCAAACTATGTAAATGTTCTATCGCTATTCAAAGTTTAATTTCTTTATTTAAAAATAATGTGTTCAGACTGAGGTTTTCAGGACTGGAAACTCAACACATGGATGAATCCAACACATGGTTGAATTCAGAAAATGAAATGTATTTACTGAATTTTTAAGAGTTAAGCTGTGTGTATGTAGTTCTTTCACCATTGGTTTCAGTTCAGACCACATTATGAGCTCTGTTTAGAAAACTACCTTCCACTCAAGGGGGCATGTGTTAGAGGTATGTGAACGTGTAGAGGGAACACATTTTTATATTAAAGTTACAAAGAATGCTACTTTAACTGGCATAGTAGCACACACATATAATCCCAGCCTGTGAAAAATGCATGGTGAGTTCCAAGCCAATGTTGTCTATATAGCAATACCCTGCCTCATCCCATACTAGAATAAGGAGAAAAGAATGGTAGCTATGTTGAATATTCTCTTAAATTTTTAAACAAATATTTTCTCCTAACTATGTGCCACGTCTGTATTTCATTTTGGAGTGTTAAGAGTTAGGAATTTCATACCTGGGTCCTATTTTCCATTTATTTTTTTTAAAGTCCAAAAAAGCCCTTTGTGATGAGATTTTGCCACTGTCATTGTATAAACATAGTCCTTAATTTCTATGTGTAGCATTCATATAAAATGAAACTATTAGTTTATACATGCATTTGAGAAATGCTACAACAATGCCTATTGTTCAGGGTGCTTTTAATATCTCTCGAATGCTTTCTGGATGAGTCATTTTAATGGCATGTGGTTCAGCTGATAGTAATTCAACTGAATGTATTCAGTTACGGAAAATTAGAAAAGGCTTGAAGTCACTTTTGAGCCTTTTCACTCATAGTCTTACAAAAGGAAATTTTTATTTGGCACTTCTTTGAGCTCATATGTAAAAGGAGCCCTGTTACTTTGTCAGTGTTTAAAATTAATTAAAAAAATAATGCAGAAGGGAAAAGAAAACAAGTTCATAGGAAAATCCTTTATGTTTGTATAAAATAGTACATTCTGAATACAGTCTAGAGAATATCATCAAAGTACTGTGATTTTATTTCTTTAAATTAGTCTTAGTTCTCCTTTATACTATGTAATGGAAGAGTCTTTCCATCCAATTTGTCACTTCAAATATTTATTTTTTATTTGCTGTTCTTAAGATTATAAATTAAAATAATTTGTCTAAAGATCAGGCTACTATCATATATTTTCCAGAAGCCAAAAAATTCATGCATATATTTTTCAACTGCAGCAAGTAGATAAATAAATTTGAAAGGAAAGTTTCTCCTACATATAACTCAAAAGAGTATACTGTGCTTAAAAGGTTATTTATGGAATACATGAAAGAAAGCTATAAGAAAGAACATGGTGGCTATAATTTAATTTTTAGTGTTATAATTCAGATTCAATAATTCAGTAGCAGATGTAAAAATGAAATGAGAAAAAAAAATGAATTACCGAATTGCCACCAGACCAACTAATCAGTAATTAAAAATGTCTGTAGTGGGGATTTACTCAGATAGAAAATGTTTGCACTGTCATAAAAGACTCCCTAATTTATATTAGTGAACTAATATAATGACAGGCACAAAAATACACCCTCAGCCTGAGGCTATTTGGAAGACAAGCATCCATAACCCACTGTAGTACATAAACAGTTTTGAAGCACTGGGTATTGGCACCACCAGTAAAAAAAAGTACCTCACCCCTTTCTCTGGTAGGGTAGGAGCTGCATAAATACTCATCACACACCTTGACTGTTTGTTCTGGTTTTGGGTTTTGTTTTGTTTTTTTTTTTGTTTTTTGTTTTTTTTTATTATTCTTTACCATGTATTTACTCGTGTGTGTGTGTGTGTGTGTGTGTGTGTGTGTGTGTTTGTGTGTGTGTGTGTGTGTGTGTATTGTACCTGCATTCATGATGCATATGTAGAAGCCCCAGTTTGGGAGAAGGTTTCCTATTTATACCTTGTTGGAGGCAATCTCCCTTTTCTGTTGGTTTTTGAAGCCTTCCTGCTTCTCTTGCTTGTAAACTGGGTTAATCTCCTATCTTGTCTTGGGCATTGCTGGGATTACAATCTGGGATTTCTGATTCTTCATTTGGATGTTTCTGTGACATCCAGGAATTGAAGTCAAATTGTCAGGCTTTTTTACTGCCCATCCAAAGTGTACAAGGGTGGTGACAGGGAGACCCTTGGCTCCAGCTGCATATGTAGCAGAAGATGCCTTGTCTGGCATTGCTTTCAAGACCTAAAAATCAATGTGCCTTGTCAAAAGGATGTACAGAAAGCATAAATTATGTTTAGTTCCTTTCATTAGAAGGGATACTAGTATTAAATTAGAACACAATAGGGAGGGCTCTCCTTATTTTCTTAGATTATGACTACCCTGTTTAATTATTGCTAGTATGTGTGTACAGCAGAATTGTTATGCTGGGACCTAGACTACAGAGGGATGAATAATGACCTACACAAAGAATTTATTTCCTCAAAAATTCCATAATTGATGAAACAGGTTATAGCTGGAATTGATATGTTTCTTCCAAAATCAAGAGTAGCCTTGATCACTGTTTTCACAAGGCAGGTTTATGACTGATGGGTAAGGGTTTATGTAAGCTGGTTTTAATGAGTTAATAAAATAATGATGCAAATTGTCAAAAAAAAAAAACCAACTTAGTAATGAAGCCACTTATGTTATAAGAAATCTTGTGGTCTAGATCTAGTATGTGTTGGTCTGGATCTAGTATGGATATACCCTAGATTTTCTAGGTACTCTTTTTGTAACATACACACATACACACACAAACACACAACTCAGATCCCAGGCTAAAGCAGTCTGTTAACATGTCAGGAAATATGTTGAAAGAAACCAGCAGGTAGATGAAATGTGTATTTCCTCCCACCAACATTTTATAAGATACTTTTATTTTATTTGGAGGCAAAAATAAACTCCATAATTTGTAAGACCCAAAGTGAAATTCTAATGTAGACTGGAATTGCAAATGGTATTAATCTCAAAAATAGTAACATCAAAATGTTAATCTAATCCTTTGGTTTTTTAAACATGTCCCCACCAAGTGATGGTGTATGTCTCATGCTTATGAAGTCATGAATGATGAAGAGATTTTTTTGAATCACTAAGCGGTGAACTGAATCTGCTGTAGAATTATGGGCAGCTCTGTATCTTAAGTCTCTTCTATTCACTTTCTTTCTTTTATTCTCCATGCTTGTTTCTCTGGAATTATCTACTCTAACCTTCAAACTCAATAACATTCTAGTAAGTAAACTCTATCATAAGCTCTGTCTTACAGGGGCCTTGACTGTATAAATGACTTTTTCTCTTATTTCCCTTTACTATCACTTCAAAGTCAAAGTCAAGATGATTTTCACCAATGTAAATACAAATATGTACTGCTATAGAGGCTTGCATGTGGGTATAAGGTAGAATTCCCCTGTTGTTCTGTCTGGAGCATTTTATTCTTTTGTTTAGTTACAGTATTAATAATTCATTAGAAATGTAGTACAGAGGAACTAATAAAGTGTTCCATACCTTTTCTTCTTTTTCCCACTTTCTTGTTTTCTTTCTGTCTAACTAATGTCCTGCTGCCTTATGTGTATTTCTAGGCAGGTTTCAACTCTGCACTTGTTTTTATATTACATAATAGTTGATATAGTAGCTGGCAATCATTATTATATCTAACCTCTCCTACAATGTTAATTACAGAAATGGACACAAATATAAGTATGAAGCAATATTTCTTAATATGTACACATTAATTTAATAACCACTTAGTGAGTATTATATAAAGTACATGAAGGGAGAGCAAAGACTTAAGCATTTGTCTTACCATTACGATTGTCATTGTCACTGCCATCCTGCATAGCACACGGTGAGGTGAGCCTTTTTTATATACAAGATAGGTTACCAAAGAGAAAGCATAGCTAATCTAATTAATAGATTGTAAGACATGGAAACCTTCAGAAATAAAGAGGCTTAAATTTATTTGGACCTTGTAATGCTAACAAAATAGCACATAAAGACCCTCCAAGAATCGGCTAGGCTACTTGTGTAACAATCCTTCCTCCCACATATGAAGAATCATTCTTTCCAGATGAAAGTTTTCAAAAGAGAGAGGCCTTTCTAGATAAGCTGTGTTGTTTGGGCATTGAGGAATTTACATTCTATGAGCTAGCTGCATCAGAAGAGGGAAGGTTAGTATGTGACAGGGGATCAAAGAGTGGTTGTTCCTGTGGCCTTTTAATCTCCTGAGGTCAAAATACTCAGCATGCCAACTATGTAACTTCTAAATCCCAAGCACAGCTCAAGATTTTAAAGTTTTAAGACAAATTAAGACATGATATAGCAGATGATAATGAAATCATGCAGAGTTTAGAAAACAGATCTGGACGAGTTTATGTAGAACTGAAGATCTGACATGTAAAATTGGTCAGGACTGGTCTAGAAATATTGGTTTATTCACAGATCAGTAAGAAAATATAGGTTAATGAGATATTGCAAACTTGCTCAAATTTTTAGGTTAAGGAAGATTTCTTAGGAAGACTGGGGGAAAAAGGAAAAAAGAAAAAATGAAAGACTGAGAAACTAAAACCTCAGTGTTAACTTTTAATTGATTTGGTGAAGAATGGAGAATTGTCAAGGTCTGTGAGCAGCAGAAGAAAGAAAATTGTGATTCTGAGTGTGGTGCAATGGAAGACCTATATTTCCTCCCTTTCTCTCTCCTCAGAGATTAGTATGCTCTCTTGCTCTGCTTCCAAGGAGGACACCTGTCACTACCATGTTCTGCCATGTCTTCAACCTCCCACCCCTCATGTTCTTGTAACCCAAGTGACCCAACACCTAGTCAATTTCACATCTTTTACTTTTCCAGTATCAAAATGAGAAAGGAGAAACCTTTTGGATTGTTTGGAAGACTACAGAGAAAGAACCTAAATGACCAGATCTCAGTTTTAAAATCAGGGATTCCCTTCACAGTAAATTCTTCTTTTGTGAACAGTGATTGCTGTAGCATTAGGAAAGTTTTGGCAAGGCAGAACAGTTCTTCAACTTCTCCCACAAAGAATATTTTTCAAACTTGTCAGAGCTAAACAAGTGGAGGTGTTTTGGACAGAACATTTATACTGACATATTAATAGAAAAATAATCTTCAGTGTTAGTGTTTGATTTTCAGTCTCTTAAACTTCCATGTATATTAGGGTGATTTTTCCTTGTTGAATGATAAAGGTAAGCTTGTCAGGGTGATGAATTTGTATCAGAATAATCTGGTTGAAATTTGCCAGAGGGATGATTTAGTCAGTCTGTTAAATTTTTTATTGTGATGTTGATACGTCTCTGAAAGAGACAAAAAGTACTAGAATAAAAAAATTATTTTTCTAGTTGTATTTTGTAGTCTTTAATGAAAACAGTGTTTCAGAGCATTGGGTTTAAAACCAGTGCCATAAGCTATGTATCAGTTTGTAACCCTTACCTTGTATTCTCAACTGAAATTTCCTCTGATTCTCTTAATATTGATAAAAGTGTCTATGTCTATAATTCAAATTTATATACTAATATGGTATAAAATAATTATATGTTTCTTTCCTTCATTTTTAAAAATATCTATTCCTGAAATGAAAACATCATGAGAGATCCAGAAAGTATATATATACATGCATGCACACATGTGTGTATGTATGTATATATATATATATGTGTGTGTGTATTTATATTTATGTTGTGTGTGTATACATATATATGTATTTATTGAGGAGCAGTTTGAATACAACAGTTCAAATTATTAGTTGTCAGTGAGAAAAGAAAAAGTGCAGAGAATGTTAAGGATAATTAAATCAACTAATGAAAGTCTTCGAGAATATGCTGGATCCCTGTTGATATGTATATACATTTACCTTTTGTATCAATAGTTGTTTTTATGTATCTATTATGTATGAAATCTTAAAGACGGAAATTTTTCCACAGGTGTTGGTTCATAAAATTTAGAGTTTTCACAAAGAAGCAATATTTCATCCTTTTATGTAATTTATCCTTAAATCATTTACATAGTCAAGGAATGCATTAATAAGATAAGGTCTCTTTGAACCCTAGTTTCTCTTTAATCTTCAATTTAGATTTTAAAGAATGAAATATTAGGTGTCCCATCAATAAATTTAAATAGGAATTGCTTCGTCTGAACTAATGGCTAGGTAAAATGATGACATTTCTATATTAAATATGATGATTTGGTATATTACATTACACATTTTTCATTTACTTCATAGAGAGTAGAATTTTTATGAGCAGTAACTCAGAAAAAATGTGAAATGACTTTATTCTCTACATTTAGGAAACCCTTTAGCTGATACTGTTTTTAGTTGTTTGTGGAATACCTAGTAAAAGATTCTAAATTTTCTGTACCTTGTTCTTTAGTTTCAGCTCAAATCCTCAAGAGCAACCTTGTAGCGATGGAACAAAGCATTCTTCTTCTGGAGCGTAACATCAAGAATTTCCCCAAAGCAGAATCATCCCATGACAAGTTTGTGGAAAAGATGTCGATATCCTTTATTTATTTAAACATTTGTGTGTTTGCATGTGTCTATCCATCTTCTTATTGGGTAGTTAGTTCTAGACTCACTATTCTGTAACATTACATGAGTCTGTATGTATGCTGCCTTTTTATATTAACAGATTAAATTCCGTTTCACAATGTTTTGAATCTGGTAGAAGAAGCAAGGAAACAACTGGATAAAAAAAACTGCCAATTTTCAAGGACAAATTTTATTTGGACACCCACAAGATATACAAGGTAAATCTTAGGAGGTTTAATTATATCTGAAAGGTCAAAGCAAATAGTCCTCTTTAGTAATCAAGTGCTTAAAGGGTAGAATCAGCACAAGAAAATGAACTTTTGAAAAGGGGTTATAATTTCTTTCTTTGGACAGACATACTCACATGCATTTTCTGAGGATATACATGCATTTTGGATGGCTAATATTGGAAGACTGAAAGATAAATGGATATAAGTATGCAAAGAAAAGTGAATTGATCAGTAGCTGATGGATTAAAATAGCTGAAACATATATATAGAGATAACAGTAAACATTTCTTTATGTATATACATATATATATATGATGAAAATGCAAGAAATTATATTTAGTTTGAATTATTTAATGGAAAAGTTGGCTTCTAAAGATAAACTACATTCAGAGATTTTTTTTTCCTATTCTGTATTTTCAGAAGTAAGAGCCATATCCTCCTCCTCTGGGTTTATATAAGTATCTTTAACTGCAGACTGATTCACTAGTTTATATCTCTAGAGGGAATAAATGCTGCAATTTCTTTATCAGATAATAATACCTTCAACAACTATAAGGAGTAACCTTCTTTCAAGGTCAAACCTATGACCTTTTTTCTTCTTGCCTGTGTTTCTTTCCTAGCCATCTTAGATATTATGATACTGAACATAGGAATTACTTAAGGCTGGTACTTGGCATTTACATACAAATTATTTTCCACACTTACTGCTTTGCTTCATTAAATAATGCTGTGTGGTCCTTTAGTGATGCTGCATTTGTAAATAGGAACATTGGATGAAGAAGTTTGTCAGTCAGTAAAAGCAGGCAATCCTCACCTAGCCAGGGCTTATGTAACTGGCATTTGTAGGAAGCTCAACATGAACGTTTCACTTTATTGGTGATTAGATTTGTTTTTCTTTCAAATATGTCATATTGTCCTTTGGCTGGAAACACACCTTTTTCATTTTGACTCTTGACTCATATTTTTTTAATTTAATTTCTGATCCCCCTGTTCTATAGAGTATTTTCTTTTACAATTGGCTTTTGGCCACACAAAACCTTGCAACATTGAGTCTTTGTTGCTCATTTTGTAAAAGACAAAAGAAAAAGCTAATTTCAAACCCTCATGAACTTGGCCTGGGCTCCCTATTTTGTGTCTCTCTTTATGCAGGTAATTAATCATTTTCAAATGAAAATCCAGAGCCTTCTGTAACTCTATGTTACAGATGAACAGCTATTCTTCATTTCAGTGGTTCTACAGTGGGACTGTTTGTCCACAAGATTGGAAACTCTATTAAAATGTAAAGGATTATTACTTTGAATTTCATATCAAGAAAAATTTGACAATTAACCAACTAATAAGTACACAGGGAGAGACCCATGGCTCCAGTTACATATGTGACAAGGATAGCATTGTCTGGTATCAATGGGAGGAAAAAACCTTTGGTCCAGTAAAGGCACATTTTCCTAGAGTAGGGGAATGCCAAGGTGCTGAGGTGGAGAGGATGGTTGGGAGAGGATCCACCTTCATGGAAGCAAGGGGAGTGGGAGTGTTGCAGTAATATTGAAAAAAATATGTAGTTTATCTCTGTAGCAGCCTGGAGGTCTCACCCTCAGTCCCGACCCTGATATGGAACCTTATACACCTCTGGCGCCCGGTCTGAGCCACCACCATGGCCCAACTTGTCCTGGCAACTTCCTTCCCTGTCAATTTTCTGCTGTCTGTTTTGCGCCTCTGGCCCTGGGTGTTTCTCGACCACAAAATCCCACACAAATACAACTCTACAGCCCAAATCTTTTCATGTAGGTTTATATATTCAACTCACAAACCCTCTACACAACAAGATTGCATCAAATAGACAAAGATACAAACTGCCCTTCTATATGAGATATTAGACCCATAAAATCCTTGATGTTCATAGCTATTTAACTCTAATCAATCACAACTGGGTCCATCTGGTCCTTGGGAAGCTCGATGTAGTCAGGACCTTTACCCCCTCCACCCCATCCTCTGACCTCCTCAGACATCTCAGCCTTCTCCCTTGCCCTGCCCAGTCACTGGCTTTCCTTTATTTTACTAATTAAAATAGGAAAATTCAGATGAAGTCACCTGTTGAGTATGTGACTGGGCAGCCCTTCTTGGAGAAGTGGAATTAACTTTAAAATACAAACAGCTTCAGAACAATCTACAGGGAGGGAGGATGGGAGTGGGAGGAAAGGGGATATTTGAAATGTAAATACAGAAAATATCCAGTAAAAAAGAAAGAAAAACACAGCAACTTGCAAAATGGTCACATGTATGCTCTATTTTTGTACCTTTTAGATATTGAACAAAGAGATGAAGCAATTGCTTAACCACTGAAAAATCTTTCTAGGTCCTGGATTCTGTTTTAAACAGAATGCTACGTTCCCACATGTAATAAAGAACTCTATATAGTTTTATCACTTACCAATGAACTGTTTTTGGTTTTGTTTTGTATCGTTTTGTTTTTCAGCTTTCTGACCCTTTATATTCAGTAACTATAGTGCAAACATATCAGTACTTTACCTAATTAACTATAATCTAGCTGTGAGAACATTGAGTTTAAAAAAAAAATGGACAGTGCTTCCATGTCATGGCCTCTACCAATACTGACAGAACTATGCATAACAGCAGGAGCTAATGAATGTAGATTGAATCTTCACTAGATCACCAAGTTAGGCTGTGACTAACTGCATCCCATGCTTACCCTTACTGTTTGTCAGTATTAAGTCAAGGATTATTATACCATATGTTAGACATTGTTAGATGTTAAACTACTGCAGTGCACACATGGAAAGCTTAAAATGCTTGCAGCCTTTCATTTACATATTGTCTATATTACTATTCGTTTAGCAAAGATTATGTCATATTTCTTAACTGCTATGTACCTATTAAATATTCAGCACCTACCACAATGTGTGCACTCAGCATTCTTGTTAAGTCATTGTCAATCAGTAGTCCAAGTCCTTTCTTTGACTTCTTCCATCTAGAATAAGAGTTAGTAACCATTCCATATAATTATTTCTCAAAAATTCTCCATATATATATTGTCATTAATTCATGTAACATCGAATCAACATTTTAGATTTTTCATTTTAAAAAGTACTGTCAATTTTAGAAGTTATTATCCATACATTCTAATGTAATTGTTCTGTTTTTTGTTTGTTTTTTTTTTTTGTTTGTTTGTTTTTAAATCTAGAAAAGTAGCCCATATGATGCCAGGCAATATGGTTATGCAAACTTGAAATGCCGGTTGTTTTCCGGCTATAGCTGGAGGATTACCATAGGATCCAGGATGACCTGAAGGACATAGGAAAATATTTTCTCAAATAAAAAAATAATAATAAATGTTTTCCTGTGAATGTATTTCCCCGATTTCTACCTTCTAGAAGTCAACAACTTTATATGAAATATGACACCTTTTTCTCTGACTCAGAATAAAATTGTGTAGGGAAGCAAGAAATACCTCTTTCTTTGTCTGATGCAGGACAGAATAAATAAGAACATATATATTCAATGAATATAGGGGAAGTATTGTTATGGACTATTACACAGACATCTGAAATAAAGACACTGTGATCAATCTGTAAATTGTGAGGGTGAGAGATGATTTACCAAGAAATTGGTAATACTTCTTAGTTTTGATGTGTGACATTCCTTACTTCTGAGTAGAGGGTAGAACACATGTCCTATGTCAGAAGACTAGAGAAGACAAAGAGAGTGATGTTTGTTCCTTCTTTTTATGGCCTGCTCATGAGATTCAAGAGTCAGGCAATTACAGTTTCTGTGGCCTACTTAAGAAGGTTCTGCCTTCTAAGTTTACCTCAGTCTCAATACTCATATTTCCTCTTGATATGGCCAAAATATCCGTGCCCCATCTAGATTTTCTTAACCAATGTTGTGAATAAGAATAAGAACAATTCATTGATGGGTAAAATTTGTTTCTCATAAAAGCACTAGAGAAAAAAAAGAGTTTATAAACAATCCCCAAACATATACACTCGCACACACTTGCATACAGAGAGGGAGAAGGGGGAGAGAGGAAGTAGAGGGTGAGGGAGGGAAGGAAGGGGGGAGAAGAAAAAGAGAGAGGCCTCTTCGATCTTTTTGGCCTCTGCTTAGGAGAACAAAACAGTAAGGCACAAACTTCTACTATCAGACATGAATCTAGTGGTGCCTTAATCCTCAATTCTTAGCCTCCAGAACTATGAGAACTTTCTAATACTTATGAATTACTCATATATAAATTAAGGTTAACCTAAATAATCCAATGTGTCATATTTGGAGTTAGAATTCTTTACATCCCACAAATAGAAAGAACAAAACAAATGAAATTAAATGTAGAAGATTATAAAAGAGAGAGCTATGCATGGTAGTGTCTGTGTCTGCAATCCTAGCACTTGGAAGGTAGTGGAAAGTCATATGATCAAGGCCAGCCTAGAATGCATATAATTCTATCTCCAATAAAGGAAAAAAATAAAGATTCAGCATATACATTTATGTAACCATAAAGTTGAAAGGTCATCTGTCAGGGAAATATTTATTCTTTAATGCTTACATGCTCATCACAGCCCTAATCATAGACAATTTGTTCTTATTTTTACTGTTTCCTTGAAGTAATAAGTATCTAGCTCTAACCTGTGTGCATGTTAAGTAAACCCTGTTCTACCAAGCTGCATATCCAGTCTTTAGACCGTGGATTAAAATAATTAAGTTGCTAAGATTTTATTTAGTTTCTTTTTCTTTATTTTTTGTCATTGAATATTGGGCTATTGATGTTACTATTATTGTTGCTGTTGTTTTGCTCTTTTTATTGAAAAGAATTCATCCAATAGAGTCGGATCAGACTTTTCCCTTTCCCAACTTTCCCCACATCTTCTCTACCTCTCTACCTATATAACTTCATATTCATTTTCTTTCTTTCATCTCTTCTCTCTCTTTAAAAAAAAATAAACACACACACACACACAAACACACACACACACACCAAGAAAACCACAAAATTAGAACTGAAACCATACAAGCAAAAGACCAGTAAGACAAAAAGATTTACAAATCTAAATGAGAAAAAAGTCTATAAAAATACCCTGGAGTTTATTTTGTATTTACCATTGAATTCTCTGTATGTGGCCTATCCTCAAGTGAGATTAATATACCCAGTAAGATTCCACTGGAGAAGACAAATTTTCCTTTGCAAGCAGTTACCAATTGCAGATAGTGTCTTGATTAGGAGTGGGAAAACATAAATAAATACTATTAATAATTCACTCTCATTGATTAACTGCTCACTATTTGTCAAATGACCAAATTTTATATATTTGATATTTTAAAAGCTCCTGTTTCTTATTTGAGAAATAATTTCTATTTTTAATGATAAAATTAACTATCCCTATATATGTCTAGGCATATCCAGTTGTGTCAGGAGAGCTTGAATAACTCATAGTTACCTTCAGTAGTGCTACATTCTTAATTCATTTATTTCTAAGGGCATCCATCTCTCTTCTTTTAAAGTTGCAAGGAGTTCTCTGTCTGTGTTTGAAAACTACTGAAGAGATTGGTACACTAAGGTTCAGAATCATATCCTGATACTGTTCTTTGGAAAATAACCCATGCTTGAGTGACATGAGAAAGCCCTCTGAGAAGGAACTCCTTATCCATTTATGACTTTCTCTTTGAAGAACTGTGTCATTTATATTATCTACAACATTGCAACCTTTGCCAGCACTGTAATTTTGAAAGAGCTGGGGATTTTGGTTGTTTGGGGGTTTGCTTTTAGAAAAGAAAACCTAGTATTTTCTTCCTTACCTGTGACATGATTGATGCTTCATATCCCCTGTAACCAAAGACAGGTTAAAAAAAAAGAACATGAGAAGTTTATTTAACTGGTTTATGTAACAAAGGAGCCTCCCAGACATAAAGGCTCCAGAGGAAATACCTATTTGCATACTATGTGCTAAGAAATGTCTAAGTTCTAGAGAAAAGTAATCAAATAAGAGTGGTCAGAAACATTGTTAATAATGGAGGGGAGGGGAGTCAACAAGATTCTTTCATATGGTATTTATCCAAGTGACAGCCCCAACTCCCCATACATCATGAAGCAAGACAGAGACTTTTCAACCTGCAGAGAAGGCAAAGGCTAATAACCTTCCTTTTGCTATGGGTTGAGGGAGGTGATTTAGTTTTACTACTCCAAATTCTGGGGATAAATCAGGAAAGAATCTAAAAGACCTTGTTTTTGTGGCCTTCTTATTTTCCTTCAGCTCAAAATGGTTTGCTAAAGCATCCTCCTTTGAGTTAATGTGGTTTGTCTGAGACTTGATACAAGCTTCTTGCCCAGGAACCTGGTTGCTCTCATGGCCCCCCTCTGCCTTTCTCACTTCTTTCCTTCTATGGCTCTCATAAAAGAATTGTACTATTTATTGTGCCAGAGTTTCTCAGGCAGGAAAGAAACCCATTCTTAAAAAGAGAGCTGCTTTTTCTTTTAGTCAGCCTGCTATTTTTTTTATTTGCTTTTAATTTTGTTTTTGTTTTTGAGACTCTGTAGACCTGTCCTGCCCAGGGCTCTACATGGATCAGGCTGACTTCCAGTGCACAGAGATCTGCTTGCTTCTGCCTCTGGAGTGCTTAAGATTAAGGCTACACACCCCAGTGCCTTCCTTTCTTCTACTTTGAAGAATGTGCCACAGTCCATCCTTAGCATCTAAAACTGTCTAACAAAGCACATTAATCACAGTGTTGACCTTACTGCTTATATTCTGTTGACAAATTTCTTACCACATTTACTCACTGAGATTTTGTCAATGGCTGGGATGTCTCTGGTCCAAAATCAGCTTAGCTTTTTGACTGACTGCTGGCTAAATCATTTTCCCAACTGGAGGACAGAGAGTGACTGAGCAGCAGGAGCACCATTAACACATTGACAGGAAGAGCTGACAGAATGTTAATGACATTAACACCCTGTCAACTAACTACCAACACCTGGGATTTCCTCATAGTGTGAGGGAGAGCCATTTGAAGTAGTTGCAAATCAAGTTACTGAGAAAGCACATTGTCCTTTCCAGATAATTCAGAACAGATTTGGGGTCACCACTATGTTATGTTATTACCGTTATGTTAATTTGTATCACACAAGTCTCTATTATGAGAATATTTTTTAAAATAATTGAAAAACTCAGTTACTATGCAGCCAGAAGTATCACATCATAGCCTTTCAGCACAAGCCAATAATAGGTTTTAGTAGAATGGTAACCCACTCTGTAAAGCACATGTCATATGTAAATGACAAAACAAAAAAGGAAGAACTAGGCTAACCCACCCTCTATTTTTCTCTTCTTTTCTAATATAATGATGTACTCCTGGTCATTTTTGGTCTTTCAAAGAAAAACTGAGACTACCTGGTATCTTGGAGAAAGGTTTACTACACCTGCCACTTTGCCCTCGTCCTTTATGCTTGCTGAACTCAGAAAATTTAAAAATTTAAAGTAAGATTTTTGTTTTTTTGTTTCATTTGAGAAATGAAGATAGGGAAAAGTAAATGATTTTTTTTTTAAGAGCGTGTTTGATAATCACGAATATAGTACTTACATTGAAAGGAAAATGGATTTTAAAAAACAAATAGTTGTCTTTTAATTTGTTGCTGTGCCCACAGCCATGATCAGGCTACAGAAAAGGCATTCCTCTAGTGTCCTCCTCTGTAGGAAAAAAGTGAGGTACAGAGGTAAACAAAGAATTCTCAACTGAGGAATATTGAATGGCCTAGAAACACCTAAAGAAAGGTCAACATCGCTAGTCATCAGGGAAATACAAATCAAAACAACCCTGAGATTCCACCTCAAACCAGTCAGAATGGCTAAGATCAAATACTCAGGTGACAACAGATGCTGACAAGGATGGGGAAAACGGGAAACACTCCTCCACTGTTGGTGGGTTGTAAGCTGGTACAACCACTCTGGAAGTCAGCCTGGAGGTTCCTCAGAAAATTGGACATAGTACTACCCAAGGTCCCAGATATACCACTCGCGGGCATATACCCAAAATATTCTCCAATATATAACAAGGACGCATGTACCACCATGTTCATAGCAGCCTAATTTATAATAGCCAGAAGCTGGAAAGAACCCAGATGTCCTTCAACAGAGGAATGGATACAGAAATTATTGTACATTTACACAATGGACTACTAGTCAGCTATTAAGAACAAAGATTTTATGAAATTCTTAGGCAAATGGATGGAACTACAGACTATCATCCTGAGTGAGGTAACCCAGTCACAAAAATTACCCATGGTATGTACTCACTGATAAGTCAATATTAGCCCAAAAGCTTGGAATACCCAAAATACAATTCACTTACCACATGAAGCTCAAAAAGGAGAAAGACCAAAATGCAGATGCTTCAGTCCTTCTTAGAAGGGGGAACAAAAATATTCATAGGAGAAAATATGGAGACAAATTTTGGAGCAGAAACTGAACGAAAGGCCATCCAGAGACTGCCACACCTCAGGATCCAGCCCATATACAGCCTACAAACCCAGACAATATTGCTGATACCAAGAAGTGCATGCTGACATGAGCCTAATATAGCTGTCACCTGAGAGGCTCTGCCAGATCATGCCAAATACAGTGATAGATGCTCACAGCCAATCACTGAACTGAGAACATGGTCCTGAATGCAAGAGTTAGAGAAAGAATTGAAAGAGTTTGCAACCCCAATAAGAACAACATTAACCAACCAGAGCTCACAGGGATTAAAATGCCATCCAAAGAGTACACATGGATGGACCCATGGTTCCAGCTGCATATGTAGTAGAGGATAACCTTGTTGGACATCAATGGGAGGAGAGGCCCTTGGTCCTGCCAAGGCTTGTTGCCCGACTGTAGGGGAATATCAGGGCAGGAAGGGATGGATGGTAACCACCCTCATAGATGAAGGGAGAGGGGGATTTGAGATAGGGGGGTATGGAAGGAAAACAAGGAAAGGGAATATTATTTGAAATACAAATTTTAAAATCTAGTAAAAAATTTTTAAAGAACTAGAGAAGGTTTTCAAGAATATGTTCTCAACTTCCTTCAAAAACAAAAAACAAACAAAAAACAAAAAAGGTCTGGATGCACCCCAATGAAAGCAGGGAAATCACTAACTCCTGTCATAAGATCAGGAAGTTGATCAAAGGTGGGCTGATCACCTGGAAGCCTGTAACTGTCCATTCCTGGGCTAACTGCTGGATAAACACCTTGGCCTGAATGAAGTGCAGGCATATGAGCATAGGGTAGAGAAAGGGTACTCCCAGTGCTCGCATGCTGGAGAAGGTGATCTGGCTGAGGATAAGGATCCTGCTCTGGCTTCTTAGAGATACAAGGAATCTAAGAGGATTGACATCCATATTTATCACAGCCAGTACTGAGGGTCAAAGGGAATGTATTAAAAAACAAGTGGATTCTCATGTAGTGTTTCAACAAACTGAAGGCAGACAAGGCCTGTAAGAAGCTACTGGCTGACCACACTGAGGCTTGCAGGTCTAGGACCAAGAAAGCAGGAATGTGCTCGGAGGAGCACCTCCAGGTCAAAAAGGAAGAGATCATAAAGACTCTGTCCAAGGAGGAAGAGACCAAGAAATAAAGCTTCTGTCATGTTTGTACATAGTGGTCTGAATGAGGCCTCACATGGATCAGTCATTAAAATAATACAAGCCTTTAGAAAATAGGAAGAGTTAAACACTGCTTCTTTTAAAAGAATGATACCTTGGGTCAGGATATAGTTCCATGGTAGATTACTTTGCACAGCTAGTGCAAGACTCTGGGTTCATTCAATGCAACACAAGAAAGAGAAACAATTGTTTGAAATGCATTCTGTTAATTATGGTCTGGAGGATTGTAAAATTAAATCAGAACATTAATAGAAGGAAATTTATACACAATCAGATTTAAAATGGCAGTAAATAGTAGCAACAGGAATTATTAAAAATATTGGAGCCAAATAAAATTTATAGAAGAAAATTTTATTCATTTAAACTATTACATTAGTAGAAATGGGACATGAGTATGCAAGTGGGCTGCATTACACAAAGGCTTATATGCCCATATATACAAACACATATGTGTGTGTGTCCATATACCTATTTATATTATATATACATATATTTATTTATATTACTGTGTGTATTATATAATATACATGTATGTATGTATTGCACACACAGTTTGGTATCCTAATGAAATGCTTCATACTATGAGCTGGAGAGGTAGACAGTTGATAGTATGACTCCCTATCATGCATAAGGCCCTAAGTCACTCCCTACCTAGCACAGCATAAAGTAACATTCATGAGTTGAAAGTAGGAGGATGAAAAGCTCAGTTAACCTCAGCTACGTAGTAAGTTCTACATTCCCCTGAGCTAGTTGAGATCCTGTCTGAGTTAAAACAAGAAAATGACTGCTCTGAGGTATGGTTAAGAAGGGTTTGTTTGTTTGTTTGTTTGTTTAATATATGAGGGAAAGAACAGCAACAGGCATCTCAAAGAGTCCAGACAGAACTGAGCCAGTAGACTAGACCAGGCCATGAGAGGAAAGAAACATGGGGAGAGCAAAGAGGAAGAGAGAGGAAAGGACAGGCCAAGAGAGCTTGTAGAAGGTGATATAGGAAAGAGAAGCTGAGGGAAAGGAAGCAAAGCTTAGATGCTAAAGAGTTTTAGGGTGGGATGGGGTGAACAGTTCTGAGGAGCCAGAACCCTGTAACAGGTATTAGGAGAAACTACTGGCCAGTTTGTACTTTGCAATGTTAAATAGACAACTCAGCCATGTAGTTTTCTGGGTTTCTCTGAGACACAGCACTGACCTTATAAATAAATACAAATAACAAATAAATATAAAAGAAATGCTTGACACTACATGTGTTTAAAGTTTGACAATATTTTGAAGATTTGGAAATGTTTGTATATGCAAAATAATATATCCTGGTAACATGGGACCCAAGTCTAAATGAGAAGTTCAATTTGGTTTCTGATGTGCCTGAGGTAAAGTCACACAACATTTTTAGTATTCCTGCAATTGGATTGTGGTATATAGCATAAATTTTCCGTTTTGTGGCATTATGTCAGTGTTCAAAATGATTCTGACTCTGGAGCACTTCTTTTTTTTCATTTTTTATTTATATATATTTTTTTACAGATGAAAGTATTTTTTATATTACCAATAAACAGACCCAGTACTAGAGGTCTATATACTGCCATGAAAATATATGATTGTGAAAATGTCTTAATTACAATTTTGAAGAATTCTGGAGCACTTCTTATTTCAGATTTTTAGATTAGGAATGTTTACTGCCTCTCCCCCTTCCTTCTTCCCTCCCACCCCCACCCCGCCCCGCCCTTGGCCTCTGCTTCCCAGTTCTGTCAGCCTTAGACCTTCTCCAAGGCAAATTCTATTGGTTGAGCTGGGTACTATTATTTGTCACTTTTTATTTAAACTCATCTAAATATGAGAAGACTAGAAAGAATGATCCATGCGGTTAAATTGTATAAGTGATAAAATGTAGTTAGTGAGGATTTCGTTTCAAATTTTTGTTTTCAGATCCAGTTCCTAATGTTACACAGTGCTTGAGTTCAGAGAGGTTTATAAATCTAAGATGAATTTTACGTGTGTTGCCTGTGAAACTTTTATTACCTTCTTATAATGTCTCTCAAATGGAAAAAAAATGTTCTTTTTGAAAGGATTGTAAACTAATTTAAAAATTAGCTGTTCACTTCCATCATCTACTTCAGAAAGCCTTTTCCCAATCATAGCAATCAAAATTAATTTCCTTGTCCTTTGTGTCCTCATAATATTTTCATACATTGATGATCATACTTGCTCATCTGTCTATATTGTTAATGTGCATTCCTGTTTTGAACACCAGCTCATAAACACCTTTAAGCTATGGATTCTTTTCATCTTTAAGTATTGGGCAAGAAGTGTGGCATGATGTTTTAGAACATTAAGTACTGGGCTGGAGAGATGGCTCAGCAGTTAAGAGCACTGACTGCTCTCCCAAAGGTCCTGAGTCCAAATCCCAGCAACCACATGGTGCCTCACAACCATCTCTGATGAGATCTGATGGCCTTTTCTGGTATGTCTGGAGACAACTACAGTGTACTCATATACATGAAATAAATAAATAAATCATTTTTTAAAAAGTTAAGTACTTAGTGATTATTAGAGCTTGCTGTATAATTATATGAAACTTAACACTCTAGCAAGACAATAGAGAACATTATGTTTTTATTCTTTGCTGTCCTTTGTTTTTCCAAAGGAAGGACCCTAATACCTACCTAATGTTTATCTTTTACTATGTTATGATTTTTAAGTGCCTGCATTAAAAATTAAGCTTCTACACTTCTGTAGAAATCGCCTAGTTCTAAGGAACTCTGAATGGAGACTATGCTTTGGGGAGTCTGTGTTCACAAAACATCTCTGTTTGATGAGATGAGCCATGCTCATTTGAAATTCAGTCTAAAATTACACTGAGCATGAACTTCATTTTTCAAAGATTGTCCAGGGAATTTGATAGACATTTGAAGCGTGCTGGTGATGGTGAGAAGATAATATATGGCTGGTTAAAGGGTGCATAAACCCTTTCAAGCCACAGGAGACTTGTCTGGGAAATTATCTTTTACAGAACATGAAACAAGACTTAATTTGTCTGAAAGAGTTAATGTTCCTTCATCCTGAGAAATTTACATTTTTGTCACCAGAAGCTACATTTTAAGAGATTAAAAACCTGTCTATGGGATTCATTCATATTAAGTAGAAATAATAGAAAAAAACTTGAAAAATACACTGTCCAACTTGGTTATTTCATGTGTAGTTTCCTTATACTAGAATACATATATAGCTATTCATAGACACTGAGGTGAACCATTTTTTTAATTTACATGATCATAAATTGGGAATATATATGGTTCCAGGAATTTGTTTATGTTAATTTAAATGTGACTGAAATATTATCAATTATTTCTGGCATTTGTATTTTTAAAAAGCACATTGTTTTAGGAAATGATAGTAACATCAGTATATCTCTTTAAATATACCCTTTTAGAAAACTCTCAAGTATATACTATTTTAATAACATAGAAAGGCAAATTGTGTGGCATGGAAGTTAAAATTGGTAGCAAAAAATGATGCAGGTGTTTCAATTACTTTTTGTGTGACAAAATATATGAGAACCACAAATTAAAGACAGAAGGGTTCATTTTGACTTATAGGTTTTAGGTTGTATTTCATCATGGCTGGAAATGTCAAGGCGGGTGTTCAAATCAAACCTCTACACAAAATGCAGAGGAGATGGATAATTATGCACAGTACTCTGGCCCATGTGACAGTGACACCCACACCTGTGGTTGTTTTTTCCAACATCCATTAACCCGATCTTGAAACTCTCTAACTGCGATGCCTAGAAGTTTACCTGCTAGTTGTCTCTAAATCCTGTTACGTTTATAGTCAATATTAGCCATCAAAATAAGATAATTACTTTAATTGCTAAGTGATTTTAGAGCCGTGTAAAATTACAATAGAAGTTTTACATATTCTGTACCATGTTTTTGCTTGATTATGCAGCATTCCAGCTATGAGCATAGTTGAGAATTAATATTGCAACTTCTTTATTTTGTGGGAAATCAACAGAGAGGCTAAAATGAGCAGCTCTGTATGAAAATGCATTCCAAAACCAAATGAAAATGAATATTATCTTTTGTTGTGAATTAACTATCTCCTTTGTCACACATAATTAAGATTTGGTGTACTAACAATTCTCTAGGTTCAGAAATATGTTTCTTCTCATGTTTCCACTAGTCAAACAGCATATATTTATTAAGTAGCTACAGGAGTTCTTTTGCAATATGCTAGATACTATAGAAGTGGAGCCGACAAAGCAAATACAAAAGCATTCCTCAGATTCCGAAGACTGTGATGGAGCTTAACACCCAGGTAAGAGCAAATAAGACTGAGTAAATGCTGTTTAATTGTATGGCATTGTTGTAAGTGATTAAGTAAAACACATACACCGTTTCAACAATTTCATTGAGGAAATAAAATTCAAAGCTTATTGGCATATCATCTACCTAAAATTATGTTTAGTATGTTTACTTTTGTGTGATCACCTCCTGGAATCTCAGACCAGGCCCATAGTAGGACACATTGTATTTCTGATGAAGGAACCAATCAATACATGATTTTTTTTTTCTCTACTGACAAATCAAGGTCATAGTTTAAAATATTTTTCTATGTTTACTCCTACAGATCATCCAAAGAATGATTGAAATTTACTTTTCAAATAATTTAATATTTATTACTGGTAGAATAAACCAAAGTTTGTCACAACTGCCAATTTAATAATTGACTGTTAAAATGATTTGAGAGTATGAGATTATGGCCTAATGGTGGAACTTGCCTGATGTATGTAAATCTGTGGGTTTAATCATCACTATTTGTGAGGTGCATTCTTTTTTAATTATTTTATTGGATATTCTTTGTGCTTAGATTCCTTAATTATATTCAAGAACTCAAAATTTATGATATAGAATGAACAATTAACTTAGAGGTATAGCTATAACTTTGTTTCATTTTGTAATTTTCATTTTATAGGATTTAGTAGTTTAAACTCTGAGTGTGTTAAAAATGATAAATTGGCTAAACATGAAAATACTGTATCATGAGGCATATATTAGGTCATCTAACAATGTTCATAAACATTCATAGGTTAGCACATAATCGACACATAGATTTTGCCTTCTTCTCTGTTTCATTTCCCTTTTGTACACATGTGCTTAGTTATTCTTATAATGCCTGAATATATCTCATGGAGAAAGCATTGGAAACATAAGTTAAACATAAATATAACATGTACACATCTTATCAGCATCCTATATTAAAAAGAAAAATCAACAATATACAGGATAAAGCTATGATAAATGCAAATAGATTATGTGCAATTCATTCTGTTTATTTCTGAAACCTAGTGGATCCACAGAAGTTTTTTAATCTACATAGTATATGTAAAACATGATTTTCCTAATGGGTCTGATGAGGAAAGATCCTTTTTTGAGTGATAACTTGGAAAGGTATAGTCTAAACATGATCAAAAACTTTGTCAATAAAAAAAATAAGTTAGCCATTTGGTTGTGAGGAGTGGTAACTTTTATTAGCAAAGTGTGTAGCATCTAAGTTCTAAACAATCCATCTGCTGGTCAGTGTTTCCACCTACTAACTTGTGGTGCCTCTGAGTCAATTTCCCTATAGTTTTTAGAGTAATGCAGCTATGAAAATCTGTACTTATACAACACAGCTTCATAGCTGATTCCATCAAGTCTACTCTGATATGTTCTGTAATTAAAGCCACGATATGAACTGTGCTTTAGAAGCCAGAACAAATGCCATGCTTTCTTCAGCTCTCATACCAAAGTCACCACAGAATACATCTGTGTTCCTTAAAATTTACATAAGGATTTTTCCATTCTAGACAGAAATCAATTCTACATCATCCGACATGCAATAGTGAAGAGCAACTACTATAACCCTAACTTGGGAGTCAGTAACTGGTTGAAAAAATAAACATTAGAGAAATAAATGTGCAAATGTGGCACCTAATGTAAAATAAATTCATAAAGTCACTTCCATCAACCAGGATTCTCCTCAAATGGCAAATGTTTGAGCTGACAAGTGAAATACAGATAATTAACTCACCCTAACAGAGTGATACAACCCTGTCATATAAATGACTAGGGAGACAGAGTCAATTGGAATCGATATGCCTGCCTGGAGTCTAGCATATTAGTACAGTGATAGTTTAACATTTCTGATGTCCTTGGTTTCATGTCCAGCACCTAGGTCGGGATGGGGGGATCTTCACTGAACAGGTAAAGATTAATTGTTTGCAGATACATAAATGTTCGGCAGTTTGGTTAGTCAGAAGTTAGAAGTTAAGTTCCATTTCCAATATGTATAGTTTCGTGTCTATGGTTGCTAGATTTATATTTCTATTGAATTTTAAAGTTGGAGTTAGAAATCTCCCAATTTGAGTTAAATACTGAGAGTATTCATAATGTGTTTATAAAGAAAGATAAAAGGAGGATATGTTCTATGGAGGTATGGGAGAAGGGGGTGCCTTAACAGACCCATACTGAGGGCCTTCTCCATGAGAGACAAGCCACATGATGATATAGTATAGAATAGAGTTTATTCAGAGCATGGGGAAAATTTATTCAGAACATGCAGAAGGGAGTTAAGAAGGTAGTAGAGGCAGAGAAATGGTGAGAGGGGAGGGAGAGAGAGAGAGAGAGAGAGAGAGAGAGAGAGAGAGAGAGAGAGAGAGAGAAGAGAGGGGGACAGGAAGGCAAGAGCAAGAGAGGAGCAAGAGAACAAGAGGGGGAGAAGGGGGCAAGCATCCCCTTTGAAAGTGTCAGGCATACCTGGCTATTACCAGGTAACTGTGGGGCTGAGCATAGACAGAATGCTAACAGTTGATATTTGAGAAACTCTTTTAACCCCCCCCCCCCCCCCAACACACACACCAAAGTTGCTTTTAATATTAGCTAGGGATTGAGTGTGGGCATTTTTCTTAAGGGATGTCAGATTCACTAAAAAGCCTGAAGCTCTGCTAAACCTGTGGGAGCTGGAATTCTTCAGCTAAAGAGGTTGGAATAGATTTAGGTATTTATACAAACCGAACCCTGAAACCACATGAGATTTGCTGAGTACTAGTTTACATTGAGCTTAACTACAATGGCTTCCTCTTTCAACATTTACTTTTTGTATTTAAACAGCTTAATCGAGGGCTATAAAAACACTGGATCAGTCTTTCCAAATAAAAATGAAATGCAGCTGCCATGGGTTAGTCTTACTGTAGAAACCAATCCTGCAACCTGTGGGCAGTTTAGGTGTTAAAATGATGGCTTTTTTAAATACTAAAAGATTTGGATTGGGATTACAGGGTCATAGCTTTGAGTTATGAATTTATAAAAGTGTGACTATTTTTTTGCTTACTGCTAAAAGTGGGTTTGAAATACCAAAACAGTTATGTGATTTATATTATAAACACTTTTTAAAAAAAAGATTTGTTTTAATTAGGATATTAATGTCAATGTGTGGGTATGTATACATGCATGCAGTTCAAGGAAAGGAATATGACTATAGCTGTAGAGTATGGGGGTGTTTCTGTATATAAGAGCCATTGTGTAAATTAGTGGTAATGTAATTTCAGTAGGTTCCACCACAGCACACGTGCGTGCATGCACACACACACACACACACACACACACACACACACACACACACACACACAAGAATATTTGGATAATTCTCAATGACTTTTGTTCACTTTCAACCAGTATTATTTGGTTACTTACGAACCAGACATTATGAACCAGGCTTGAAATCTTATGTGGAATATAGTAAGCATTTGTCCTAAGGTGTTTATTATGCAAATGCTATGTATTTTTTATTATTAAATTGTTTTGGCAGGTTTTCCTACACATACTTTATTGAATGTTACTCATAATCACTTCTCATTTCCCTGTATCTCTTTTCTAATACTTTCCATTTGACCCATTATCCTCAAGATGAACAAATCTCTCCACAACTTAGAAAGAACAAATACTGGCTGTTTTCTTCTTTTCTCTTCTAGATTATGTTCTCTGGCTAGGATCTGTTGCCAGCATTTGTTTTGATAATGGATTTTGAAAGTGTGAGTTTCATTCACTCTCAGTTTGGACAGTATTATCTTTATGTGCAGTTCCTGAGAATTAGTGAAATGACTGTCATCATCCTTGTTGGAAGATTGCCAGGACATCTGGCAAGATTTCTAATATATAAAGCAGGCTGTGCTGTCTCCATCTGAACAAATGATTCTTGGATGCTAGATATCCTGTAACATCTACACTTACGTAATTCTCAGCCATGATCAATTTTTTTAAGTAGAGTAAGAGGCAAAGAAAATTTACAAAGAAAGACAGAGCTCACCCTTTATCTTGATAAAGCATCTCACATTTTGGTGAAGTATAAAAATATGATTATAAATACAGTCTTTTATGTTTTCCTGTTGGTAGGCATTTTCTTTCACCAGCATAAGCTTTTAATTGCCAAATCAATTTTGGCTTTACCTTTAAAGAAAAATTACTGCACTTTACTGCATCTGTCAAAGGTGACAGGCTAATTCTTTGAGCCAAAACAGTACACATGAAATGTGATTTCTGTTGGTTTCCTGAAATATAGCACAGCTTATTTCTTGACACATCCTTTACTGTAGTTAAGATTCCATTGCAGAGAACAGACTGCTTACTCTGAGGTTTCAAAGTAGAGCTAATTTACAAGAATAAGCTTTCCAATCTTTGCTATCAATCCAAGAATTTATGTGTTTCATCAGAAACATGCACATATAAAAGGAATTGATTCTCTTACACAGGATGCTGCCACTTGGACAGAACACAGAATTGATTTGTATTATAAATTAACTCACCAATTATCGATGGTTCCATCTGACTTGTACATATTAAGAATGCTGCTTCCCAGTTATCAATAATAAGAATACTGTGTATGAGATGTAATGGGGTGCGTCAGCTGAATCCGAGTTAAATATTGCAGTAAATGTTGCTCAGCTTTGCCATCTGTCACACACACTTTCTGCATAATATTTTAATTCATTAAACCTGTCTCTTTTCTTTAAAAAAAAAAAACATAACTTACTCTGTCTCCAGAGAAAGACCTGTAAAAACAAGTCTCTGGCCACCAACCTTTAGAGTATGCTTATTTTATTATAGCATTTTGGGACTTTGTGTCCTCATTAAGATGAACAGTAACATCCTTCGAAATAAGGACATGCCTGTCTCCGAGTGTCACTGCTAAGAAGTCCCATTCACTTCTCAAACTAGAAATAAATTTGGCCCTGGAATAACATTTCTGGAACTTCTTTTTCTTAGAAGTAATGATTGAATAAAATAAGGACTTAGTTTTATGGAATGGAATAGAAAGCTCACAGTGTGTCAATTCCTGCTTAGAGAGGAAGATAGTCCCTGGTGTATATACTGGGTACTTCACATCCATAACATATAACTTAGAACATCAAACCCTTTTACTTAACTTGTATAAGATAATGCCCATGGGTCTTAGAAGACTTAAGTGCAAGCACAATACCTGAAGTTGATCTCGATGCAGTTTCATTGCTTGGGAAGATTTACTTCACCCCCCCACCCACCTCCTTCCCTGGCTAGATGCTGCCCAATAAGAGAATAAGCTCTGCTCCCTTGTGGCTTGTAAGTCTAGAAAGCTACTAAATGAAAGAACTTAGGTGTCGTTTAGAGCCATTTGCAAAATAAACTATTGTGTCCTGGAAAAGTTAAGCACTGTTGGGTCTGGCAATTTTCCATAATTGAAGAGTTACAGCAGAAGATATGCAAGTTCTGATTTCTGGCCAATTTGCGTTTTTACAGTGTTGTTCTTGGCAGCTCCCTATGTTGAGAGTAGTCCACTCTTCTCTTTCACCCCTTGTTATTAATTTGTAAAATGAAACAAATTACTGACCCTTGAATTGTGCTATTACACATGCTTGAGTAATTTCATTTACAAAGGATTTCATTTATTTTATTTATTATTTACGCTCTACATACTTCCAAAACAATGTGCTCTGGCTTAGTTTTAACCGACTCTAATTCACATCAAATGTGCATTTTACCAAGCACCGTTCATAGTCACACATTTTTCCCATTTGCTGTGCTATGGTACTGTGATGATTATTATGCCATTTATCAGCCACCTGAAAAGGACTGAAGTAGAAACACATCAAGTAATGGTTTCAGCACTGTTATGGTCCATTGGGAAAGAACATACAGTTTACAGTTATATATCTGGTTCTCTCAATTATGTGATCTTGGGACAGTTGTATGCCATTTCTTTCTCAGGTTTACTCAGATTTAAATGTAGGGATTAGAGCCAGGTATTGTGGCTCATGCCTATAACTTTTGCACCCAGGATTCCCAGCCAAGGAACAATCACTTTGAGTTTCAACTAGCCTGACTTCAATACTTTCAGGCATGGTGGGTCCTGAAGTGAGACTGTTTCAAAAATTAAATTCCATAAAAATGTAGATGTTTATGCTTATTTTCTGTCATTTTCCAGGGTAAAAATAAATACTTATAAAATGTCATGAAATGCTATCTTTTCCCCTATTGTTAGTTCAACAACTACAAATTGTCAAGCAACACTTATGTTTTTTAGCCATATCAGAAAAACAAAATGACCAGCAGTAATGACAAAATAAATTGCCTAATTTGTGGAATTCAGTGTTACTACGAGGGAGAATCATGTATACAATGATTGTGTTAAAACTTCTGATGGGGTAACTAGTTCAAGTGAAAAACACATCGGGAAGAGGAAGTATTAAACTGATTCTGAAGTTGGAGAATAGGTGTTAAACAAAATAACGCAATCTTGTGTGGGATTCCTTCAATAACACAAACTTATATAGTCAGCATATATATAATATATGCTAGGCTTCTTTTTAAGCATTTTCCAAGAGTAATCCCTTTAATTCTATTCCTTCTACAGTAAGCATGATAATTACGTTTCTTTTACATAAGTGAAAGCTGTCATTCAAAAGAGCTTAGCTACCCGCAATTGTTCAACTTATTAGCAAAGCTGGGATTTGACCTAGGGAAGTCTAGAATTTATACCTTGACCAAAATGATTCGCCTCCACCCATTGACTAAGATGTTCATTCCTTTGTTTGAATCTTCTGCTAGAATCGCTTCTCTGGCATCCTCACATGTAGTTGTTATGATTTTAGAATACTGGGTGAACTGAAAAATGCCCTCATTAGTTGTGTCTTGAACTACCGTGTACATTTACTGGCATTCTACATGATAACTATAAGAGTATTGTTGCGTGCTATTATAAAAATCTCCTATAAAATTTGTGATAAAATTTGGCATTGTCTTTCCATTGGTTTATGTAACCTGATAAAAAAGAAAATGGCATTTAAGAATAATTGTAAGGTAGGGCTAGAGAGATGGCTAAGAGGTTAGGAGTACTGGTTGTTATTGCAGTGGGTCTGTGCTGGTTTAATTCCCAGAATCCACATGCTGGCTCACAACTCTGTAACTGCACTTTCCAGAATATCTGAAAATATGATATCTTTTTTCCTGGCCTCCATGGGAATTCAACATAAATGCAGGCAAAATGTTCATACAAAGAAAAGATCAAAAGGGGTAATTAGAAAATTTCATTATTTCATCTTATTGTGAAATGTAGCAGGTTCTATAATTTGGAGAGAATGTGAATTGCACTAGATTCATATATATATAATCATGCATGTCTTCTGATTTTTTATTGGTACCTAATATATTCCTTATCTGTAAGATACAAATTAAAGGGTAGGGTCTGTTGCCTATACTTAATATAAGTCATGTTTTTAATAAGCACCAGGTTAATAGATGTACCACAGGATTACAAATCTATGTGCAGAAGCTGTCAACAAACCTTGTATTTCTCCAACTGTAAAGCACCAGTTCTTTTGCAGCCTAAATCTTTGACTGAATGAATGATTGAGCGAGTTGATATGTGATGGAAAGATAGGAATATAATATCCATTAATGGTGGGTTTCAGGTCATTATTCATGTGGTATCTGCATAAGCTCTGTTCAGTAAGAAAGAGTTCTACTATATGTTTGAATTTCTTTAAAGTTCTATATGCCAAGTTAAAAAAAGAGAACTAGCAATTTTTCTGGAAATATCTGAATGAAGTATTTGAAAGACAGCAAAGTAATTTATCAATGAGAAATAAGCCTTTATAGTACTGATCAGCCCCAGGTCTGTTTGAAAAGACTTGCTGTAATCATCTGAGAAGTTGTCTGCGATCACAAGAGCCCAGTAGAGGAATTTTCTAGGTTACCACCATGGGGTGCTCCTATGGTGCCAGTTATTCTGACTGATGTCATTATACCTGTTGAGAATGCAGTAAAACTTCTGAATCTGTACCCTGACCATTCATTTCCCTTTTGTAGAAAGTATCACACAACCACACGGTCAAGTTTAGGTCATATTTTAACTCTGATGCAATACTATTTCCTAGAATTTGCTGTGTGTGAGATTTTTATGTTTGTGTATGTATGTGCATGTGTATGTACCATACTTTTTATCTGAAAATATATATCTATTTTATTATGTATATAAATAGTAAAATAACCTGCTCACGTTTAAAAACTTCCAGTGTCTTTGTAATAGATAATTTTCATGTCTGCTGTCTTATTTTACAAATTTATATGTAACATCATACATATATTAACTTTACTGAAATTAGCTTTGATAAAAACCTTTTGTAGAATAAAGTTTAAGTTGTTTGAAAAATGTGTATTGATATTGATATTGTTTGTATTAGGCATGAACCTAGGTGAAGTGACTTTAGAATGCAAGACATAATGGAAGGGGGGAGGTTTTTTCATTGTGTTAGGGAATTTTATAGTAGTAGGCATATAATTAATTAACATTTCATTAATGATCTGTAAGGAGTATCAGTAAACAACACTTTAATTAAGTTCATGGGTAATAAATTAATGGGTTTAGAAAATGCCAATGAAGACAGGAAAATAATTCAAAGAGACCAGAAATATTACAAGATAGGACTGTAACATGAACTGACTCCATGTAACTCCCACTAAGATATTGTCTTTGCATCTTTAGACTTATAGAAGAATAAGTAAGCATGGAAAACAAGGAAATAGCTATCTTGTCAATCATCAAATAGTTCCATGATAAAATAGCTTTGTCTATGAAATGGGATTCTGAATAAATTTTTACATAAGTATTTCAGCTTAGAAAGAAAATGACTAATTGTGTCATCTAAATAACCCCTTTGAAAGAAAGTAACTTATGCTAAATACAAACTACTAGCCAGTCCTATCAAATGCATTCTCTAATTTCCTATACTCAGACATAATTACAAAAATACCCATGGTCTCCTGTCCGTTTAATGGTAAAAGTAGATTTGAACCCTATAGATACTCCTATAGAATGTCTAATGAAATTATGATATATGGTTTGTATCTGCATATGTTAAATTGGTCTAGAGAATTTCCTATCAGCTAATCCACAGCTCGCAGGGACTCAAACACCAACAAATGAGTTCTTATGGAGAGACCCATGGCTCCAGTTGCATATGCAGCAGAGGACAGCATTCTCTGACATCAATGGGAGGAGAGGCCTTTGGTTTTGTGAAAGCTTGTTTTCCCAGTGCAGGGGAAGGCCAATGTGCAAAAGTGGGAGAGGGTGGTTGGGAGAGGGAGTACTTTCATGAAGGCACTGGGCTGGAGAAGGGGGATGGGATTGTGGGAAGGGGATAACATCTGAAATGTAAATGCAGAGAATATCCAATTAAAAAATTTAAAAATTGGTCTAATACACTAGCCAACAGGGAAATTTTACATACAAGATGATTATATAAAGCCCTTTTCCTAAGTACGCTGTTTTGGAACTAGCATGATATTTTTGTTTCATTCTGAAACAGTACTTGGTTTTACATGTTATTCTATTTTAGTGAATACTTAATCTTTAGAAAATGTTACCACCTATACCAAACAAATCCACATATGTACTTTTGGTCGTGACATTTATGGCCAGCTAGAACTACTTTATTTATCATCAGTTTTCTCTTATACTTAAACCATACGGAATATTTACACTTGAATAGTGAATATAACTATAGATGTGGAGGGTATGTGTCAGTAGAGTCAACTTGCATTTTTTTTCATCTAAACTATGTAAAGTACACTAAGTAGATGTGATATGTATATCTTTAAGTTCATTAGTTCTTCAAACACAGCTTAAAAAACTAAGACTGGACAGTCACAGCTTGAAACTACAAAAGGGAAACTACAGGTTAACCTATAGTTAGTAGATCAGTAGAGTTATTTCAGTGTCTAAATACCATTTTTTTCTTTTTATTCATGTTTTCAGTACTAGTTTTAAACAACTTTATTTTACCTTTACTTTTTCTGTGATTACTTGATAGTCCTAAAAGCATATATACTAGGCAACTTGATGACAAAGGCAACCCTCACCCTGCTAATCACTAGAGTGAAGCCCTTGCACAACTAAGCTGCATATGTATTGATTAGTCATAAAATTCTAGCCATGGGTAGTTTTTTTAGTGTAAAGTGATGAAATATCCAACATGACACTTAGGGCAGAAAAGCAATTTAGATTTCTGAGCTATCTCCCTTAGCATTCTTAGCACTCCTTTCCTAAGAGGAGTCTCAAAATCTTTTTTTCTTCTTTTTTCTTGAATATTTTTTGTACTTACATTTCAAATGTTATCAGTTCCCCCCAAATGCCATCCCCCCTTTACCTCCCTTGCTTTGATGGAGGTGCTTCCTCTCCCAACCACCCTCTCCGGCTTCAGTGCTGTGGCATTCCCCTACACTGGGAAAATTTGCCTTCACTGGACCAAGGGCCTGTTCTTCCATTGATGCCAGACAATGCTATCCTCTGCTACATATGCAATTGGAGCCATAAAACAGCATTTTGGGCACACAGAGTTTGCTTGTTGCTATATGTCATTATACAAGATGAAAAACATTGGTTATCACCTCCATAGGCCATTGCTTAACTCTCCCTACAAATGAGGAATGTCATTGATCATAATTCAGTATATTAAGTAGATTCGATTTGAATGGGTTAATCAGAATGTAATAGCCATTATTTGAGAATATATTCCTAAAAGATGCAAGGTGTCCCTTGTATGTTCCATAAAAATTGAGCAGTCTACTTGAGCTGATGTGGAAAGTGTTAAAGGCAGAAAAACAGATTGAAATGAAATAACTAATACCAAAATTATAGTCTTTGATAGTCCAGGACTATTGCTTTGAGTTAAAGTTAGTTTTTATTATGTGTGTGGGTGTGTTATTAGTTTTTGATTTTACAGAGAGATAGGGATTCAAAGTGTGACCTCACAAAGACCTAGATGGTCAACTTTAAAAACTATTTGTCCTCCTATTTTTGATTCCTCATCAGAAAATGAAGTTGAGCTACACAGGGCTCTGATTTCTTTCAAGCTCTGTTCTCTTCCCAGGGAATCTAAATATTGTTTCCTCTTTCAATGTTATATGAAAATTGCATGAAATATTATAAAAGAAAACTTGACAAGTAAAATTAGCATCTTTTGAATGAATGAGTACATGGTGTGCCTTGCATTAGGTTGCTTTACACTTTTTGAGTAGATGAACACACTTATATAGTATTTTTAACTAAAGTCTATAGTTTGCATTACAGTTCATTCGTTACGTTGTACATTCAGTAGATTGCTGCTGTGGTCCTTTTGAATCAGTGACCTTTTATTTTGTTTACAGGTTGTTTATCAGAGTCTAATGACCAAATCCAGAGTCTCCACTACTGATTATTTTACTGTGCCCATAATTTTCCTTTTTCAGAAGGCCATATAGTTTAAATCATACAATATAGATCCTTTTCCAATTCACTTGTCCTTGGTTGCTCTCTATTCACATTGATAAAACACCAACACCCCTGCCCTCAAATCACCACTGACCAAAACTAACTTGGAGAAGAAAAGATTTATTTTACATTACAGCTCATCACTAAGAGAAGCCAAAGCAGAAGTTTGAAGCAGAAACCACAAAGGAGTGATGCTTAATGGCTTACTTCACTGCTCAGAAATGGTTCTGGCCACATTGGGCTGGGCTTTCTTACATCTGTTACAAATGAAGAAAATAATTCACCGACATGCACCCATACCATTCCAGTTGTCACCTTTCAGATAACTCTAGGTAGGTCTAATTGTCAGCTGAAACTAACTAGGAGATTTGCCAGTAACTATTTCCCCATGTCTTCCAGGGCCTATTGGCTATATTCTTTATTTCCCATAATGTGATTAATGCTATGGGCATTCAAAATTCTTTGTATTATTTTCAAATACCTTATTTGGTATGTCTTTTTGGCTAGGTCACAGACCTCAGTTATTCAAACAGTAAGAATTCATTTACTTGTTCTTTTGTAGATGTAACAAAAACTTTATCAATTAAAAACCCCCTCAGGACAGGTGTTCCAATACCAAGTATCACATGTGCTATTCAAGTAATCTACTGAGCTACATTGCTAAGGATCCCACTTTCCCTATTAGATTCACTAATTTGTTCAGGCTTGGCTACCTGCCTCATCCCTCTTAATAACTAATGCTGCAGACTTGTGTCACAGTCTCGCTGCCATCAATGTTTCAATAAACAAATCATCGCCATACCAGTGTGTTGCAATATCCTCTTCAACCCAAAATAAGCCCATTCAATGAAAACACAACTCAGTAATGAGGAACACAAGCTGCACATCTTTATTGGGCAGATTTACCACGACACTCGCTATACCCCTCCTAGGAGATCCCTTATAACTGGTCATTTTTCCAGGCCTCCTGTTCCTGTTCCTTCCTCTCCTTCCCCTCCCTTGACTCCTCCTTTTCTGTTTCCTCTCCTTTTTCCCTCCTCCTCTCCCTATCCAATCATGTATTGACTTAACATAAATCTACACCAGTGTGCCACAGGTTATATTTATACAACATCAATCCCAGGTCTTTCATGGTGTATCTAAGCTCTGAAACAGGATTCCGTGGCTTCACAGGAAAGAAAAAAAAAAACAAAGTAGAAATGAACTGGTCTAATGAAAACCATGCAGCCAATTCTTGATATTACCTGCACTAGAAGTCTAGATTCTAATATTAGTCTAGCTTTCACTGCCTATTTTTTTTCATTGTATGACTTGATTTTTAACAAAAAATTGCCTTTCTTATGTGCCATTGATTGATTATGATAGAATAATATATTTATTAAATATAATTAGATTATATTTTCTATTTCTAAGACCTTGGAGGTGAATAAGTCCATACCAAATTATAATTATATTACAGTACCTATAATTAAGGAGTGACACAAAAACATTTTCATAGCAGACCAGCTAAATCTAAATTTTTTTCTCTTTTTTCATTAATTTATTTTATAAAATATTATTATAGCTCACAAAATTTAGTACATAATAATATATGATGAATACATTTTTTTTACTAAGATGGACTGAGGCTTCCACAATTTGGCCTTCCTTCTTTTTGAGCTTCATATGGTCTATGAGTTCTTTCTTGGGTATTCAGAGCTTTCTGGGGCTAGTATCCAATTATCAGTGACTGCATATCATGTGGGTTCTTTTGTGACTGGGTTACCTCACCCAGGATGATATTCTCTAGTTCCATCCATTTGCCTAGGAATTTCATAAAGTCATTGTTTTTAATGGCTGAGTAGTACTCCATTATGTAAATGTACCACAATTTCTGAATTCATTCCTCTGTTGAGAGACATCTGGGTTCTTTCCAGCATCTGGCTATTATAAATAAGGCTGCTATGAGCATGGTGGAGCATGTATCCTTGTTATATGTTGGTGCATCTTTAGAATATATGCCCAGAAGTAGAATAGCTGGGTCTTCAGGTAGTACTATGTCCAATTTTCTAAGGAACTTCCAGACTGATTTCCAGAGTAGTTGTACTAGCTTACAACCTAGCCAGCATCTGCAGTCACCTGGGTTTTTGATCTTAGCTATTCTGACTGGTGTGAGGTAGAATATTAGCGTTGTTTTAATTTGCATTTCCCTGATGACTAGGAATGATGAACATTTCTTTAGGTGCTTCTCAGCCATTCTATATTCCTCAATTGAGAACTTTCTGTTTAGCTCTGTACCCCATTTCTAATAGGATTGTTTGATTCTCTGGAGTCTAACTTCTTGAGTTCTTTGTATATAATGGATATTAGACCTCTATTAGATATGGAATTGGTAAAGATCCTTTCCCAGTCTGTTGGCTGCAGTTTTGTTTTCTTGACAGTGTCCTTAGCCTTACAGAAGCTTTGCAATTTCATGAGGTTCCATGTGTTTATTCTTGATCTTAGAGCATAGGCCATTGGTGTTCTGTTCAGAAAAATTTTCCCTGTGTCTATGTATGCTAGCAAGGATGCAGAGAAAGAGGAACACTCCTCCACTGTTGGTGGGGCTGTAAACTGGTACAACCACTCTGGAAATAAGAGAGCATGCTGATAGGAGCCTGATGTAACTGTCTCCTTGAGAGGCTCTGCCAGAGCATGACAAATACAGAGGCAGATGCTGGTAGCTAAACATAGAACTGAGAACAGGGTCCTTAATGGAGGAGTTAGAGAAAGAATTGAAGGAATTGAAGGGGTTTGCAACTCCATAAGTACAACACCAACCAACCAGAGCTCCCAGGTTTTAAAACACTATCCAAAGAGTTCACATGGAGGAACCCATGGCTCCAGCTGCATATGTTTGGTATCAGTAGAAGGAGAAGCCCTTGGTCCTACCAAGGCTTGATGTCCCAGTTTAGGGGAATGTCCGGCTGGAAAATTGGGAGGGGTGGGTGGGTGAATACCCTCATGGATTCAAGGGGAGTGGGTATGGGATAGGGACTATGGAGGGGAATCCAAGAAAGTGGATAATATTTGAAATGTAAATAAAACTTATCCAATAAAAATTTGCATATGCAATAGGGGATAGAGTGTGGATTTTACTTCTTTAATAGTTTGACAAGCAGATTGCAACAAACAAGGCATTTGGAAGCCTGGTTAAGGTCCCAGAGGCTTTATAAATATGCAGCACACTTCTCTGTATTTCCCCAGGCCCCTGAGCTGGAGAGGTGATGAATAAAATTAAAACCTCCAGATCTCTTTGTGTAGCTTTCAGGGGCCACTAATCTAAGTCGAGTAAAGACAATTTTGCAGGTGTGCATTCAGTAATACAAAAAGCAATGTGCAATACAAAAGTATGTTTTGACTTTGTGTAAGTTCTTCCTAAACTGTTTTTTTTTTTTTTTTTTTTTTTTTTTTTTTTGCTTTCTTTTTGATGATGCATCCCCTAAACCTAATTCTGAGAGTAAAACTCCTTATACCATCTTGGGTTTGTTTAATACGTAATAATGTAATGCTTTAGAGATACATGTGGGACCAAATATACAGATAAATTATTTCTTGAAAACTGATATACTTTTATTTGTAAATACTTCTTTGGAATAGCATAATCCATTCAGAAGAAGTTCTTTAAAATTTGATTTTAACAGATTAATCCTTTTATTATTACTGTGTTTATAGCCATTCATGACTAGCAGATCTCCATGGTCTCTTTGTCAAGGATTTCTTGAAATTTATGGAAATTCATTCATTTGCCTTGAAGCCTTATGATCCCTTTAGTGTATTATCTAGAAATGGTGGAATCGGTTAGGAGATGTATGAGAATGGTTAATGTAAACCGCAATTCATGTTATTGACATTTGCATCAGAGTTCATCATAGTCTGTAGGAAAAAGGTATAATACAAAGCTTCTTCCTGTAATCTATAAATCCACAAAAAGTAAGTACTGCATTAATATTAACTATGTCAAGCAATCATACACAATAGCTGAAAAAGGCAGCCCCTTTCTACTGTTAACTCTGAGAATAGAGAATGTCTCTTGATTTAATGCCCACATTTGGATGTTGCTTTTAAGAAAGCAAACAAAATGATGGGGTATGAAATTTTTATTTACTGATTAAGAACTCAGTTGTAAAGCTTAGGGAATGGGAAAACTAATTTGTCAAATTATCCCCTCAGAGTTCAACAATAAACTAAAAGTCTCTCCGGTTTTTATGTAACAGAAGACACCTGTGTTTTGTCTTAATATGCCTGTGCCTTCCGAACTGCAACTGAATCACACCCAGAAGTGCTAAAGTGTAATTCCCAGTAACCATTTTCAGCATAGTTTTAAAGAATATATCCGAATAACAGGCCAATTGAATTAAGAAAAGTGTATTCTTTTGCAGATGGCATTCTTGATTCTTTCCTGTTATTGTCCTCTTGAAAGTTGTACTTTAGGTTCTTGGGTTTTAGCCAGAGCTGTGGTATGATGTCAAGTGATGTAAGAAATAATATTCATATTATAGAAGAAGTTCTCTGAATTAACTTATGATAATTGCTTTGTCTGTGGGGTATTGGGAGGGGCGTGTGTGTGTGTGTGCATGTGCATGCATGTGTGAGTGTGTTTTCCATCTTAACAATAATATAGAACAAAAATTATGACTTGGATCACACTGAATATAGCAGATTTTATGTACTATCATGTTTTAATTACCTATCACATTTCTTAGATGTGATACTAGAATGTCATAATGTAACTGGATGTTAGATTAGGCTTCAAAATGGAAGGTATTTGTAGCTAAACTTGATAAATGATTTCCTGACCTGTATATTATTCCTTAGCCAGTTGTGCACTTTGCAAAGGTGCAGAAATGACAGAAGTGTGTACCTCACCAGCACCTATCTCTCTGCCTATCTAATTCCTGGCAAGGAAGTCTTTGTTTATATTTGAGATGCAAACCCCTTACAATTTTCAAGTAGTTAATAAGTGTCTTGTCAAAGATAAACTGTTCTCTAGAGAGGAATATCTTACAACTCTATTCCCATTTCTGTACATGTATGTTCAAATGCAAGCCTGGACCCAATTGTCCAATTTTGACATTTTCGTCTACAACATTTCTTCAGTAACTCACAAGAAAGTATGTAAATGACAACTATGACCTTTCTAATATATGGTGACTAAACTTTAGCATGATATTTTTTCCATCTTTAAACATAATCTTAGTGCAGACACTAGAATGCTAAACTCTTGCCTGCTAGACTTGGGTACTTAAAGTAGGAAATCCAGGGCTGGTGGCTCAGCAGTTAAGAGCATGTGGCTGCCAATCTGTTGACTGCCATTATGTTTTCTTGACAGTGTCCTTAGCCTTACAGAAACTTTGAAATCTCATTAAGTCCCATTTGTCAATCTTTGACCTTAGAGCATGAGCCATTGGTGTTCTGTTCAGAAAATTTTCTCCTGTGCTAATGTGTTCTAAGGTTTTCCCTACTTTCTCTTCTAATAGTTTCAGTGTACCTGGTTCAATATAGATCTGTGATCCACTTACACTTGAGCTTTGTGACAAGGAGATAAGAAAGGGTCTATTTTCCTTCATCTGCATGCTGAGTGCCAATTGAACCAACACCATTTATTGAAGAGGCTGTCCTTTTGCCACTGAATGTTTACAGCTCCTTTGTCTAAAATCAAGTGACCATATGTGTGAGGGTTCATTTCTGGATCTTCTATTCTGTTCCATTGATCAACCTGCCTATCTCTGTACCATGTGGTTTTTAACACAATTGCCTTGTAATATAGCTTTTTCTGGTATTCAAAGATCATTATGCTTAATCTATACTCACTAAGAAAACTGTTTCCATGTTACTTTCTGTCATACATGTACTTTATCCTTATGGTAACTAGTGGGATTTCAATCCATGCTATCAAACTCTAAAAGAATTAAGTACTGACAAAAATATTCATATAGTGTTATGCCAAAATGCCTTTAAAATTTGTATATGTATTCTTCTTTTATTTAAATAAAGTTGTAAGAGAGAGGAAGGAAAAAAACAAAGAGCATGTGTTGCTCTTTCAGATGACCCAGGTCTGATTTCAAGAACTTACATGACAGCTCACAAATGTCTATATGGTCTCTTCTGACATCCAATTTGAGAGCTTCTCCCACAGCCCCCTTATTATAATGACTTCCCTTGGTTTTTCCCTTTCTGCCTCTCTTATTCTTAGATTCCTAGGTAGAATAGACACAACCTGTCAGATGTTCCCTTTTGATAGGACAAAAATTTGGGCACCAGATCACATTGCCATGAAGTGGGATTTAGAGCTTAAATTTTCAGAGGATGGATAAACATTTATTTGTCGTCCAGTCAATGACAAAGTGCCAGAGCAAAGGACAGGCCTGCTTAAGTCATGCAGAGTGATTTTAAGTAGGATTAGCTGTGAAATCAGTCTTTGATCCATGTGTCAGAACTATAAGAGTGGAACATGGTTGGAATATGCATAATCTTCCTCAGTCCTGTAGTAGTGGCATATTGCTGCCATTGAACAGCAGCATACCTATAAGGAAAAGGATGAAAACAAAGAGGGAAAGGAATTGAATTTATATAAAGATGATTAATGTTTAGTTTCCCAAGAATTAAGTCTTCATTTTTATAATTGTCACTATAACCTACCATGATATTAATTATTTTCATCCTATTATTTTATAAGATATTCAATATGTACAGTACTAAAGAATATGATAAATACCTGAAAATGCTTTTTTAAATGAGCCTGAAATAGAGAGGGTGTTTTTCTCTTATATCAGATAGCTACAAACTGCACATATTCTTGGATACTTAGCTACACATTTAACATGATATTTGCTGTATGTCTACATATTTGAAGGTAGTCACACTGTTTTGATTAGAAGACAGGAGGAAAATTTCAATAGTCAGCAAGGATATAAAATCTTGCTTGCTATACTCATATAAAAAACATATATTTCTGTAACATTTTTCAATATCAGGTGTTCAAATGGTAGTTTCACACTGCTTGTCTTTCAACATGTATCGACTTTTTTAGTCTTCCTGGGAATGTTCAAAATATTCACAAATATAATAAATGTTATAGTGCCCAGAATTCCTTCTATTTAATTTGCCTTAACAGTAAAGTCTCTTTATTTCTTCATTTACATGGTCTATTTAGTAACATGCCCCAGAAGTATCCCACTGCTCATTAGTTGCCTTATTTACACCTTAACACCTTGAATGGCTACATCTCATGGAACTTAATGTTCATTAAAGTTCTTGTAACTCGACCCTAGAAACAAGTTGACATCACCTGAGGACCTTTTAAAACATACTCATGCTTAGGTCCCACTCCAGATCCATTAAGTCTGAAGGTTGGAATTCAGAGAACCATATCAGTAGTTACTAAGCTTTGCCTATTACATCCCAGAAGATTATTCAATTTGAGGAAGAAACAATGAAAACAATATTCTAATTCTTTAACAAACCCTATTTGCTAGAAAGTCATATATCCTGTACATATATGCATACTTTGTGTCTATATTTGTTAATGACATAAAATCCATATCACATTCATGGTTATCATATCTTACTAATTTGTATGTGCTTGTGTTAGTTAGGATTTCCATTGCTATGAAGAGACACTCTGACCAACCAAATCCTTACAAAGGCAAACATTTAATTGGGGTGACTTGCAGGATCAGAGGTTTACTCCATTATCATCATGGTAGGAAGGATAGCATCATACAGACAGATATGGTGCTGGAAGAGGAACTGAGCTCCGGATCTTGGTCTGAAGACAGGCAGAAGACTGGCATCCTCACTGGCTAGCAAGAAAATCACAAATCCCACCCCCACAGTAATACACTTCCTCCAATAATGCCATTCCTACTCTAAGAAGGCTAATAGTGCCATATTCTGAAGAACTTTTGGATTTTATGTCAAGGGTTCTCATGTAGATTAGCTACAAAATTTGTGATGCCAATCAATGTGTGGCTCTTGTCAAAAGGACCTTAAGAATTTCAAGACAGCAATAGTGGTACATGACCTGTAAACCAGCAATTGGAAGAATAAAGCACAAAAAAAAAAAAAATCACATATTTGATGCTAACCTGGGGGGAAATAGAAAGACTTTATCTCAAAAGGTAGTAGGCAAGATAACAAAACAAAAAAAAATGCTACATCAATCAGGAAACTCTTCTAAGTATGGGCCCTTATATTAATATGCAGCTCATATATAGAGTGTTAGGTTTTAACTATATTCCAAAGATGGTCAGAACCTTGAGAGACCTACACAAGAGAGAGCTAAGTATTACAACTTTATATTTTGATGACATGGTAGAAAACTATATTTGTGGAGATAGAGGCAAGGTCCTATTAATTGCTTTTAGGAAACATGGTTTACCCATGTGCTTGATATTTATATATTTTATAATATTTTATGGTAATATGGCTACATCATTTCCCCCTTTCCTTTGTTCTCTCCAGCCCTTGACATTCACCCTCTTGCTCTCATATTCATAGCTTACTTTTTAATTATTGTCATACATGCAAGATATTATAAACTGTTGCACTGGTAGTGATAACAATAATAATAGAAATAGCTTCTCTTGGCCGTGTGGCATTTAAAGACCTTCATGAACAAGCAAATTATATATTTTGATCTTGGTTTATAGAAATGGACAGTTAAGTGACTTGCCAGAAGTTACACAGTTAATGATACGTACAGGATTGAATCAGCCTTTCAAACAGGTACTTGTCTTCTTTACTAATACTTCTTGGTTTATCATTAACAACTACTTATAGAAGCAATTTAAAAATCAGCAAGTTGTACAACATTTAGAGAGACTTGACTAAGTTGTAGTTGAAGTCATTGTCTATTGTGTTCTTAAAACCACTCAACTGAGATTCACTTGCATGATTTTTAAGTAGATCCCAGAAACATTTTATGTTTATTTTCTTCTGCACAAGCTCTAAAAATATGTTATATGAATCACTTATTTGCTTTTCTTTTTATTTCATTTTAATGTATATTTTGTGTATTTACATTTCAAATGTTATCCCATTTTCCTCCTTTCCTCTCCTCCCTTCTGCCTGCTTCTATGAAGATGTTCCCACAACCATCAGACTTTTTTCTAAACTGAATGTTTGGTGATTTTTTTTTTCTTCTTGGTGCTAAACATAAATTGGAATGGACTGAACTATTTATTAAATTATTTGATGTAAAACAGACAAATGAATAACTAAGTAAATGGAAAAGAAAAATTATCTTTTTCCAATTCATGTTATGTAAGAAAATATGTACTGTAGTTGTCCATTCTATTTTAACATTTAAATTTTGTTTTTTTAAGTATATTTAGAAATGCTAAACATACTCTTGCTTAATAAATTAGTCATTTATAAACCTATGTGAAAAAGTAGTCCTTAACTGGCTGAGCAGTAGTATCACAGACATACCCCTTCATATTTATTAAAGCAGAATGTAGCTAACAGATAAATCTCTAATTAAATTAAAGAGAAGGTTGGATGGAAACAAAAAGAAATTAAAAACATATGTGAGCATGTGAAGGATTTAGCAAAGAAGTATAGTTTTAGGCATTATATAATGCCAACTATAAACTTGGGAAACAATATCAATGTATTATCTCAACCTGTCTATACTTCTACATTTTTTCCTGGTCAGCTCTAATATTATTTGTTTTAAATCTCTTTTGTTTTTGTTGTTCGAGTTATTAGTCCATTGTATCAACTGGAACTTTAGATACTTGAAGATTTATTTTTTTCATAGTAGATATAACAACTAAATTGGAGAAATATTTGTTTTATAAATATTTGATTATTTTATATAATCACTGTTTGATTTGATTTAGGTATTTATTTTCTTGTTTAATTTAAGCAATTTGCTCAATTATACTCTAGGAGAAAACAACGTGTTTTTAAAAATCTTGGTTTCATGTTTTCTTTATTCTCTTGTCTTTCTGAGTTTGTTTGTAATTGGTACATAAACAGTGATTACAGTTCTGAGTGACTACTGGAGGAAATATTATTTGAATTTCAAAGCTACCTTACACTTCTTATAATAACATGATGTTCAAACTATATAAATGAAAATTGTCACAAATGAAAACAAGCAGAATACAAGCTACATTGCACAGAAGAAATTATATAGAAACTGACTGAAGTAAGTTATTTACCAGAACACATTGGCTAGATTCAATCTACAGTCCTTTACCTGGATAGAGATCCTTCCTTCTTATCCTGAGTAGATCCACATTTTATGTTTGTCATATGCCACCCATTATTGTCAAAAGTGGACTTTACCTCTTAAGTCATATAAAATGTTGGTTTTTATCCATAAGTACTTTATTATGGTTTGCTTTTTTGTTTTCTTCACTAACCAATGCCAGACTAAGCAAAATTTTTATAAAGATAATAAAATAATTTAAGAGTACCTGAAAATAATACAGAAATATTCTAGCATATGGAACATAGTTTTTGTGTAGAAAAACTGAGGCACAGAAAGAAGTGAATACATTCTCTAATATATGCATTGAATTGAAAGTTGTTTTTCCAGGACTTTGAAAAATATTTTAAGAAATTACTGTTTTCTTTTGAGTTATATGTCATATTTGTGCATATTAGCTACCCAGGGCAGACAGTTTTTTCTTCTTATTTTATTTCTAGTAGATAATTACAGGAATAAGAGGCAACCACACCAAAAATTGATAGTACTAAACATAACAATTGAGATATATCTTATTCTATTGAACCTTGAAACTATTTCTTATTCATTATTATCATTATACTCAAAAGTAGGTAGAACATACAGTTGGATTGTATAACTGAAAGTATTTGTGATAATTTAGTAAATTATCAGTTGGTGTTTATGGGGTTCCAAGTATATGGTATTAGACTTTTATTTATTCTATTAATGTTTTTGCTCTTGCCTTTGGATATGGATCACTTCACCTACTTTTGAAATTCCCTTCTTTCCTTTTTCTTGGCTTATTTTCCTTGGCCATCTTCATCAAACTTATAATCTCAGTCAGTCCTTCAACCTGGAGGATGATTATATTTATATCACCCTGTTTGCTATTTGACTCTTCACTCAGCAGATCTTGCAATCACTAACTGTATGTTTACACAAATACACACACACATGCACATACACACAAAACACAATCATCCCTCCCAACACTTATCTAGTTCCCAAAAACTCACTGTTTTACTAATAAAGTCATTCATCTTCTTTTAAAACCTAGTTCTTTGAATGTTACCACTACTCTTCTGAGTTGTATAGTTTCACTCAGTAGTGATTGTTTAATTTGTTGTATTGACACATTCAGTGATAACTTATTCTGGTGATACGATCTTCACCATTTGTTTAACATTTAGCATATGCCAGGCTATTATCCTCGGAACCATCCTATTAATTATGGTACTTGATCTCAGGTTTCAAGTTGGACCTAGGGATATAGGGGTAAATTAAATAACTGTCTAAATTCAAAGGACAACAAATGAAATAACCATGAGTCAAATCCATATGATTTGTTTTATAATAGAGACTCTTAATCTCTGCATTCAGTTAAGTTGTATTTCTAAAATAGATTCTCTCTGTGCAGCCCTGGCTTCACTGGAGCTCACAATGAAGACTAAGCTGGCCTCTAACCCACAGAGAACCTCCTGCCTCTACCTTCCTAGAACTAAGTGCTTAGATTAAAGGTTATGTACCACCATACCAGTCTCTTTTTATTTTTCTAGTAGTCATCACTGAAGCAATTTCTGCAGTCTCCTCCCCTCCCCAAGTCCATTTATCTGCATGATGAGATTCACCTGAACAAAAACAAAAATCAGAAAATTTAAAGTAATAATGGTAACTCCAAACTCATTAGGGCTACATGGGAATTTCCCTATTAACACTCAGCTTGTGTTCTAAGCAAAACTATTTACTTGCTGAAATACTTTCGTTGTAATATTTTGATTCGGCTATCCCAAAATTGATAGATTTTTTTGCTCCCATTTATATTTATGATTTTATAACTGTCTGTATTACACTATCCTATATCCACATATAATTGCAACATGTAATTGCTACCTGCTACCATATGTATATATTGCTTCTTTTTCCTCTGGAAGCATTAAAGACATTTCACATGTAAACATGTGTTATTAATATATTCTTAAAATATTTTAATGTATAATTTGCATGGTTGTGATGTTCCATTCTAATATCCTAATTTGTTGTGCAAACTCTTCTTCTGACCATGAAAAAATAATTCCATTGTAGTAAGAATTTGTTGCTATCCAGACAAGTGTTTTTAGGTATTTTTCTGGAGCCCCTATTGTGGTTTTTATTTTTGCAAAGGATATAAATTTTTATCCTGTCTGCCTGCAGTTGCAGTTTCTAGCTTTAGGAGCTATCAAATCTACTGCTTTTTCTGTGTACAAAACTAACTGTCTCATGTAAGAACCAGATTCATGACCTTGGCCTCATTAGCACCATGAGCTAACTAATTCTGACATATAGAAATAACAAAAGCAACATATAATAAGAGAAAAAAAGACTGGTAAGAAGGTCTAGTGAGAAATAATTTTCATAAAGAGCATATCAAATTTGTGACCTGCATTTAGGAGGTTATATAAAATTCTTGATTGTAGAATTGCTCCACTTTACGGGGGGAAAGCAATATAGCAACAGTTGTAGAGACTCAAATCAGGGATATCACCCTAATACATTATTTTCTTTCTTCTATAATGTAGATTTATATAGAAAACGGCTTTGAACCATCTGTGGATAATATGTATTTGTCAACTTCCTGTAAATTTTTATTCATGAAAATACCACTGGTGGCCAAAGTGAGCTCATGAGTGAAAGTATCCAATTCCCCAAACAGTTCTGACACTTTATTTCAGTGTTGATTTGTAGTTTGCTGGGTTTTTTCTTTCTGTGTGTTGTGCTGAAGCAGAGAATAAGAGGACATTGCTATTGCTACAGTGATTTGGATAAATAAATGATTAATATAACCATTACTATAATGATAGTATTTGATGAAGATTTTATTATGAAAATTAAGACCCATTCCCGATTCTTTTTTGTTTTTTATTGTTATTATTATTACTATCATTATTATTATTATTATTATTATTATTATTATTATTATTATTTTATACTACAGATTTTATTCCCCTCCTGGTCCACCCTCCTGTTCCACATCCCATACCTCCTCCCTGTCCCTCGTCTCCGTGAGAATGTCCCCACCCCACCCACCCCACCAGACATCTAAACTCCCTGGAGCCTCCAGTCTCTAGAGGATTATGTGCATCTTCTCTGACTGAACCCAGACCCGAAAGTCCTCTGCTGTATATGTGTTGGGGGCCTCATATCAGCCGGTGTTTGAGAGCTCTCGGGGTTCCAGGTTAAATGAGACACTGTGGGTTCTCCTACAGTCACCCTCCTCCTCAGCTTCCTTCAGCTCTTCCCTAATTCACCCATAGGGGTCAGAAGCTTCTGTATCTGACTTTTTTTTTTTTTTTTTTTTTTTTTTTTTTTTTTTTTTCGGTTGGGAGCTTTTTAGTGACTACTTCTATTTCCTTAGCGGTTATGGCACTATTTAGATAGTTGACTTGATCTTGATTTAACTTTGGTATGTAGTATCTGTCTAGAAAATCATCTGTTTCATTTAGATTTTCCAGTTTTGTCATGTATAGGCTTTTGAAATAAGAACTGATGATTTTGTTAAATTTACTCAGTTTCTGTTGTTATATTTCCCTTTTCATTTCTGATTTTTTTTTTTTTTTTTTTGCTGTGGGTTAGAGAAACAGGCATGATAATATACTACTAGTGCAGGTAGAGCTTTGGAGCCCGTAGTCTGTTTCTCAATTGTGTCTACTTTTCTAATTGCATCTAAACACTGCAATGCTAGATGACCTAGCTTTTCTACAAACAACTATAGTTATGTACATTAGATTGGTTTTGTATATATACTCTGTTTGGAAGTACAGTACTATTCATAATAGTATTTATAAATTTGTATTCTCAAAAAAGTTTATAATATCTTGTTATTTTGTGATGTTGAAATTATGTTAAATTATCCATAGGAAATAATATTTATTTATTGGTTTTGATGCTTTTGTCCAAACTTCATTTATTCTTGTGCCTTGTGATCTTAAAATAGCTTTTAAAAAGAAGAAACTATGTGCCAAGAGTCAGAGGTATACTTCCAGCAAATAAATTGTGTATATACCAGGTTAAACAGGGACATAGCTTTATATTTATTGCAAAATTTCTGCCTACTTTTCTTTGTAATTTTCTAATAGTAGTTAAGTTAGAGAACAGTGCCCTAAAATTATGTACCATGCCTTCTGCCCAGCACCACTCCCCTCTCCTCCCCTGTTTCTCTCTCTCTCTCTCTCTCTCTCTCTCTCTCTCTCTCTCTCTCTCTCTCTCTCTCTCTCTCTCTCTGTGTGTGTGTGTGTGTGTGTGTGTATGTGTGTGTATGTATGTATATGTGTGTGTGAGAGAGACAGAGACAGAAACACACAGAGAGACAGAGAGACAGACAGGGGGAGATTATTAACATATCTTCCATGGCATGTACTTTGGGAACATGTAGTTATGGCATTTATGTATTTGTTTGGTTTTTTTTTGTTGTTTGTTTATGAGACGTGGTCTAACTTATGTGCCTCTCGCTATCTAGAACTCTTTCTGTAGCCTAGGCTGATATCAAACATGCAGAGATCCTCCTGTGTCTGCCTGCTAAGTACCAGGATTACAGCCATGCATCACTATGCCTAGCCTCAAGCTGTTTGTTTTTATAGGTGAAAGGAATGATTGAGAGAAATATAAAGATGCTTTTTGCAAGATACTTATAGCTTCTTGCTTATAAGAAATTCTCATTAAAATGTTCAGGGGAAATAAAAATTAAGCAGGAATGCTTTAGAAGTTGTACTAGCAGTAGTGCCCATAATGTTCAGTTTTTAAAAAAGTAGAAATGCTTTTAGCTACTACATCAATAAAAAAATTATGCACTAATTTATACTAAGGATTTGAGATAGTATAAAGTTCTGTGTTAATGTTCTGCCAAGTTAGTTAATGTAGATGAATCAATGGCATATGGCTTTTAGATCCTGTGATCTAGTTACAATGGACCATAAATACTGTCCAAACACTATCAGTGTGTAAACATTATTCTATTGCATAAGTTGCATAACATTCTAAACATATTTCATAATTAAATTACTTAATATGAAAATAATGGGCTGAGCTTGCATAATTACAGTAGCCTCCTTAAGGCATGATCATGAAAGAACTTCATGTTACAACATGAAAAATCCTCTGTGAACCATTACTGAGAAAGAAATAACACTGAAAACAGCCTGGATAGATATATTGCTAGAAATGCTTGCCCTACTTCTGTACTTTCAAAATGAAGTAGCAGAGAATCCCATATGGGAAAACTACTTGGATATATCCCTGCGATGGTCTTTATCTCATGATGTTTGATTCCATTTTGATGGGTTTCCTGATAGCACGATTTCTGCTGTCACTCTGATTTGTGTTTATTACAGCTGTTTCCATTTTAATAAAGGATGTTGTTGCATATAAATACCGACATGAAGCTATCCTTTCAGAAATTGCATTCTGTATGCTACTATAGTCATTGCCATGTTGTAAAGTGATTGTTTTGCTATCCACAAGGTAGGATTACATGTTTAATGTATCAATTAGTAAGTTTCATTGTTTCAATATAAGGCCCATAGTTGTATGTGTTTTGAATTTAAAATGTACTGCACACTGTCAAGGAGAAATAAAAATGTAGGTAATAAATACTTACCTAGAGAACAAATAAATGGCTGTGCAGCCGAGAGAATGGGCCTTTGAAAAGTGAGATGGGAGGGTGGTAATCTAATTCACAATTTGTCTGAGACTCATGGAAAAGACCATCCAAAGGCATTAGAAATCCACTGCCCTATAAACTAAACTTTCAGAGCCTTTCATGTCATAGCCAAGGGTATGAAAGATCCCAGGCTAAAACCTCTGGCAAAAATTAAACTGGCAGCAAGGCAAGGAGAGAGCACTAGGACAGCTTTGCTGTGTGTGCTAAATGATGTTTCACAAGCCACTTTTAAAAGACCATGCCTAAGTAGGCTTTTTTATTTGTTTGATTGTTTACTTGCTTGCTTGTTTATTTATTAATTTTATTTATTCACTTTGCATCCCAATATTACCCTCTCTCTAGTAACCCCTCTTCACCCCATTTACAAACACACACACACACACACACACACACCCACACACACACACACACACACACACACACTGAGAGAGACAGACAGGGTAAGGGAGGGACATCAAGTCATTGTAGGACTATGCATATCATCTCCCACTGAGGTCAGAGGTGGCACAATAAGGTAATGGGATCCACAGGCAGGCATGCAATAGATTCGGGGTCAGCCCCTCTCCATTGTTTATTCTGTGTTGATTTGTTTGACAAGTTGCTTTCTGGACACAGAAAATATATTTGTTTGTAAAATAATTGGAGCACGAATAAATAGAAAGGATGAAAATGGCAGTGGGAAGGTCAGTCAACCTCTTGAAATTTATGTAAGATATTCTAACATAGACTCTTTGAAGGCATAATATCTCCCTCCTCCTCTCTTTTCCTCTCTCTGTGAAGAAGCAAGGTAGTTATGGTAGAAGTAAAAGCACCAAAATTTAGCATAGCTCCTTTTGCCCTATAAATTGCTTCAGTGGTCAGAGGTGGTGTTGGATGAGAGAGTGAAATATGTAGGTGCTAGAGAGCCTTCCATAAGATGTCATCTGGCATCTTCAAGATTACTCATGATACTGTTCTTTTTCACGCCCAAACTGTTGACCCATTCAGGACGAAATCTCACCTTTAACAATATATACTTTTAAGAATAGAATGTTGATAAATTTTGGGTATTCTGTAATTTAGCATTACTAGAACCTGAGAATTAGAAGGTAGTATCAGCTTCCTACAAGCATATACACTTGGCTATTTCACAACAGTGTATTTATTGCTCCTCTCCTCCTCCACATGCATGAACATTCAGTTTTCCTTTTGCATGGGAAACTGACTCTGCCTTGTTTCTGAAGAATCACAGTCTTAAATACATTTTCCCCATGAGTCTTTTATTTTCAATATTTATCCACCTTAGCCTCATGGAAGCTATAGATAAACACTTGCTTTGGAACTTTATCCTCTATCTCAAAGGAACTAGCTTTGAGCTTTGTATCTGAAGTAAGGACAGAGAGATAAGAAAGACTTTCTACACCAAAGAGACATTTTAAGAAGATGAGAAGTGTGAAAAATAAGAAACCTAAGGAACAGTGAATTGTTACAATTAATTGGATTTGGGGTAGGTAATAAATTGTGAATGGAGTTATACAAGATAAATTCAGGATGTTTCCATTGAGACCACATTCTTTGGGGTCTCGAGTGTTTAAAGAATTCACTCTTATTAAGTGTATAAACAAGGTTTGAGGAGAGCATCACACAGTGAGGGGGCTGACTTGGAAAAGCCACTGTCTAATTACCAAGGTAATCTTGCTATGTAACACTAGTTTTTCTTCCATAAAGTAGTTTTGCCCCTGAATATTTATGCTGAATTTGCTTCAGATATGTCATATGCCCAGATTTTTTGAATGTTCAGTTTAGTAAAGTGTATACACACTGTGGCATTTCTTCTGAGTTGATAATGAATAGATCTCTGTATAAAGAAGAACACCTGCATAAGATGATTTAAAGTTTTCAAATATGGTGTCAGTTTATAGGAGCAGGGCAGCTGGCCTGTGTCTGTAAACTATAGACATTGCTTCTCTACCCAACACTAGGTCTGACACTTGAAACAACTCTACTGAACAAGGAAGCCAGGCTAATTTTGGTTCTCTGTCTGTCACCTATCATCTATATCTATCTGTATCTCTCTTATCTATATATACGGGGGGCAAAGCACAGAGAGCAAGGGTGTAGGGAGAGGGAGAGAGAAGGAAAATAGGCATTTGATGAGGAGTTCAGAGTATCTATAGACCTTTCATGTTAAATACTTTTGTCTCACTTGACAAACCAATTCTCTTCTATGAAACACTGCTACCCCTATATCATAAATTGAAACATTTTCTGTTATGAGATGCCATGATCTGGTTGTTAAACTAGATGATGATTAAATGTGATGATATACAAGTAATATGATTTGTCTGAGTTGGTTCTGCAGTACCTTTGGGGTATTATTATTTTTTTGTTTACAAAACTTTCCTAAACTTCTATGGGTTTTAGATTCAGTCTAACTGTAACTGTGGTCTTCAATCTTCCTAAAATTGTGATACAATTACAACGCAGTTACTCATGTTGTAGTAACCTCCAGCTATAAAATTATTTTTATTACTACTTCACAGCTGTAATTTTGCTAGTGTTATGAATTGTAATGTAAACATTTGATATTCAGGATATATGATGATAAGAGACCCCTATAAAAAAGAGTCATTTGACCTGCAAAGGGATCTCAACCCACAAGCTGGGAAGAGCTGGACTACGAAATAATATGTATTCCTTGTATTCATTTCATTTACACATACCTTTAACTAGTAGAATGTGTCCATCACTTGAGTAGTATGACAACATGTTCTGCACAGGTGATTACTTCCCCTGAGCTTTGTTAGCTTTTGGCTTTGTTTGTGGAACTCACAGCCTTGTCCATGCTAGCCAAGTGCTCTACCACTGAGCCATATCCCCAATCTCTAGTATTTTTGTGCTTACATTTTGAGAACCCAACTATAGTAGTATTTGCACCCTAAGTAGTTTGAAATATAGGTCCAAATGTAGCCACAATGTCATTGACTTTTTCCATACATTATTGATATTACAAAAGAATCACAACCATCAAGTGGCTCCGTAGGTCATATGGAACACTATTTCACTGCAGCATAACCTACACTTGACTTCTAAGCTCATGACTTCCTCACAAATCAGAAGTCTTCCTACACTGCTTTTACACCCTCCAATATTGAAAGGGGCAAAGCAGTTCTACTCCTCAGATTCTACCACTCCACATTGTTTGCTGGATTTCATTTCCCATTCACTTCTGTCCAGCCCAGAAGCCTCCTGTATTAACAAGTGTATACTAGCAGTGTTTCATTTAATGATTTCCTTTAATCAGTGTTTTGCCTCAGTGTGGCCTTTTTTATATTCAGTGTTCATTGATATATTCTTAGTGGTTAAATGAAGTACTTCCCAGATGTAGTATATTTAAATGCTCCAATGATTAGCAGCAGCTTTTTCTAGCAGAACCTAAAGGACTTGCATTTACCTTTCTAAATGGCTTGTATAAGAGCTGAGAACACAGTATAGTGATAGAGCCTTTGCCTGTCATGACATGAGCACTGGATTTAATCCCCAGAACTACCCTTCCTATCACTTTTAGCACTGCTATGGAAAATATTTCAGGCAAAATAAATTCACTGATTGTAGTTATACCTGCCAAATGTTCCATAGCACCTTTCTTCTGATGTCTGTGAAGAAAGTGGGACTCTTAGATGGTGTTCCATTGTCAGCCACTTTGAAAAAAATGGCAATATTCAGTACCAGTTGTGCAAAGTAGCAGATGTTATATCCTTGAGTGAAAGATTTGGTTAAGTCCTTGAGAGATGTAATAATTGCATTGAGAAGACATAGGAGACATTTTTAGTATCTAAGATAACACAAAGTCTTCATCCTACTTTCCCTCTGCCCATTCTAATCTATATAACAAGAAAAGTCATTGTGTAAGCAGCCATGACCTTACCGGAGAGAAAGGAAAAAGGAAAGGGAAAGATAAAGGTTAGATATGTATTCTGTTCCTAGAGAATAACCTAGAGAATTTAAAAGAAATCCTTGCTATGCTGCTTTCCCAAGACCCCTCTGAGAATAATAGAATAAGGTCAGAAAAAATCTATTGGAATCATCCAAGCTACAGATAATAATGGTTGACATCACAATAGTGTTAGTACAAATGGCAAAAATGTAGTCAGTTACCTAACTGCATAAGTTTAAACTGTATGAAATTCTCACTATTTAACCACTATAAGTCAGTGAAAGCTGAAATTTCAAATATTTCTAGTTTTGAAAGTAGAGGTATAAGTTTAATTTAAAAAGGAGAATAGATACATGGGATGTGAAAGAAGAGTAATTAAGAAAAAAGTTGCCAGACTACTGACCTAAGTACGCAATTGGAATTAGAGTTGACATCATCATGGTGAGCCCAAGGCCGTAAACTAGACGCCTTTAGAGGTAATCAGCTTGTCCTCAACATTAATTTGGGGTTAGTGTTTCTTTTGCAACATATCAATGGCCACAGTCAGACACTGGACAATAACATATGTATATGTATAACTCACTATTCATGTATGTGGTGTGTGTTTGTGTGTGTGTTTGTGTGTGTGTGTGTTTGTGTGTGTGTGTAGTGTACACATATATGTCCATATTGATGACAAAAGTAATCAAGCTTCTCTGTTAATAGTGATTGATATGTCTGGCTATCTTCCCATATGAAGGATAACTTGCTACTTTTTGTATATGGTTTGAAAAATGTGATTTCGATGCTTTTTTAACACCATGCCACTTCTCTTTCAACATTTATTGTCTAAACTTACTTTCGTCCTTCTTTATTATATTCTTTTATGACTTCCTGTCACTCTAAATCAGGTGAGATTCAGCTAGGGTATATGTTATTACATGCAATTTGGAAAGATTATCTGTTTTATTTGCTGGTTGCAGTTATTTTTCTTTCAAATGGTGTTTCACTCTGTAACCAAGGCTATTCTAGAATTTAGACTCACTCCCACCCCACTCCTGTACCTTCTAAGTGCTAGGATTTTAGTCATGAGACACTTTGCTTAACTTCAAGAATTGTCTGTATGTTCTGTGATCAAGTAACATGGGAGCATGAAGTAAACATGAAGTGTTTTCAGGAATTAATGAAGGTGTATATATATAGCACAATTAACACAAGCCCCAGTTCAACAGTGTTACATCTCACCTACATGACACATATAGTAAGTGCATCCACAGAAATAAAAGTAAAGGATTTTAGCAATATATTTTCTTTGATGGTATTCAGGTATGAGGCAACTTCATCATGAAAAAGTGCAATACTCCAAAGAAATGTCATGTTGAGCAACAATCAGATCAGAAATTAGCAGTTTAAGGAGAGTCCTGCTGACATACTTTTAATAATTGTCACAGTATTTGTGGGATTTGTTGGCCATGAGTTGAAGATGAACTTCTATCCTTCTGTAATTTTTGTCTCTTTTGCTTACCTCACTAATAGACTCTGTAATATGTATATTTGGATACAGTTGGGGGTGATTTCTTCTGTGACTGAATTTATGAAGGAAGAAATAGGATGGGACTGAAAAGGTGTTAGAGGGTTTTAAAAAGAGGTGAGTCATTTAGTTTGCCTAAATTTAAAAGGCATCAAAGCTGTTGCCCAGGTTCCTGTTTCCAAAATGGTAATTTGTCTAATCACATAAATGATGTTCTATGCCACTGAAAGGAGGGCCTCATTTTTGTTGCTGTGAAACAATCATTAAGAGCAGACGTCTTCTATATGTTTAGCATTTTACTCAGACATGATAAAGCAAGGAAGGGAAGATTATGAGAAACAAAACTGTACCACTTATATGAGCATGCTTTACATATATATCTAACTACAATTTGATTTTTCATTATCATTTAGGGATGCCTATTGTTCTTCTCTTGAAGACATTGAGAGATAACTTGAGTAAAAAAATAGTAATATAGGCATGATGTGATAGAATAGAAGTACTGTTGTGTTTCCTGTCATTTTAACAGAAATTAACACATGAGTGTGCATGAAATTTGAAGTTTCCTGATGGAACACAGTCCTTCCCCCAAAGGATGCCTCAAGACTAACAAGGATTTCCATCATGAAACATGATAGGTTGATGATGAGATTGGAAACTCTCCATCTATTTTTCTTCCTCTAGCCATGTGTTCAATCACACATCCCAGCTCTTTTAATGTTTTATAAACTTGGTTCTTTTATAAGATAGTGAAAAGCAATTATTCTCCTGGTGCATTTTTTTTTTTCAAATCCACAGCTTGATAGAAATAACATGATCTCTTCAGCAGTGAATTTGTACTTTAAACACTTACATCCTTACATCTATCACCACAAGCTGTGTGCATTGCGCTATTATAACATCACATGAAATGTGCAGAAAAATGAGTATAGCATTTGTTCATTAGAGATTCCCATTAGGTCAGAATAATTTCTCGTTTGTTTTATTAAAGTTATATTTACTAAGCTGGTGATCAGTGCTTCCGAGAATGTCTTTCCTACTGTATTCATGTGAATTTCACCCAAATACACAAAAAGTGAAATCCTATTTAAATAGGGCTTGAGGTATGGGGTCAAAAAGAACTAGACTGTCTTAATTTTTTTTATCAAATTGCCAAAACTTCATACATGTTTATGAACTCCACAAAAAATAATGAGCATTTTAATTATATTTGAGTAATGTCTTTTTTTCTTCCTTCCTTTCTTCCTTTCTTGTTTTTTTTTTTTTTTTTTTTTTTTTTTTTTTTTTTTTTTGAGGCATGGTCCCATATAGCTTAAGCTGTCCTTGAATTTTCTAGGTATCCAAGTATTGACCCATGAACTTGGATCCTCCTGTCCTGACCCATGAACTTTAGATTCACCTGTCCTAATCTCCCAAACTACTAGAATTACAGTAGTGTTCCACCATGTTTATACATAGGCTTCCCGAATCCTAGGCAAATGTTTTATCAATTATGCTGCTTCCACGGCTCCCTTTTCTTCCTCTTCCTTCCCTTCTATTTTTCCTCTTCTTACCTTGTCTTCCAATACACTAATTTACAAAGAGCAAACAAAGAAAGAAACAAAAAGCAACAAGAGTATACTTGGCACAAAAATATGGCAATCTGAAAACGGAAGACAGCCTAGTTCTTTCTTACTCTATAATCCAAGCCCTATTTAGATAGTCTATTTTTACATTATAGGAAAAATATGTTTTGACAAGTTGACTAGTTTCCCTCTGGGTTTCCATTTGCCTTGAGCAGAATCTTCAGCCACCTTGTATGGATGGGGCAAATGTGTTTATGTATTGGGGTCCATGCTAAATGAAAAAGTTAGATGTGCACTAGCTTCCATAATAGGAACAGCAGGAACTGAAACTGAAGGATAATAGAACCAGTGCAGGGTGTCTAGGCAAGATGGGAAAGCAAATTGCTTGGAATAGGAATTGCATGATGACTATTGTAATGTTCCTATTATTTTCTGAAAAGTCAGAATGGCTTATGTTGAGCCAGAACCAGAAGGATTTCTATGTCTGTTTTAGGTACAATCTGTAGAAAATGAACTAAAGCGGGTAAACACTGAAAACATTAAAATGTCAGATTTGTTTTATTACCCAATGACCATATTTTTTCTGATTGCAAAATAAGTACCTCACTCCTGCCTGGCGTTTGTTAATTTTTCTTCAGATTAATTATTGTAGCCCTAATAACCTTATACAAATGATTTCAAATAAACATCATATTAGGGATACAAGGGCATTTTTCTAAGGCCTCACTTTCTCCTGCCTAGAGAACACATTGCAACATTGAGGCTTGAAATATAATTTTCTTTCTTTTGGGTAACTAGCTGTTCATGTATTTTAGTTGACTATAAACAGACATTGCATGTGTGCTTATTATTGCCTGATGATAATTCAAGTCGAATTAATGAGATGTTGCAATTCTTTCAGTGATTTGAATGGGAAAATGTCAGCAAACTGCAGTGAACTTGATCTTAGAGATGTGAGCTTTTTCAGGTGTATTTTTTTTTACACATTAATCCAGAGAGAAATTAATAGAATTGTAAAACATGGCTCTTTGCATTTACAAAAGAATGTGATGACGGTACCCCGCTTCATATGCATGAATGTCTCTGAAAGGAATAGTAATTATCTGCATTTCTTTCCACTTTAAGAACACTGTATCCTGACCTTGTCTGTGATTGTAATCACTGTAACTTGATTACAGTTTTTAAGGTGTCAAGCTATCACTACTGTCTTCAATATCACCCTCAAAATGAAGAAAGGATAGTGGCAATATTAAAGAAACATTAAACTTCGGCAAAGCTTCTCACTTGTATGATTATTAAAATCAAAAATATGAAATTCTTTCTCAGAAACACATGCACAGAAGAATCTTTAAAGCGCCTATAGCGGGAGTTTTGCTTTCTGAAGCAAAGAACAGAGTAGGATTGTTGTAGGTTCTTCATAATGCCCTCTTTCAGTTTAATTCTTTACATCTACAAGTTGAATCTGAATATTTTTAATTCACAATTTTCCAGAATATTTTTAAAAGGAGAAAAACATTAAGAGTAGGTTATACAGTTAAAATAAATATGGATACAAGATCAACCAGCATGGAATTTTCTTTCTGCAGCTTTCCTTGCAGCTTCAAATCTATTTCCTTTGTTTCATCCAGGGTGATACAGAAATGTTAAGTTGTCAGCGAAGTTTTGAAAATAATCTTTTTATCTACTCTTTTACAGAACACCAAAACCTTGAAATATATATACTATAACATAAAAGACTCGTAATATTATTTCAAATAAGAATTAGTACCTAGCTGGGCCTGGTGACACATACCTTTATTCCTACCACTCAGGAGGCAGAGCCAGGAATATTTCTGTGTGTCTGAGGCCAGGTTGACCTATAAAGTTAGTTCCAGGAAAGCCAGGCCCACATAAGACTGTCTCAGGAAGGAAAGAAACCTAAAAAAATAAACCAACCAAACAAACAAACAGAAAATCCAGTTTCATAAATGATAAAATGACACGAGGTAAAAAAGCGGGTATGCAATAAATATTTTATAATGAAAATTGATGGGAAACACAGTAATTGGTAATATTTTGGAAAGATTTAATACACCCCCCCACACACACACAAACACAAATACTGTAGCTGTTTTCAGAGACACCAGAAGAAGGCATTTTACTGTGTCTCTGTTTAGTTTCTGTTTCAATGACCTGTCTATTGATGAGAGTGGACCGTTGAAGTTTCCCATTAGTATTTTGTGAGGTTTAATGTGTGTTTTGAGCTGTAGTAAAATTTCATAAATATGGGTGCCTTTACATTTGGGGCATAGGTATTAAGAATTGAGAATTCATCTTGGTAGCTTTTTCCTTTGATAAATATACTGGCTGCTTTTATGTCAACTTGATACAAGCTGGAGTTAATCACAGAAAAAGGAGCCTCAGTTGAGGAAATGCCTCCATGAGATCCAGCTGCAAGTGGATCAAAAAATCCAACTAGTGATCAAGGGAGGAGGGCCCAGCCCATTGTGGGTGATGCCATCCCTGGGCTGGTAGACCTGGGTTCTATAAGAAAGGAAGCTGAGCAAGCCAGGGGAAGCAAGCCAATAAGTGACATCCCTCCATGGCCTCTGCATCAGCTCCTGCGTCCTGACCTGCTTGAGTTCCAGTCCTGACTTCCTCTGGTGATGAACAGCTATATGGAAGTGTAAGTTGAATAAACCCCTTCCTCCCTAACTTGCTTCTTGGTCATGATATTTTGTGCAGGAATAGAAACCCTGACTAAGACACTAAGTATGAAGTGCCCTTCCCTATCTTTTTTTATACCTTTTGGGTAAAAGTCTATTTTGTTAGATATTAGAATGGCCCCTCCAGCTGTTTCTTGGGACCATTTGCTTGGAAAACTCTTCCCCAGTCTTTTACTCTGAGGTAGTGCTACCTTTGTTACAGAAGTGTGTTTCTCATATACAGCAAACCACTGGATCCTAGTTATGTATCCAGTCTGTTAGCCAACAATTGTTGGTTCCTGAGATTTTTGTTTTCAGAGATAGAACTATGTTTGTATGGCTATCTTCTTTTTGGTTTGTTGTGAGACAATTAATTTCTTATGTTTTCTGGGATATAGTTACCCTTGTTGTATTGGAGTTTTCTTTTTAGTATCTTCTGTAGGGCTGGATTATTAGAAAGATTCTGTTTAAATATAGTTTTGTCATAGAATATCTTGGTTTCTCCATCTATGGTGATTAAGAGTTTTGCTGGATATAGTAACCAGGGCTGGCATTTGTGTTCTCTTAGCGTGTGGATGATATCTGTCCAGGATCTTCTGGCTTTTAGATTTTGTTGAGAAGTTTTGTGCAATTCTGATAAGTCTGCCTTTATATGTTACTTGGCCTTTTTCCCTTATCACTTTTAATATTCTTTCTCCATTCTATGCAATTAGTGTTTTGATTATCATATGACCAGAGAATTTTTCTTTCTGGTACAATCTATTTGGTGCTCTGTGAACTTCTTGTGGGAGAGGGTGTTGAATGGGGGATCACCCTCTCAGAAGCAAAGAGGATGAAGAAGATTTGGAATGTAAACAAATAAAATAATAAAATAAAATATTAATTTTTTTGTCAGCTAGACATATTTCTATGAAAAACCCTACCTATTTGTGTTTATGAAACAGCGAAACCCTAAATAGACATATAGCCTTAAAGGACTGAATGTCTAAATATTACCTCTAGGTTAATCAATTCTGAATGTTTTGAAAGAAACTAAAGCGTTTCTTCCACAAGAATTTCTTTACTAAACCCAGGAATATGTGAGGCTAAGTAAGAGCAACAAATCAATCACATTCACCAGTTTCTATTAAGATTGTACTATATGTCTGTAAATATTTCTGAATCACTTCTTATATTATTGTATAATTTCTTTTATTAAACCCTGAGTCACAGAATGATCCTTTCTTCTACTAGAAATACATAACATAGTATTGTAAGGGCAAAAAGAAAAGTATAAAAAAAGTATTTTCATTAAAAAGCTATATATTTAATTTCAGATGGTATTAGTAGCTATTTTATTACTAATTCATTTAATATCATAAATTCACTATGGATGTCAGTTATCCTTGATGATATCATTTATAAAATGACTGAATAGGAGCACATTTTCTTAGCTGAAGCATTTAAATAACATGTACAACTCTTTACTCACTAGGCATTTGATGGAAGTATTAGAAATTAACCTCTGAATTGTGTATTAGGAAGTTAATGTTACAATAACAATGGTTTGGAGACAGATTTAAGAATATAGTATGAAGTAACACTTCATAAATTGGTTCATTTTGAATATGCTAAAGGTCATGTATATCATGTGAACTATAGCATTATTATTCAGAAAATAAGAAATTTTCCTAGTGACATAAGACAGATATTACCATAGTCCTTAGAGTGCATCAAAAATGTAGAACACTAAAATAGACTTGTTTTCCTTAATATTTATTAGCTTTCAAACATTTGACGTTACAAGAAAAGGGACTGTAAAGTGGAAATGCTTAAGTAGAATTGTATTCAAATCCATGTACATAATACATGTTTACATGCATATTGTATATGTTTTAAATGGCTAGTAGACTTATCTTTAAAGTTGCCTAACAGTGTTTGTTGAAAATAATATGAGAAATAGCTTATTTTTTTGACATATTCATAAAAATAACATGCAGATTTATATGTGAGAGGATATTTATTTTCTCATGGCAAAATTTGGAAAGACTATCTTATTTAGGCATTTGGATTAGCAAACGTTAGAGTCAAATACAAAAGTCTGCATGATAGATTTTAAATTTTAATTATAGCTAGATGGTAATTCATTTATCAAGAGCATGCCTTATTCTTTTAAATGAAAATATATTCTTTATATTTCTCACTTTGAAAAGCCCTCTGAAAACAATCAACCAAATATGCTTTCAAGACAAAACATCATCTCTGTATACTTTGGGAATTGGAACCAACATTCACATGAGTTCATACTTATTAATGTTAATTCACTTCAAAATGGACTTAGAAACCTAGTGCTATCATTCCTGGCACATTTCGTATGTTTAAGCATATGACTCCTTAGGAAAGAGGATAAAGAGCAGTCCGATTTGTTTTCTGAGTTAGAAAGGAATCTGAATGTAGGATATCGAATGGGGCAATGCCTAAAGGGAAAGAAATGAATACAGGGAAGGGCCATATTTTTAATTACTTCCAAAGGGCACTGGTGTGTGTTTTATAACCATTCGTCTCTGTTTTTATGAAGCACTAACTCCTTGAAGCACAAAATTACATGTGTGTGCCTGAGGCATATGGAAAGTAAACACCAGAGACCATAGCTGAGTTTTAGGTACTGGGTTAATATGTACAGTTTGAGAGAGTTTGGGGAGTCCAGTGGAATGTAATCAGTTTGATTAGTTTCTTAAGAAGAAAAGGAAATGCTCTCAAATGAAAACTATTCACAGTATAAATTACATTAGAGGTTTTGTTTTAAGATTTTCTTCCTGATTAAAAAGTATGCTGTTGCTAGTAAAAGGTTTCTCTTCATTACTGCAAACTATTTAATATCTTTACAAACTGAAATCCTATAAAATTTATTCTGACCTAAAGTTTTGGTTGCTTGACAGGTGGAGTTTTGTTATTGTTCTTGAAACATAGTCTCCCTATATAGCCCAAGCTTTCCTAGCATTTGAGACAGTCTTGCATTCTCATCCCTGCAGTGTTGAGTTGACTAGCATGTGCTATTTTTCTTTGGTCCTTAAAAAGAGTCCTCAGAAATGTGATGCTCTGACAATAGTAAAGCGTTTAGCCTAATCTGCAGTTTCACTCCCACCATTTGTATTCAGTACTCAGAGGAATTTGGCTCTACTATTAACCAAGTATAAGAGGGACACTCCACTTTCTACATATGAATCTGCTTTTAGTTAAACAAATTAAGCAAGTAAATGTTTCACTGGTAATTCAAAGACTTTTAGATTGTCACATTAGGGAAACCACTTTCTCTAATGGTTCTAGTAAATCTCTACAGGTGGTGATGTGAAGCTTGTAACAAGGAGTGTGCTCTGTTTACTTCTATACAAGACCATATAATAAGAGGAGCATATAAATGTCTCACATAGCTACAAGTAGATGTACTACATAATATGTTAAGATGGCAACTGTACTGTCATTTCATCTAAAGTTCCTTTCATAGAGGATGAAAAACAATTCCTGCCTGCCAGGTATTTAGAAATCATCACAGGAACAGTGTAATGGCAAAACAGTCAAACCCACATTCACAAAGGATACAATGAACTAGTCAAATAAGACATTTTTGAAACCCATCTTTTAAAGATTTTTTTTCTTTTTGCTTTTCATCTCCTGTATTTTTTAATGATGACATCTTAATTTTTAATCCTGTCATTTGTTCTGTCTAATGTAACAGACACATTGTGATAGTCTGCACTCAAACACAGAAGTTTGAGAGATAGGAAAGAATTTATATTTAGTGGAGTAGACAAAAAGGAAAGGCCGATATAGTTTTAAGATTGTGTTAACACACAATAAAAATATGCCACAGACTGACTTTTTCTATATTCTGCATAAAGGCAATGATAACTTATACCACCTTTGTTAAACTGGTACAGTTTACATAACTGATTTATTTTTCTTACACACGAATTGTTCATCTTAGAGCTTAAATGACTCCAAACGTGACAAATGTTCTTTTTTAACATGGCAGTGGAGAACAAAGGAAATGAGCAGCCTACAGTGTCTACTGCATGACTGACCTATGCCTCATGGAGAATGAAATGTATATTTGAGAGGTAGGGTATATACTACATAGCATCACTCAAGGAAAGAAAATTCAAATACATATCTTCAGGAATACAGACTTATCTAGTTAGAATTATGTTTAATAGCTACACTGAGCATTTGTAATTATTAAATGTAAAATATTTACACAACTTGATATATTTAAATGCTTATGCTTTGGGAGGCAGAAACTTGCTAGCTGTCTGATGTAGTCAGCTAGTTGCTGAACCAGAATATAACAGGCTGACATCTCTGCTTCCTGTCTACTGCCTGTAACCACAAGCTACTGAACATGTTTTCTTTGCCATGATGCATTGTGTTGCTTTAAATTCTGAGCCAAAAGAAACTTCTACTTCCATCAGTTGCATTTTTGTCAGGTTTGAGTCATAGCAACAAGAAAAGTAACTAATACAATTATTAATATAAAAATAAAGACATAAAACACAATAATATTCCAATCTGAGCATTAATTGAAATGTCCAGTGTAAGAATGAAATCCATCCAGAATTGTACATTTTTGATTCCTAATGACATTTTATGTATTTTACATGGAACATCACAATTTTTATTTTTGCTGTATATTCTTTCTTGAGAAAAGAGCTAGTAACTTAATCCAGGTTGGCTGGGAACTCACAGTAATCCTGTTGCCTCTGTCTCCCAAGAGCAGGGAATTTGGCTTGCACCATCAAACCCAACTCCTGCTAAATATTTCTTAACTCATGGTTCTCAGAGGCTTCATTTTAAGGCATTCAGAGCATTGTTTCTATAATGTAGTCAACAGAATATAAATAATTATACTCTCTGGAACAGAAAGTCTTTGTGAATTTAAATATATGTTCTATAGAATTCTAAAAAAAACTAATACTCCTTTTTAAATTGTTTACAAAGAACCACCATCTGTAGAAAATTTCTCATAAAAACATCACTGAATAAAGGAACAAAAGCATGTTGTTTTATATATCAACCTTTCCTGATGTGTTATCCACTAAAATGACATTTTAAAAGATTCACAGTGGGTAGCATATGGAATACTCCATAAACACTGATTAGATTTAATAATGTTTGTATCACTGTTTGGGAACATGTACAAGGAATGCAGCAGTCATATATCATTAGCATCAAAATAACTCAGAAGAAAAGCTAATTAAGGCAAGACTGTTTTAGAAACTTTGTAAAATTGAAGTCTGAAATAGCAACCTCCCCACCTGCCCAGGACTTTGGACTTGCTTGTATGCATGTAAAACAGATTTGATCCTTCAAGCTCAGAGGTGGCTTCTATGCAAATTAACATGGGCTGTTATAGTGTCATTTTCAGACTGTCCAGTACTGCACAAAATCCTGGTCTCAAAGAAAAGCAGCAGCATTTCTGAAAGTGAGATTTCAGCCAAGTCCCATCAAGGAAGAGCAACACTGTGGTCTGCAGTTCTGTTGAGCTACATTCACTGCCTATTCATGATTTATGAATCAGCTTTTGCTTTGCACGTATGGATATATTGAGTAGTGTAATAGCAGAGATTCCTAGAATGCTTAGACAACAAATTAAAAGTAAGCAGGGAGAAGAGTTTTCTTGCTTTTTTTTTGTTTTGGTTTTTGTTTTGGTTCTTTGGTTAGTTATTGGTTTTTATTTTATTTTTTATTTTTTAGAAAGATTGAAAATATATTTGGCAAAATATGCCCATAATTATGAAATGAAATTATTCATATATATGTAATCTTTTAAAGTCTGACAATTCTCTAAAACATGCCTTTTAAATAGCATTTTCATGTGTTTTCTCTAACCCATTTAATCAATTATTTGTAAGTCATATAAAAACAAACATATCTTTATGAACCATTTTTCTTCCATTTCTTTTTGTTAGCTCAGGGCATATGTTTTCTTGTTTTATACTGTTACAAAAACATCAAGCACAATAATATTTTAGAGTCTAGTTTAATCATTTAACTCTTTTCTTGTAAAAATACATTAATTGGCTTTTTGAGTCATAAGTTATCTTATTATTTTCTCAAGAACCATCACTATGAGTATCAAGTTCTTATTTTTAAAGTACCATTGTTTTCTCTAGCTCCAGCATCTGTCATTGCTCCTGTTTAGTTCCTGCATCTCAGTTTCAGTGCAATTTAGATCCGATGTTACTTTCATTAGCAAAGGTTTCTTAGAAAAGAGTAAGTACACACATTTTAATGATTCATTTTCACTTTTCCTTTTTAATGATGATTCTCATTTGTTTTTGAAGTGAGAATTTATAAACAAGATAAAATCTACAAATATAGAATATATAAAACCAAAATAAAATATACAAATCATTTTAGCATGGTTGTTTTTCAATACTTGTTTCTATTTTTTTTTCTGCTTTTCTTCTCATTGAGTTTAAAAACTAACTTGTAAGTAGGATATTAATAAAAATTCAAATAATTTTAACATGCCTCCTACTAAATTCAGGATAAATTCATACATATAAGAATAAGCATGGTTATGGTAAAATACACCTCTAATTATAGTTCTTGAGACAAGAGGAAGGAAGGAAGGAAGGAAGGAATAAAGGAAGAAAGGAAAGAAGGAAGAAAGGACCTATTTATAAAGAGAGGATAAATGAAAAATTGTAAATATGAAAGTAATATAAAACATTCCATTTGCTTATGCAATATGGTATCTTGTATGCCCAGGTTTCCATCTTTACAGAATTTATTTAGTATTTTTCACCCACACAAGAATCTAACGTTTTCTTTTCTCAGCCATCTGCTATTCAGTTAATACATGTTTAGATGGTTTTATGCAAAAGAACTAACAGCTTAACATTTTAGTACACTTTGCTCTTATGTCTTGATAATGCCTAGGCATTTGTAGATAAAAAGAAACATTCTTTTTGTGTCTGTAAGTTAAAAATTGTTTCCCCTTACCTGCCCTGATGAGTCAGAATGCAATCAAAGATGAGAAAGAGAGAAACATAGAGAGACAGAGACACAGAGAGAGACTCTTAGCCTAGATTGGTGGTTTGTCCCTGTATTACAAGCATGCAGGAAGGCAGGACATGAGGACCACCACAGCTCCAAGCCAGCCTCAGCGACATAGTGATTTCCATGCCAGCCTGTGCTTCAGTGTGTGAATATGTCTCAAAAAACAAAAACGAAACAAAAAGTAAAGGAAGAATTAAAAAGCATATGAATTTTTGAGTTTTCCCCCTTCCCAGTGCACCTAACACAATAGTTTGGTTGCTTACGGTCCATCTTTATATCAGAATGTACTTAGACCAGCTATGGAACACTGTCAATATTCTGGGTACAGTGTGATTGAGCAGATCTCTAGAATATGTTCATTTTGCAAACTGAAGTTCTTGCCCCCTAAATAGCAACCCTTCTCTTCCTCCTCCACCCAGCCTCTGGAAAGTCACTATATTTTCTATTTCTATTAATTTAACTACTTTAGACAATTTCAAAGGACCATTGCTTTACAAAGGAATGAAAGCCTAGAAGGGAACCTGAAAGATCCTCCACTGATGACAGACTGAGGTAGAATTTTTTCTGTTGCAGGAGGTAGGCCCAGTTTCATTTCTGTTCTCAAGATAATTCGGCAGAATACTCTGAGACCTTCTTTGAGACCTTCTTCTAGTATAGTTACAGGGTAGGTCTAAATTGTAGGTGTCAAAATCTACCCCCTGTAAATCTGTTTTTTCACTCATAGAAACACACACAAACTCACACTGGGGAAACAAAGTCTGTATATACTAATTACTAATGCAGTAAAAAGTGAATACTCTATTTGGAACTTGCATGTAATCATGTGACTATCTTTAAGTACTAATTAAAGATATAAGTCAGATTTTGTCCTCCTCCATTTATGTATTTTTATGTGTAAATATGCTCTTTGCATATTGTGGAGAAAACCATATAAAAATGAGTATGGAATGCAGTCATTGTTAACTTGGAGTTCATTGTTATTTAGCAACTCTTTAGAACCATTGCATTTTATAGAACTGAAGTTCTAAAATTACTGCACAGCCTCTGGAAAGCTCTGTTTGCCTCTCTATAATTTTGACCAGATTTGATACTTAATGTAAGTAAAATAATGTATCTGTTCTGTATTACTGGCCGGTTTATTTAATGTAATATCCTTGCCATCTATCTATATTGTCACATATGGCAAACTTAACTTCTTTTTCAAAAATAATGTGAGCACTTTTCCTACGTTTATTTGTCAAATGCCCCACTTGGGGAATGGGATTTGAATTACTAAATTGTACATAGGTTTTTATTCATATCCTTCCCATTTTCTTAGTAGCGTCAAACTCAGATATTTAAATAACCATGTTTCAACCTTACTCAACTAGAATGCCAACCAGGAAAGTATGCATGAAGAGGCAAGTGTATACACTGATTGGAACGTGTTATTCTAGTTGTCAGTGTATACTATAATGCCTTCATGCTTTCATTGGCTCACAAAGACCTAGGTAGAGGTGTGATTACTGCTTCATTGAACATAAAAAAGAAAATGCCACCACAACATTCTTCCTCTTCCTAAGTTTTTTTAGTCCAAGATCTGTCTTTGAATATCTCATTGATGATGAATCCATATGTGATTCCTAAGAGTACATATTTTTTGAGATATCAGAAATACCCAAATATATTGAAGGTATATCTAGAGTCTCATTCTATATTCATGTCACAAACAACACTACTGAAGGAAATTTCTTATTGTTTATTTTCTTTAAGCAGAAGACTTTCACAGAGTCATTTTTATCTCTCCAGCAAACAAAAAGAACATAACCTTTGGAAATAATGCCATGGTAATTAAATAGATTCTTCTACATATAAAAAGTCATAAAAATGTCTTCAGAATTAATGACTTATCATATTAAAACACACATTAAATTGATATCAGGAAAATATAAAATCTACTAATCACTAAGAAAATAATTGACTTTCCTATATATATATGTATATAAATACATATTTATCTCAGAAGCCTTATGGGACAGAGCTTTGCTCAAGGGTACTAAGACTTTGATACAAAATGACTTAGAAAAGCAAATGGGAAATTTGAATAAAATTTCTATAGTGAAAACTCAGGCCCTGAATTTGACCAGAATAAGTTATTCTGGTCAATTGAGGAATTTCGAATGGCGGAGAAGCATCTAAGGAAGTGCTTAACATCCTTAGCCATCAGAGAAATGCAAATCAAAACAACCCTGAGATTCCACCTCACACCAGTCAGTATGGCTAAGATCAAAAATTCAGATGACAGCAGATGCTGGCAAGGTTGCAGAGAAAGAGGAACACTTCTCCACTGTTGGTGGGGTTGTAAATTGGTACAACCACTCTGGAAATCAGTCTGGTGGTTCCTCCAAAAATTGGACATAGTCCTACCTGAAGACCCAGTTTTTCCATTTCTGGGCATATATCCCAGAGAAGCTCCAACATACAACAAAGACACATGCACCACAATGTTCATAGCAGCCCTATTTATAATAGCCAGAAGCTGGAAAAAACCCAGATGTCCTTAAGTAGATGAATGGATACAAAAATCGTGGTATATTTACATAATGGAGTACTACTCAGCTATCAGAAACAATGACTTTATGAAATTCTTAAGAAAATGGATGCATCTAGAGAATATCATCCTGACTGAGGTAACCCAGTCACAAAAGAACAGACATAATATGCAGTCACTGATAATTGGATACTAACCCCAGAAAGCTTTGAACACCCGAGAAACAACTTACAGACTATATGAAGTTCAAGAAAAACAAAGGCCAAAACAAAAAGAAAAATTATTATACTTAATCTTTACACACCAAGAAAACTTTGACTATTTCCAGGTTACATCTTGTTTTACATGTACTTTATGCTCATTGTAACTAGTAAGATTTTAATGCATACTATCAAACCTTTAAAAAAATCAAGTACTGACAAAAATGTATTCATATACTTTTATGCAAAAACTTCTTTTAAATCTGTACATTTATCTTTGTTTTTTTAAAAAATAAAGTTGTTCAATTAAAAAAATATAATCAAAACAAAAAAAAAAAAAAAAAGAAAGAAAGAAAACTCAGGCCCTGAGTTTGACCGGAATAAGTTATCAATTATACTGAATAAATTTCGTGAATCATTCTGAAATGTCTGACTGCCATGAAATATGTATTAAATTAAAGCTCTATATATTTTGAAATGCACTTCCTGTCAGCTATGCAAAAGTTATACTACCTGACATCAAAGTTAAGGCAAATGGTATATAATTTAGATAATTTATCAAAATCTATAATTTAGGTAAAGTATTATAGATTCTGATAAATGAACATAGGTCTTCAAAGCTTAAGGACCTAGAAGTTGGAAGTTTATGGCAAAGGTAACAAACAGCCGAAATTGAAAAGAAATAAGAGTTCTCAATAGGATATTAAGTTATGAACTCTGCAGTTGTCCTTCAGTGAGTGCCACTCTTATGTTTGATAAGAACATATCCGTCTTTCAGCAAGTAGAAGGTTCTCAAGCCTGTTTGTGCTATCAGTCTAGAATGGAAGGATTATATACACTAAGCAACAACATTAAGTAAACCTTTCTAATATTTCTTCTTGAACAAGATCAGTGTACCTTCTAGAAGTTTAGTTCAGTGGGTAATCTGTTTCACTGGCATGTAAAAAGCCCCAAGTGAACTAGAGTACAAGTAACACTAGGTGAAATGGAGTACACTTCTGATTCCAACAATTGGGAGGTGGAAGGCAGAGGATCAGAAATTCAAGATCAGATCTCCTATGCTCATGGATTGGAAGGATCAACATTGTAAAAATGGCCATCTTGCCAAAAGTAATCTACAGATTCAATGCAATCCCCATCAAAATTCCACCTCAGTTCTTCATAGAGATAGTAAGAGCAATGTGCAATTTCATCTGGAATAACAAAAAACCTAGAGTAACAAAAACTATTCTCAAGAATAAAAACACTTCTGCGGGAACCACCATCCCCAATCTCAGCCTATATTATAAAGAGATTGTGGTAAAAACTGCATGGTATTGGTAAAGAAATAGGCAGGTAGATCAATGGAACTGAATTGAAGACCCAGAAATGAACTCACACACCTATGGTCACTTGATCTTTGACAAAGGAGCTAAAAAGATTCAATGGAAAAAGGACAGCCTCTTCAACAAATGGTGTTGGTTCAACTGGTAGTCAGCATGCAGAAGAATGCAAACCTATCCTTTCTTATCTCCTTGTACAAAGCTCAAGTCCAAGTGGATCAAAGATCTCCACATAAAACTAGTTACACTGAAGCTATTAGAAGAGAAAGTGGAAAAGAGTTTAGAACACATAGGCACAGGTGAAAGTTTCCTGAACAGAACACCAACGGCTTATGCTCTAAGATCAAGAATAAACAAATGGTACCTCATGAAATTGCAAAGGGAATTGTAAGGCGAAGGACACTGTTAAGAAGACAAAATGGCAGTCTACAGATTGGGAAAGGATCTTTATCAATTCTACATCTAATAGAGGGCTAGTATCCAATTTATACAAAGAACTCAGAAAGCGAGAGTATAGAGAATTAAATAATTCTATTAAAAATGGGGTACAGAGCAAAACAAAGAATTTTCAACTGAGGAACATCAAATGGCTGAGAATCACCTAAGAAATATTCAACATCCCTAGACATCACATAGGCAGTCACCAATTCCAAGTACTATAGCTGATCCACAGAAGTACTTACTGGCAGGAACCAGACAGAGATGCCCCCTCAGGGACTATGCTAAAGTCATATAAATACAGATGAATATGCTTGCAGCTAACCATCGGTCTGAACTTGGGGATCCCAATGAGGTTGCTAAAGAAAGGACCTAAGGAGCTGTAAGGGGTTGGAACCTCATGGGAAGATAACATCATTACCAACCAACCAAACCCTTCAAAACTTCCTTGGAGTAAAACGCTAATCTTTGTGCTCACTTTGAGAGACCTATTGAGCCAGTTGTGTATGTAGCTGAAGATAGCAGTGTCTGGAATCATTGTGAGAATAGACTTTTGTTCCAGAGATGGCATGTTTTCCCAATGTAGAGGAAGGCCAAGGCAATGGGGCAGAGAGGGGGATCAAAAGGGAGTGCACCTTTGTGAAGGCAAATGGAGGGGGAGGGGAGCAGGGCAGGTTTAAAAGGATAACATCTCAAATGTAAATACAAAGTATCTAATAAAAAATTCTAAATAGCTAATAAATAAATAGTGAAGACTGGAAGTAAATAATGATTGTGGAGTGAACGGAGATAGATTGTCACCAGGCATAGTGGCATACAGATTTAATCCCAGCACTATGTTGGCATAGGCAGGTGAATCTTTGTGAGTTCTACATCAGCCAGAGCTACACAGTGAGACCCTGTTTCAAAACAACTACCAAAAACAGCAAAACAAAATGTACCTACAAACAGAGTGTCTTCAGAGGAAGGACAAAAGAAACATAAAGACAAAATAGAGTGAATAAAGAGTAGAGAAAAGCAAGGTACTTCTCTTTATATAGAAGCTGATTCTACATTTCTTAAGTAGTATATGGTCAGTGTATTTGTGGAAAATTCTTGTTATCACAAAATATTTATATCAGAATAGTTCTATAAATGCTTTCTACATTTTTAATATATAGTAGAGTTTTTCCAGGGAATGGGGAGGGGAGACAATAGGGTAGTAGAGACAGAGAAGAGGGGAGAGAATAGAGAAGTAAAGGCCAACCATGAGCAGATGGAGGGAGAGGAGGGGAAGAGAATGGGGAGAGAGAGGGAGCATGAAGACAAGAGAGGAGCAAGAGCTTTATTTAAATTAATTTTTTCTTTTGACCTTTTTCAAACTTAGATCTTGAGCTCAATATCATTAGGCAATATTCTGTAATTCAAATGTCCTGTGCCTCCATTTTGCAATAAGAGGTTTATGGAATTTTTTTTTTCTTTATAGAGAGCTATCATTGAGTATTACTATAAACTCCAATGCTGTCCATATTATTCTTATTAATGTTTTATATTTTAAAAAATCTATTCACCTGACAATATATAGTTTAATTAACTTTGGCTAGTTTTGAATTAAAATTTTTAATGTTGGTTCTTTGAAAGATAAATTTGTGACTAGATATTAGTCAATTTACAAAGAAAATTCATAATTTTATCATTTAAAGGAATTTTGATGTTATAAAAATTAGAAACACTGTCTAATTTTTCAATAGAGTTCATGTTTATGATATCATTTTATTTAAATGGGCAATTATACCATGTTGCTAACTAAAGATTGTGTGAAGGTTAAGTGGATCTCAAGTTGATTTTTCTGTGTTCTCCAACAATTGCCAGTAATGATATTTAATTTCTCTAGCTTATACTAAATTTGTAAGTAACTAATGTACTGCCTACAGATATGAAAATTTTAAGAACTGATTTGACTCAATTAGCCACATGATATATAAAATCTGTCACCCCTAGTGTGCTGGTAATGTTCATTCCATTTACAATAAAACATTTTTTTTTGCTAGTAATAACTACTCTGTCCATCAAACTTAAGTAAAATGAGAAAGTTTTTCTCCACTCCATCTGATGAAGTAGGTCTATATTTTTGGTTGGAGAGCATCGACGGATTGTCAGGTAGGTATAAACATAAAAGGTACATAGAAGTATAAAGGAAATAACTGTTTTCTGTATAGGCACTATGGAGGAAACAGGGCTTTTTTTCTGGTTTTATTTTAACCCATAGTATTTATTACACTATAAAGGCACATGGCATATTTTTTCATACTTTTAACAAGTTCATATGAAAATGCTTTATGGATTTGTGATGCAGGTTTTATAAATTAACTTTTAGATTCGTGATTGAGACCCATTTAGTTTTTAGACTAATAATACACCAAAATGGTTAGCATCTCAACTGCTAATGCTTTAAGATGCTACACACTTTTAAATCCTTCAAAGAACACTTCTGGGCAAAAGAGCTTGTACAATTTTAGTGCTCACCTTCTTAAGTTACAGGATCAAAAATCAGAAGGGTTTTTGGATTTTTTGTTTGTTTTTCTTGTTTGTTCTTGTTGTACAAGGACTTGGGAAGGGGACTGCTGAAAAGTGTTCAGAATCATGTTTTTAGCATCTCATACTTGATTACTTTATGATTTGTATCTGCCCCACCTCACTACCTTATGAGTATATTTAATGTGCCATTTAAATTGCCACAAATTAACTCCATCATAGAAAAGTTCATTCCTTTCCAGGGTTTTTCTCTTAAAAGTCTAGAATTTTTGAATGGTTGAAAAGGAACATTCTAACTTTTGAGCCCCAAATAATTGGATCCTTACAGAATTCTACTGTTTAATGTTGTCAGACCTATGATCACTTTTCAGTGACATCCAAGCCAATGCATCTAGGCATTCAGGACGAGGTTCCCTTTAGTGCTGTTACTCTTTGCTGGTACCTGAGAGAGTTATGATAGAATTTGTAGTGTGCCCATCAGCAGCCTTACCTCTATGCTCTAATTAGAGTCCATCTGGCCCTCTTTGGGTGTTCTCAAAACTCAGTAGAACAAATTTTCTAGTCTAGTCAAGTCATTCACAGTAGTCTACAGCATATTTTGTAAAACCTGTTATTCTTAATCTTAAGTAATTATATGTAAAAGGAAAAGTTTATATCTCTACTAATAAAATACATTTATGACCTTCTTTATAGACATATCTGTTAAAGACTTACTTTTTCATTACAAATAAATAGAAACTGGCAAAATTACCCTAGTTGGCCTTGGACCTGTCTCTGATCCCCCTACCATAACCTTCCTAGTATCTAGGATCATGTGAGTCACCCATCACTCTCATCAAAAATTTACTTTTTATCATTTCATTAGCAGAGAGTACACAAACATAATATGTGTGGAAGACATCTGAGAACAACTTGGAAAAGTTTGTTCTCTCCTCCCAGGTATTTTACTGGGGCAACATCAACATTCAGATCTAAATATGTAGCATTAGTAAATTCTCAACAATCAAATTTAACTTTTAATTCTAATATACAAAAAGAGCAAGCCCCTCATGTCAGAGGCTATTGCTATCTTCTAACTTTGGAAAAGTGAGTAATTGAATGCCCACAAGTTTAAAACTATCATAGTGGAATTTTGTTCCCTTTGTGAAAAAGTTGTCTTGAAAAAAACATATGGAAGAAAATAGGAATTAAGGTACATTGTAGGTGTTTAGTGATATACAACTGTCCGTTGAGAGTAGAAGAATTATTGGTATGAGGTTGTTACCTTCCTTGGAGTAGAAATTAAGGATATACTCATTGTGTCATCAAACAATCGCTTACATTATAGGGAAATCAACAATTACATTTTATAAGTAAAATAAAATCATGATTGTTCAGAAAAAGCTGTACAGTTTCATTCTTTCTTTTTCTCTCTTTTGGGTTTACTTTTGGTTTTTTTTCCTCTGTTTTTTATTGTTTCTTGAGAAATTAGATTCACTGTGTAGCCATGACTATCTTGGAATTATCTTAGTAGACCAGGATAGCTTTCAAGAGATCCACGAGCTTCTTCATCAAATCATGTGCCACCATGCCTAACATAATGCTTTCTTTTATTCTGTTGTTTGTTGTTTGTTCTTGCTGTTGTTGCTGCTTTTAATATGGGATCTCATGTAATTTGATGACATGAGTGCAATGGTGACCTCTTTCAGGGCTCTGTCTGTGTTAGAGAATAAAAACCTGGTAGAGAATAACTGTAGAGATAAATCAAAGACTCAAACTGGACTGCTTCCTGTTTGTTGTTACAACCATAAATTAATCGACTTATGTTCTTCTCACTTTGGAACACAGAATTTTGAAAATCAGTTCTGACCTGAACAAACAAACTGATGAATTCTGTATCATTACACAAACATGGTTTAGCCTCCAAAAATGTGTGTTAGGATAAATGAGGCATATAAGAACTTTACCTTTCTTGTTAGCTTTGATGTTTTCACTGGTTTATAGATGTTGAACATCCTGAAATATAAGTTTTACTAATTTGCATTTTAAATATATTGCACATAAGAGTGACCTTTGCAAAGAATTTCTGCCTAGTAAGTTCCTGGCGTGACTCTATTTTTTTTTCTTTTGTGGGATGATAAGGAAACAAAACAATCACTTTAATTCTGTGCTGAGAAATAAAAACTAGTATTTTATTTCTGCTTCACTAAAATGGGATGTTTAAAATCTGAACATAGTCTTAAAAGTAAAAATTATATGGCGATAAAAATCAAAACGTATGTGAAATGTGTGCATTTTATGGAAAAAATAACAGAAAAGTATTCATTCTTTCAGGTCTGTTAATGTCAAAATAGATATGAGGGTTGAATGATTTAATGACACTTGTTAGTATAGAGTTAAATAGCATTAAAAAGACCAGAGATAAATAACAGCTCATTTTCAAAATCTTGGTATGTACTGTGTCAGCTACAGAATAGTTTTCCAAAAATAGCCTTATGTCTACTTTGCTTTTATTAGAAAAACAAAAGTTTGGTTTCTATTGACAATGTCTTTAGACATATGTTAGAGCTTTACTTTTGTGTTCACTCGTTATTTGTAATGAACTTAACTCTAATTTTTCAATGTTGATTTGGATTTCTACTTTCATCATAAAAATTCCAGTAATTTTCCTCTAAATCATTCTTATAAATTAGCATATAACAATTACCTATCTGAAGAGAAAAGAACAGAAGCAAGAAACCTAAAATATTCCTCATAATTATACCATACTTGGAAATTTTATCCAACATATTTATGGTTTTATATTTATTAGTCTTAAAAGGTTCATTTTTCAATTTATCTTCAATAGTTCTAAAAGAGAATTTGGTATAGATCTATAGGTAGATAGGTAGATAAAATATGGATATTAGATAAATAAGATAGATAAATAGATAGAGAGAGAGATAATTATATACAGTTTTAATTTTAGATCAATGCTTACTGGCTGGACATATATGAGCCATCACAACTGGCTATTTACATTTTACCTGGCATGACATATGTCAGCAATGAAAATGCCCAGGGTATCCCACCAACAGTGGAGGAGTGCCCCTTTTTCTTCACATCCTCACCACCATCTGCTGTCACCTGAGATTTTGATCTTAGCCATTCTGACTAGTGTGAGGTGGAATCTTAGAATTGTTTTGATTTGCATTCCCCTGATGATTAGGGATGTTGAATATTTCTTTAGGTGCTTCTCAGTCATTCACTATTCCTCAGTTGAGAATTCTTTGGTTAGTTCCTTCCCCCTTGTTTTAATAAGATTACTTGATTCTGTGGTGTCTAACTTCTTGAGTTCTTTGTATATATTGGATATTAACTATCTATCAGATATAGGATTAGTAAAAATCTTTTCCCAATTTGTTGGTTGCAATTTTGTCCTATTGACAGTGTCCTTTGGAAATCAGTCTAGTGTTTTCTCAGGAAATTGGAAATAGTTCTACCTGAGGATCCAGCTATACTACTCCTGGGCTTATGCCCAAAAGATGTTCCAACATCTAACAAGGACACATGCTCCAGCATGTTCATAGTAGCCTTATTTATACTAGCCAGAAGCTGTAAAAACACATATGCCCTTCAACAGAGGAATGGGTACAGAAAATGTGGTACATTTACACAATCGAATACTACTCAGCTCTTAGAAACAATGACTTCATAAAATTCTTAGGCAAATGGATGGAAGTACAAGTTTTCATCTTGAGAGAGGTAACTCAGAGACAAAAGAACACATATGGTATGCAGTAACTAATAAGTAGATACCAGCCCAAAAGCTTGGAACACTCAAGATATAATTCACAGACCATATGGAGCTCGAGAAGAAAGAAGTACAAAGTGTGGATAATTCAATACTTCTTAGAAAGGAGAACAAAATAATCACAAGAGGAAATACAGGGACAAAGGGTAGAACAGGAACTGAAGAAAAGGTCATTTAGAGACTGTCTTATCTGGGAATCTATCCCATATGCTGCCACCAAACCCAGTCACTATTGCTGATGCCAAGAACTGCTTGCTGACAGGAGCCTGATATGGATGTCTCCTCAAAGGCCCTGCCAGAGCCTTACTGATAGAGATTTAAGATGCTTGCAGCTAACCACCAGACTGAGCACAGGGACCCCAGTGGAGGACTTAGAGAAAGAACTGAAGGAGCTGAAGGGGTTTGCAACCCATAGGAAGATCAACCAACCGGACCCCTGAGAAAAAACCACCAACCAAAGAGTGCACATGAAGGGACCCTTGGCTCTAGACACATGTAGTAGAGGACTTCATAGTCTGGCATCAATAAGAGAAGCCCTTGGTCCTGTTAGGGCTCAATATCCAATACCCCAGTTAAGGGTATGCCAGGATGTTGAGGTAGGAGTGGGTGGGTGGCATATATATGAAAAAAAAGAAAGAAAGTGTCACGCATGGTCAGTATATATTTAATCTTGGGTTTCATGAAGAGTGCACAGTTGTGGAGAATCACGAGTGAGTAAAAAATGTAAAATATGGGAGGAATTTAACAAGACAATATTTAGATAATTCTGTGTAATGTTCTTTAGAGATAATGACATCTTTTTCCTAACACAAAAGTGACTCTGGATTGAGGGTCTTTGAGCCTATTCAAGAGGTCAGTCAAGGAATTCTTTTCCTGGTTGCTATAGAGGAAAAAGGTAAAAGGAAGACCAGAGAGATATTTCTTCCTTCTATTCCTTCCCTCTCAATATTGACTATATATATTTGTATAAATTTCTGTATGTGTATATATGTATATATACACAGATATAAAAATTCCGTGCTATAGTAATTGAGGTGGTTTTCTGATATATATGCATCTATGTTAAATTTAGAAAATATATTCTACATGGTTGTACATTAAATATTGTTGTCTAATTGAAAGATTTTCAAATTTGGGAAGCAATATGACAGTAGAAACTTTTGCAATGAATTGTGTCAAATGCTGTACATAATTCATTCTTCACATATTGACAGACTAAGCCAACTTTCTCAGAATTAGAAGAGCTTCCAAATGGCTATATTTCAAGGATGGTTCTTGAAGGAGGTAATTAATGTAAAAATTATTAAAGTATATCTTAATATTATGTGATAACTGGACTTCTAAGAAAAGGTTATTTTAACATCCATGACAAAACTGGTGAATAATTATATGAGGACACAACCAGAAGGCAGAAATCCAGTCAGGAAGCCAAGGAAAGAGAGTGTATAAGAAACTAAATATTCCAATACTTTCAACCAGAATTCAAGCCTCTATTTGTATGAAGAAAATAAATTTATGCTCGTGAAAGTACCCAGTGTGTGGTATTTTATAATGGCAGTTCTAACAAACAAATATATTTACATATAAAGTGGTTTTAATAAGTGTTGACATCTAGTGACTTCTTCTAAAATATTGGATCACATTCCTTAACTCAAAGTTACAGCTTTACACAGAATGCCAGAGAGCAGTATGACAAACTGTCCACAATGTACAGCAATATGTTGAAGCTCTATGAGAGTCTGGGAGAATACTTCATTTTCGACCCAAACACAGTATCCATAGAAGACTTTTTTGGCGATCTCAATACCTTCAGAACCCTATTTTTGGTGAGTAACATATTTTAAAACATGGTGATTCCTGTTGTTTGTTTTCTTTTCTTTTTTAACTTGTATTGAAATCTTTATATCCAATAAATCCACTGATTTTATTTTATAGATCTTTAGCTGCAGCAGAAGGGTAATTAAAACAGTATATGTCGATTGAGGAGTGTTTCTGTCACTAACTTATTTGTTAAATGGGACTCTGTTAATTAGTGATATTGCCCATAAAATGGTTCAATTTAAGTAGGACTTAGATAGTTTGTGAGGTGAGAAAAGTCTTCGAAGAACTACTTCCTATGAGTTCTTGAGACACAAATCAGGGTACATCCTAATAGTTAAACCAACAACTCTAGAAAAGACACAAACAAACCAAACTTTCACAAATGATGTATTTGCCTTTCCTTCCTTTGCTGAGAAAAAATTCAGGTCAGTCGTAATTAGTGTGTGAACTGCTAACAAGAAGCGCTCAGAAAAATTTGTCAAATCATTTTTAAAATTTAAAAGTTATAAATGTAATATGGGTACATAAACAAACAAACTATACTCTTATCTGTGGATTCATTTTCCACAGTTCAGGGCAATTATAGATTTCAATAATTAAATGAGAGAAGTTCCAGTGGTAAACAGCTCAAAAGTTGTAAATAACTTTTATTGTAAGACATAGTTAAAATTTATTTATTTCAATGTGTTTTAATCTTTTAATGTGGCTAACAACCAACATACAAGCAGGTGTGCAATGTGTATTATCAGTTTTGAACTTGGACTGTTCATGTAACCTCTTTGAGTATTAATTGCCTGTGACCTATAATGTGTAGATAAACAGTCTTATTCACTCTCTAACCATTCGATCAATTATTTATTGAGAATCCTCTTGATTGGATGTGCTGAGCCAGAAACAAAGGGAAAAAACTAAGTTTTCTCTATTCCATGAATACAGACAGGTATAAGCATTAGAGTTTACCATGTCCAGTCATCGTAACAGGTTAGGATGTAGTTATAAAACAAAGTAGAACATGTTTAATATTGCCTATAGTGGACAGAGAAGCCTTCATGAGGACATTGACATTTGAGCAGAGGCTGGAAAAATCCATAGGCGTTTGACAAGCAGACTTTGATAAGCATGTTTAAGGGTTTTATACCTGACCTATAATTCAAAGACTCATAAATCAACATCACTAGCTGCAGTCAATCACTGCTGCTCACCATGTTCCTCGTTCATGGTGAGCTTAAAGTGATTTCACTCCCTCAGGAAAGAGAAGAACCCTGAAAAAAGTCAAAAATTGGAATCACTAGAAGTTCCCATTTTCTTAGTGTTTTGTGTGTTTGGCCTCAGGGTTCTTAGCGCTAAAAGCATATTGGACTATAGATGGAAGCAATAAAGTACCAGTAGTGCTGAGAAGAAAATAAGAGTTCTGATTCATGTGCTACCAAAAATGACTTCCAAATGAGCTCAGAGTTTCATCTTGGGAGATCTATTTGGCAATGTATAACATAAACAAAACATACAAACCAAAAAAAAAAAAAAATCTTCCTCAGAGAGAGCTATCTTCTAAAAGATAAAAAAAGTACAGAAGTAAAGAAAAGGAGCTAACATGACAGATTAAGTCCTTTTCAAAATTATCACATTCAAATGATGAAAATAGGAGTTCGGTAATATCTATGGGATGGAGCTCTATTCATTATAAATATCGTTTATATTGTCTATCACTCAGCTGTGAGTATATTGAAGGTATTTAAAAGTGTGTGTGTGTGTGTGTGTGTGTGTGTGTGTACACAAATTCATAAAGTAAACTGTCCTTTAAGTTCTTTTTTCCTGAGTTTCATCTGTTTTAAAAATGGTAAAAAAAGGAAAGTTTAATTAACAACCCCTAAATTCAGATTGAATATTTTATGGAAGAAACTCAATTCCATATTTATGCACTGTCTAAACATCTTTTTTTGTTTATTCTCCTTTATGCTTCAGTCACTCTACTAGTTCAAATAGTTGACTGCACAAATTCTTGTTCTTTCTTTTGAGATATTTTGAATAGAATATTCAAAACCAGTGAGCTTTGTATGTGTCACTGCCATACAATATAAAAATTAATTTCAGCTCTTGGAAAAGTATTTTACTTCAATAACTTTCATAGCTCCAAATGAATTATAGAAAGTACTTTTCTCTTTTAAATCTGTCACATTCTTGCTGCTTAAGTCTGTGCATGTATTTTTTAATAAACAATATGTTACTTAGGCACTCAATAAATATTTGTTTATCCTCATTCTATACTGCATATACTAAAAATATAGAAGTAAAGCATTGGCAAAACTTAAAAAGATGTTTTCATAACTATTAATCATTCCAGCAGATTTTTCTCTCAACAAAACAAATATGTACAACAGTTTTTTTTGATAACTAAACCTTGGAGCAGATTTTACATAAGCATTAGAACTGTAAAGTATTAAGAGGCTAAATGGCCTCGGGTAATCATGGGGTATGTTCTTGCACAATAATGTTACTTCTGAAGTGCTTTTGTCTCACTCATTTTTTTTAAACCTTATTAACACTCATTTAGTTTGGCGCCTCTACCATCTCAGCTGAACTATAATAATGACTCTATTCTTGCTACATTAGAAATAACCAAATATGAAAGGTAGAAAAAAAAAAAAAAAAAAAAAACGACATCCTAAGATGTGCTACAGTTTTGGAGAACAAAGAGAAACTTTGGTAATCCAGGATCAATAGTAGAGAAAACTTGACAGGCTAATGTATAATTGTTAAGATCCCTTAGTTGATCCTAAAGGGAATTATAACAGCCAAAACCAACTGCATGTCATTTTCAGATATAGTCTTCCGTCTGTGTTAAAAATGATTGTTTTAAACTTGTTTTGAGACATTCTTTTATGTATTCTGGCTGGCCTTAAATTTATAGTCCAGATGGGCCTTGAATGTCTGTTCCTCCTGACTTCACCTCCTTAGCACTATAATATGCATACACCACAATGCCAAGCTTCCCTTTAACTTTATAAAAACATAACAAAAATAAAAACTGCTATCCAAAAATATGAAATATTATAGGAAATAGCATTAATTCTAGAAGAAAAACCAACATGAAAAAATTTAACTTTCTATTACAGATCTCCATGTAACCATGTTTACTTATGGAGATATGAAAATTTTAATACAGTCCTCTTTTGTAATTGAAAAAGACTTATATTTTATGTTTATAAGTACTTGGTTATAGCACTTGTATATCTGGTGCCCTAAGAAGCACAGACCTGGAGTTACAGAGGTTTATGAGCTACTCGACATATGTACCAAGGCATTTCTCCAGCCATAGAAACACTAAATTTTAAAAAGTTGCAACCTATTTCATGCCATTATCCCTTTGACAAGGCCTTCCTCTTCTCTGAGTCTAAACTGCAACTGGAAGTCCAAAATGAGCCTCTTCATTTAGTAATACTCAAAAGACTAAATTGATAATATACAAAAATATTCATTTTTTGTTAAAAGCAATTTGGAGAGACAAGGGTGAATTTTTACATTGAAAAATTCAGTATATAATTTCTCATCTAAGAGGTCCAAGTTGCTCTGATATATTTTAAAATCTTGAGCTCCCACATTCTTGGCATTTAAAGGCATCATTGGTGCTGTATCGAAACCAAGTATATTGTTTAACCAAGTAGTCTTCACAAGTAATAAAAAAACATTGCCTAGAACCTTATTACCCCCAAGTCTCTACTAAATGCCTAATATGTTTATTTCCCTTTGCTTTGCCAATAAAATGCTAATTGATATTATGAAAATGACCTTGAGAAACTGCAAAATCTTGATATGCCTCTTAAATAATTTCGTTTTCTTTGTAAACTATAGGTCTCCAAGCCCCATCACTTAGGAATTCAGAGGCAGGTTGCCTTAGTAACAATAATCTAAACATTCCAAATAATCTCTTCCTCATACCTTCAAGCTTAACTCACACTCCTACAGCCTGTACCCCCACTGGTACCTCTAGAGTTACCACATGCAATGCATACATGCTGATACCATGTTTATCTATGCTGACCCTTTGATATTTGCTCATATGCCAGCTAGGAGTTACATTCTAGAATGATGAGAATACAGCTTTGAAAATAAACAAAAGTCTCAGTTTCTCCCAACCTGAATTTCAGTTTCAGTTCCCAACCAGACAAGGTTGGTTTGCTGTTCTTGTTGTTGTTGTTGCTTTATGTTGTTTTGTTTTCCTAATAAAGCGGTTTGGAATTGGCTACCCTGAAGATGCATACATGTGGACTTATAGGTCCAAGGTTGCACTCTCTATTGGACCAGTTTTTGCCACAAATTCTTGGCTGTATAAATACTTGTGATTCAGGGGACACTTCATAAAAACTGTTCTTTCCTCTCTCTCCGGATCCCCTTCTCAGAGGCTCTAAGGAATGTTTTAGGTCCTAGATACCTGAAGGACTATCTAATACCGTAAACCCTTCCACTGTCTGCCTTCCTCACTCTTGTTCAGTCAGCTAAGCTTGTATCTTTTCCCCCGTAGGAGCCAGGAATAAATAAAATGCCAGCATAAATCCTGTCATGCAAATAGAGCCCTAAGGGCCTACCAACACCCTCTAGTTAATCACATACACCCAGATAATTCCCTTTGAGCTCAGCTGGGACCACCCTAGCTACATAGCCTTGGGTTTATTTTGATCTATTGCAACTCTTTGAAACTAGAAGATCCATGGAAAATATATGGTAACTCTATTAAGTCGAATATTTAACCAGAATTCCTCATTTTCCAGCTGTGTCAGAAAGACTAGAGTGTTTTATATACAGCTATCACTGGTGTCTCCTTTACAGAAAGATGTCAACTATCAACTGTTGTATTCTGCTTGACTGTTTACATTGGGCTATAAATGGATGTCCTATTTTTTTTCTGATATGATTGTTCCTTGTATAGAAAATCTAACCATTTTTCCACAAAGAACTAAAAGATAGGTAATAAAGGTATACATGGTTTAAACAAAAACAAATTTCCCAATATAAAACTATCTACTGGTTGGAAAGATTTCTAAATATATGTGTACACTTTTCATTAAAAATATTTAAAAGTATTATAAATGTTTCTAAAAGCTGTCAGAATTGTATTTGACAAGCTAATATTTGACCTTTAAACACCAAAGACCATATTTTCATTGAGTGTAAAATATTAGCAAAATCAATTTAATGTTCTCTTTTCCTATTAAAGTCTAATAAGAATTAGAAGCCCTATACAAAATGCACTATCTTTAGATTAGGAAACATGCCATGTAGAATTTTTCATATAAGTGTTCCAGTATAAAGTTATTTTTGAGTTATGTCCAAAAAGTAAGAGAGTTATAACTTATGTAGTACAAAATATATGTTGACCTTTCGTAGGCGTCCTGAGACTGGATAAAGGTACTTTAAGGCCTCTTGGAATTATCTGTCAAAATATGCCTTCTATCACCTGAACCACAAAATTCTTGGGCTTCATGCAAGCCATGCTCCTCATAACTCCTTCAGGGTTTTTTTATTATTATTATTATTCATTCTGCTTCATCTTTGTTTGTTTATTCACTAATCAATATTTAATCAGAAAAACCTCCGTAGCCACTCTGTAAGCCAGTTCAAAGCCATACTGCTTAGAATCATACCCACTGAGCAATTTTTATCACCCTCTTTTCCTTTTGCCCTGCCTCCTACCTCCTCCAGTTGCTGATCAAGTTGTTCAAATCACTTTCTCCAAACATGTCTCCCCAGCATTCATCAGTCTTCCTAGCCCTGGTGTGTAGTCATGTAATTTCCCTTGTATGGCTCAAATACAATGCTAATAACTAAGATAGGTGTGACTGGTTTAATGAATTAAGAAAACAATGAATGAACGCAAACTGCCAAAGATAAGCAGTAGAAAATGCTTGCACTCCAGAACTCTGCCCCAGTGGAAAGAAATAGTGAACTTGGACACATGTATAGAAAAACATACATTAGCACAAAGGAGAGATGTTTTCATTCTGTGCAATATAAGGAAAGCTATGAGCAGGAGGCATATACAAAGTAAGTATAGTCAGTTTTTGTTCCTGTATGACCAAAGTTCTTTTAGTCTCCTCAACCTCCTTTTGATGTTGAAGTTTAGTGGTAAATATATATTATTTCCTAGAGCTTCATGCTGAGTTCAAAGTTGAAAAACAATTTTATTACCAGAGAAGTAGCTATCAGCTAATTATTATGATCTAGAGGTTATCTACCATATGCTGAGACGAGTAGTAACCAAGCTTCAATTAATTCTTACAGACTAGCAGCTGTACTGAACAATAGAGCAAGTGAGACAAATTATCTAGCAAAAAAACACCCCAAGAGTCTGATTTGTATGGTATTAATTTAGGGCAGTGGATCTCATCCAAGAGTGATTTTTCTCTTCCAAGGGACATTTGGCAAGATCTAGAGACTTTTTTGGTTCTCACAACTAAGTAGTCCATACTAATGGCATCTGGTGGGTAAAGCCACCAAATGACAAACACCAATAATATGCATAATGGTTGCCCTCAACAAAGATCTGCATGGCTGAGTCAACAAACAAAAAAATAAAATAAAATAAAACAGCATACAAACAAACAAAAGAGAAAAGAAGAAAAAACTGCTTTGGGGTTATCTGCTAAGGATTTTTATTTTATTTAGATATTAATCAGAAAATTCAAATTCATAGGCAAAATCTGTACTAGATAAATTCAAGCCCTTTGTACAAAATGCTTTAGGTACTAGTTTCATTCACAATATTCTGGTTCGGGTGGTTTTTAAATATTTTTACTATCAGCCTTGCATGCAGTGGAAAGAAAATGATAACATAATTATAACATATAGATAAAATTATATGTTATATAATTTGACTTGGTTTTACTCCAAAATATAATCACTATTAATACCTTGGCATATATCCTTTCAGGCATATATGTCTGAAGTGTAAGTTTGTCTTAAACAGAATGTATTATGAAAACTTAAATTTAAAATAAATAAATAAATAAAAATAATTTTTTTAAAACTTGTAAAAATTACTATACCTTATGCCTTTGTGGAAATGTTCATCAGAATTCAGTGGATTTTGCCAGTGGTGATATCTTCAGCTGAGATAAAAATGTTAATTAGCTTATTTGACAGTATCTTTTTTACCAACATCTGCTGATAATCATGGCCATTGTAAACCACCTGTAAGTGGACCACTGGAATCCTGCTTTCTCTTTTCGTTTTCTACACAATACAACCATCATACTTCCTAAAGACAAGAATCTTTAAATCAACAATTGTGCCAGGCCACCTGGGCCTATTCAGACTAGCATTTACTTAGCACTCTGTTATCAATACCTGCTGTGTCCTTTGACTTAAAACTATTACATACCTATCCACAGTGTCTGTCTGTTAACAATGAAAACTGTAATATAAAAAAACTTGTAATTACAAAATAATTTCCTAACAAAGGTAATGCTGTGATTTAAAATGAGAACGAGTGTCCTGAAAATATCAATATCTATAATTCTATTGTTTTTCCCAAATTTTCTTCTTGATCCAAACTTCAATGGGATGCTTAAATCTTTTCTTGTTTTAGATGTTTTAACTATATTATAATCTTAAAGATGAAATAACTACTATCTGTATTGACACACCTCCTTTGATTTGCTTTCCAGGAGAATTCTTTTATGACATTCACACTTCCCTAGGATTCTTGATGAGGCTGCAGGGGTGGGGGGGGGGACCCAAGGAATGAATGGCATTCCTCAGGACCTTGAAATTATCCAACCAGCCATTTAAATCTTTGCATGGAAGTGGAACTTAGTAAAAAATCTGTTCTTTGAGGAAGTTTCTTAGTTCTGGTTCTATCTGATTGGAGGATTCAATTTGATAAGATTGCATTTTAGTTTTCAGACTCCACATGTAGTACACAAATGACCTAAACTTACTGACACTAGGGTGAGTGTAATTTGAAATGGTATGTTTGTTTCCCCTCAATTCCCCTCATATAAATTAGAAATATATAAAAACTACAATATTATCTAAAATGTGAATGTAACTGTAAACATGATTGTATTCATGAGCAATGTGAATCCTTAGATAGAGCAAATTGATGCCCCTAAAAATCTTGAAACTTTAATCTGAACGTTAATTACCTTCAGTGTTATAAACCATTATCACTGACTGTATACCAACTACCAGAAAATATCTGCACAGATTCTTACTCATATGAAAATATAAGACTTATAAATAAAACTTTAAGATAAATTCTCTTTAATATATATTACCCATTTGGGTGTTTTTCAATACTATATTTTGACTTTTGATCAGGCTATCATTTTTGGTGTTTTTGCTCTTTTTCATAGCATTTTATGATGCTTTTGGTAGCCAAATAAGAAAAGCATGAGAAAAAAAATGAGTGAAGAACATAGTTTTACTATATTATATATTTAGAAGTATAGAAGGAAGGCAGTAGATTAGGTACTTTGTTGATATCTATAAACCAAGATGTTTCAAAACTGTCACTTTTGTCACTGTGGGAAGTTTTACCCACATTTACAAGGTGGTTATCCACTTAATCAAGGCATCACATGGACATATCCTAATATTTTATAAGAGGATGTTACATGCTATGAAGACTTTTTTTCCCTCTAAATTGGGAGAAAAATTCTTCTAGAAGCGTTGATCTCATGGAGTGTGATTTAATATGCCAAACAGAATACCCAGCTAATAATAAATGAACAATTTCTACATCAGTTAGTTATATAGCTTCACTGTATAATCAGCAGTTTAGATGAAGATTTTAATTTTCATGTTATAAATTTTCCCTGAAATGCAGTTATCACTAAGTATCCCAGTTTAGGAGGATTTATTCATTACAATTAGATAACCTTTCTATGCACCCTACAGCATTGGGTATACATCCTATGTGGCATAAAAATACAATGAATTCTATTCATTGAGAAGAAGAGTCCTGCCTAGAGTTCTATCCTTTCATGTAAGTAATTCTAACACAATTTTCTGACATTTAGAGGATAGGTACATCAGAATTTTCCCTACTTACCTGGTACCGTGTCTGCTTTTAGACAAAGGTTAAGGTTAACAATGGAGGAAAAACATGATAATACACCAGTACTTTTTAAAATTTCATTTCTAAATCAATTGCTTTTATCAGTTACACATTAAATAATGTTTTTTATTATAGAAAGCAAAGCAAAAACCATACTTTGCTAGTACAAGTAGTAAGTTAAAAGCACTCTTTCATCCTCAGCATATGTGTCTTCATCAAGGTGGCCTGAATTTAAGAGGTTAGGCATTAACATCTTCAAATGGATTTCTAAACAAGAAACCCTGACAAAAGGTGAGACGTATAGCAAACCATGTACTAGTGTAAAAGCATATTGCAGTGCCAAAAGGATAAAGAATTATAAGTAACTTACAAAGACATTGAGTTATTCTTGAATTTTTCCCCGGGTCTCTGTATAGGTAAACTAATGCAGTAGTAAGGTGTCATTCATGCTGCATTACATCCATGCCCTTTAAATTCAGGACAGTGCTTTAATCCAGTAGAACAATTCTGTAAAGACCTTCTGGCACTACTGTCAGCTAACAGAAATACTTGAGGCAGCCTCTCTTGTACTTTTGAGAGAACATCTTATATGTGGCTGTCTTAGCTTTCTGGGTCTAGAATTCTCTTCCCGGAAATGATTAACCTGTTGTGGTCTAGCAATACAGCTTTCTGATCTTCACTTGTCAAGTCGGCATCCTTCTGGGAATGGCCTCCATTTTAATATAGATCAAAGACAGGGAAATGGAGATCCTTAAGGAAATGTTGGCTCCTCTGTGCTTTCATAATAAATTTGAATTGGTACACAGCTGTGCTTATTTCATTGTATTTTGTTCATGATTGCTCTCCCACTAAAGGGGCAGGACTATACATTTGAGACAAAGCCTGCCTGATAAAGCTAAAATGAGTTGTAGGAGTTGGAGAGAGTGCTTGCCTAGGGTGTAGGAAGCACTGAAAAAAATAACTTTGAAACCTAAAAGTAAGGGCAAAAGAGGCATTCTTATAAGGATCTCATAGAATCCACGTAGTATCTTGAGTTTTACCTTTCAAGTACAATCCCTCTTAAGAATGGGGATCACTTTGAATGGGATGGGTATTTACAGTTTTCTTGGCAGAGACAGGATCAGTTTAGCTAGTGTGTTACCATTTGTTTTAGGTGACATTTACTTTATATAGTGCCCCTTAAGCAGAAATGTTGCATACATAGTGAATATTAACAGGATACCTATGGATGTAACCCAGGCCTTACCATGAGAGACTACAGTCTTGGTTATACCATAGTACTCATAGCAAATATTCTTCCATGAAGACAAAAGATACTTCCAGCCTTTGGTATGAGGACACAGTAAATGCTTACTCCATTTGCCCCTTATTTTACATTATATCAAAGTATACATATATTGTTAACCATCACAACAATCAGTTTTCCACAATAAAGATAATTATTCTTAGTCTTGATTTTCAGTAGAAATTTGTCCACTTAAGTTAGAGAGAGGTGATTAGGTATGGCATGATAGAGGTATGTTTTGATAACATGATGATAATATCACTGCATATAAGGGAAACTATAGTCTCAATCCTGCAATCTTAAGTGTGTCTTACTATGAGTGTAATACTACTAACAGTTTGTTGAACTAATGCATCGGGCTTCCCGGTAGTACATGCTCCTCTGATTTTTATGTGTTTCTCGTCACAATGTTAATCTTCAATTTTAGACTCAAATTTATTTTCTGCCTGATACCTCAAGCGAAAATCACAACAACTACAACAAACTCAGTATATTCTAAATGTAATTTTTTACAGCTTTTCCTAACTACTTCCTATATTCTCTTTGGTGAAGAAACAACCTGGTGTGTTATTTTTTCACACTATTGACATCTGTTCAGTCTCCAATGTGTGTTGTTTATGCTTTAAAGCATTTCTCAAATCCATCCTATATTTATCCTTATTTTTAGTACCTTAGTTTCAGTAGTCCTCATTTCTCCCCAGAATTTCTGCAATATTTTTTAATGTGTCATGAGTTTACTGTTATCACTCTCCAAACTGACTTCATGCTGCTTATAAGATAGTTTCTCCAAAAATGTAAATATATTTAGGATACTTGCCCTTTCAAAAACGTTCTGTGACTGCCCATTAATAGATCCTAGAGTAGCATTTGGAAGCCTTTGGAAATCTAACGTTGCCTAACCAGTGTTTGGAGTATAGAAGACCATCTATTCTACTTTGCTATTTCTGTGGTAGACGCTGTGATCATCTGCCCAGGGGTGGTACTACCTACACTGGGTGAGGCCCTCCCAGATCAGTCATTAATCCAGAAAATGCCTATTGACATACCTACAAGGCCAGTTTGATGTAAGTAGTTCCTCAGATGTGTTTTTATTTCGCCCAAGTATTTTAGTTTTATATCAAGTTGACAAAAACTAACTAGCACATTATCATACTCAGCAACCTGTTTTCCACCTGGGGGGGGATGGCATTGCTTTTCAAAATTCTATTCAGTGTCTACTTCTGCTGTCATGTCTTTCTCACTATCTTTGTACAACTTTGTGCAACAGGGAGAATTAATTGCTCACTGGTTTGTATGTTTATATTGCCTATAAAGCCTACCCATCAATATTAATGGGATATAGACCTGCTGCATGTATATGTGTGTGTGTGTGTGTGTGTGTGTGTGTTGTATCAGAGTCTCCCTCTACATCCTAGGCTAGCCTAGAAACCTCTCTATTTGTACTCTTAACTAGACCTCAATAAATGGTAATCTCCTTCCAGAACTCCCCAAATACTGAGACTAAAGGAGAAAACCATCAAATTTTGTCCTAAGCCTATCCTTTTTTATTATTTGAATTCTACATCTTTCTTGTTCTATAACTCTTGCTCTATTCTAAGACACTTTGAAGGAAACAACTGTACCCCTCATCTCTCTATTTTAAAAGGAATGAAATAATAATAAAGTAAACATGATAAAATATAGTTATTTTTCATTACTTAGTTATTAAAAAATGCCAATTTTACCTTCAGCATGCTTTACTATAACATTGTACTAGAATATTCATGATATTTTGTTCAGAGGTTCACATTGAAAGAAGTCAAGTCTAAAATATGACATTTATTATTACAAAATTTTGTACAGAATCTAAAACCCAGTGTGTCTGTAAACTCCCTAAATCCTCATGCAAGTTATTTCTCCAACATGTCAAGCCTAATGGCAAATACCCCCTCTATCAATAAATAAGGCAACTTAAAAAAGAAGATTCATAGTGAGACCAGAAAATTCCTCTATAAATAATGACATATTACCTTGGAAGAAGGAAGGTAAAGGAAAGTATTAGATCATTAGCATAGTAAGCGAAGGACAGTCCAATCACCAAGTAAGCAATGCTCTTCAGCCAGATCTAGGTCATGATCAAAGACATAATTACAAGTGAAATGCATTTTACATTGTGGCCTGTAGCTTGAGTTTGCTTTACAAACCATCCCATTACAGATGGAATGGCTTGCTTCCCAGAATGCAATCACTAGTATACAACAGTACCTTTATAATTTCTTGTTTGAGAGAGATGATTTTGATGCAAAATCTCTCTGGTTCTGACCTATTTCTCATTCAAACTCATTTTAAAATGATCCATAGTGTATTGCTTGTAGATATTTTTTATGAGAGATCAACTCTCTGGATTATAGTGTATCTAACTCCCAAGATGTCAAATAGAGACAAGAAACTGTATATTCATATTGTTTTTTCTATTTTATTAGGTAAGGAATCAGTCATATATACCAATGGAAACAAAATATTGTAGACTAGAAATGGAAGAATTCTCTAAGGGTTTATCTTATGACTTCAACTTTTAGCCTGTTTTCTGTACATCTTTACAGCTAACCAGCTAATCTTTCTAATAATTTTCGGTAGGAAGCACTTCCTTAACTTGGTTCCATTGCTTTACCATCTGTACAGTAGTGTTATTTTTAAAGTCTCTTCTTAAAATATAACTATAGACCATAGTTCTGACTTCTGGAAGTGCTCCAATAAACTTACCATTTAATTAAGTAACCATGTGATGTCCACAGATATAGGTCTGTTGTCTTTGAGATTACCCATCTTTTTTTTGGTTTGTCACTCCCAATCTTTAACATCTTTTCTTAATTCTCCAGATATCTTTTCATATTCATAGACAATCTTTCCCCAGTAAGACCCCAGTCTACAAATGAATATGCCTCTGCACATGAAAATGTTCAGACCATGATTTACACTCTTTAAAACATGCCAGACTACCAATAAGAAAACTCAAGTAAGAATCATGTTTCTATATTATGTGTTGCACGAGTATTTACACTAAATTCATTTTCCAGTTTTTATTAAGTAAGAAACAGTTATTTCATGGCACATCTGTATTAAGTATTCTGTGCACTTATTAAGAGTGTTTATCTGAGTCAGGTGTGGTGACTTGTGCCTATAGAGTCTGGATGCTGAAATAGGATAGCTGCTGTGAGTTTAATGTAAACCTAGGCTACATACTGAGCCCAGCCTGAGCCAGAGTATAAGACCATGACTCAAAAATACATGAATGAATAAGTATATAAGTAAATGATTCCCATCACAAAAAAACAAAAACAAAAGAATACACACTTGAAGTGAACTGAACTGACCATGAGCCTACTCTTTCAGAAGTTGCAAAAGTCAGCAACACTGAAGTAAACTTGCATAAAAGAAATATATGGACAGAGTTTTAAATGCATGTGAAATATGTAACCTGTATATTAACATTATATATAAGAAAAGAGTAGTTCATTTTTTTGTGGTCATTAGTGAAACAGCCCCTGTAGTCTCTGATTTAATAAAGGATAAAACTTATAAATACTCCTGTTTCTTTCTGTCTTATTTAGGTTTAATTGCTGTAAAGAGACATTGTGACCACAAAAACTCTTATAAAGAAAAACATTTAATTGGGGCTAGCTTGCATTTTCAGAGGGTTAGTCAATTATCATCATGGTGGGGAACATGGCAGCCTGCAGGCAGACATGGGGCTAGAGAAATGAACTGAGAATTCTGTATCTTGATCCACATGGAAAAGGATATTGTGCACCACACTGGGTGTAACTTGAGCATAGAGCACCTCCAAACCAGCCCACACAGTGACATACTTCCCCAACAAAGCCACACCTACTCCAACAAGACCACATTTCCTAATAGTGCCACTTCATAAGGACTATGGGGGTCAATTACATTCAAAGTACCACATTTCATTCTTTGGCTCACATAGGCTTGTAACTATATAATAATGGAAAATACATTTCGTTCAATTTCAAAAGTTCTTACCGTCTATAAAAGTCTTAAACTTGTTGAAAAGTCCAAAGTTCAAAGCCTTTCTAAGGTCAATGAAATACCTTAATTATAATCCACTATAAAATAAAAATCAAAAAGCTATAGCATACTTCCAACACATATACATACTATCACTGTTATAAAATGGTGGAAAGGGATGATAGTAAGGAAATACTAAAACAAAGCAAGACCAAAACCCAGCTGGCAAACTCCAAACTGTCTCTATGCATGTCTGATGTCAAAGTGTTCTTCAGATCTCCAACTCATTTCAGCTTTGTTGACTGCAACACACTTCTTTATCTTGGGCTGTTTCTACTTCCTGTCATCAGCTTTTCTCAGCAAGTATCCCATGGCTCTGGCATTTCTAACCTCTAGGGGTCTGCAAGGCCATCCAGGCTTCATCTCTCTAGCTTCACAGAATGTCCTCTCTGAATCTCCATGTAGGGAAATTCCTGCCACATTCCTGGCTTAAACAGTTTTACTTAGTTACACTAGGAGATTCCATAGCCCCCTTTCTTCTATGCCTGTTCCTAAACCCAGAACTATGTGACCAAAGCTGCCAAGTTCTGCTGCTTATGGAGGCTGGAACTTGGCCATCGTTTTCAATTATCTTTACCAGCTTTCTGTTTTCATTAGTTTCCTTCATTGCCTAAGCTTGGCTGCTCTCCTGTATCTCACTCTGTAGATTAGGCTGACTATGAACTCAGAGATCTGTGTATGTGTCTGTCTCTTGGGTGCTGGGATTAAAAACTTGTACCACCATACCTGGATCTAAACTACTCTTTAATTTCTTTTCACAAAATGGCAGTTTAGTTTAGCTGGATAGGATCTTGCCCTGAGGTCACCACTCCCTTAGTCAAATTAACAACTTTAATCTGTTTATCTTCTTGAACACAGGGCATAGCTCCATTCCAATTCTTGCTGCCCCTTTCTCTTTGAACCATACATTTTGTAGTTTTCCTTGCTCAGCTTGCTCCTTTTCATCAAAATGTTCCCCACAAGAGTGAACAGTAATAGCAACACAACAGAATCTATAGTAGGGCAGTTTGAGATTTCCTTTGCCACTGTAATTAAGCTAAAACTCTTCACTATAGACTTGGGTAATTAAACAGTGCAAAAAGCAGCCATATTATATACCAAAATATCACAAGAATAGTCTCTAAGCCACATCCATACATTCTTCTCTGAAACCTCTAGAGCAAGTCCCCAACACTTCAAATTACCCTCAGCACTTTGTAATCCCTTCTCCTACTAGTATGGTCAATTAAGGCTTGCTTAAAGCATTCTACTTCTTGCTTAATCCAAAGTCCCCAAATCCATATCATTACAAAACAACAACAAACAAGCAAGCATGTTCCGGTCTATAATAGCAATACCTCAGTCTCTGGTACTAAATTCTGTCTTAGTTTGAGACGCCATGAACAAAGCAACGCTTATAAAGTAAAACATTTCGTTGAAACTGGTTTATATTTTCAGAGTTCATTAACATCATCTTAGGGAGCATGGTAATATTCAGACAGAAATAGTGCTGGAAAAGGATCTAAGAGATTTACATATGGATCCAGAGGCAAAAGAAGGATACTGTGTGTCACACTTTATCCTTGAGCATAAGAGACCCCCAAACCAGCCCCCAAAGTAAAATGCTTCCTCCAACAAGGCCATGCCTACTTCCACAAGGCCACTTCCTATGGGGCTACAGGTGCCATTTTTATTCAAATTACCATACCTTCTAACTACTAGAAATTTCAGTTTTATTAAAAACAATCTAACTAGTACTAATTTTTTTTGGACCACTGTGTCCCATAGGTGCCATATCACCATACTTTTCCATGCTTCATCAGGACTCTGTTTTTAAATTTTGTGTCGCTTAGTTTCCATTCATTCTCTCTCTCTCTCTCTCTCTCTCTCTCTCTCTCTCTCTCTCTCTCTCTCTCTCTCTCTCTCTCTCTCTATCTCTCTATAGCTCTCTCTCTCTCTCTCTCTCTCTCTCTCTCTCTCTCTGTGTGTGTGTGTGTATGTGTGTGTACACTGATTCTTCAGGCAGCATCAATAAAGGGAAAGGTACAACCCAATAATTACTTGAAGGACATCTTGCTGTCAATAGTTTGGAAGATAGCACAACAAATCAGCAAACAATCACTTTGTACTTAGAAAAGCACAGAGTTGTGACTGGTAATCAAGATAGCTTTGTGAAAAGAAAATTGAGCTCAACCATTTTAATTTACTTCTATGGAAGAATCAGCTCCCTCTAGTCCTAGAGAGAGAAATATCTGCTAATTCCCTAAGATTTGTATTCCTTCCTGAGTGACATTCATTATCCATAATGATTAAAGAGAAGTAAACAGTAAATTTCAGGATACCAATATGTCTGACATTAAGACAGTACCCCACCAGAATCTAGGAGATAGAACCAAGGAAAATTAACATTTTTAAGATTTCTTTCTGTCACAACATAGGGCCATGAGTAACTAAGCTTCATGAGTGATTGTTTTTGTTGATTATCCGGGGACTAGAACTCTCTGTAATAAACATAGTAGAGAACAAATGAATGTATGAATATATGTATTTATGTATGTATGTATATATGTATGTATGTATATATGTATGTATGTATATATGTATGTATGACTATTTTCTGCATATCACTGAAGGCAAAAATGCCTAGATAGTAACCAAAGTATATTTTTCTTATTGTCCTTGCCCCTGCCCCCTTTTCCTGTCTTTCCCATCACCCAAACAAGAGGTAACAGGATGTATATATCTATAGCGATTTCACAAATTTCATTCAAAATAAGGTAGAAGAAAAAAACTTTTATTATATATATATATATATATATATATATATATATATATATATATATATATATATACATTGAATCAGAATAAAATCAAGTTCAGTTAGATAGAGTTAAAATATGAATAAGAACATCAAGAAATCATATAGAAACAAGGTCGGGTACAAATGTATCATAAAATAAATATTCTTAAGGCTTAGTGAAACATTCTTTACCATGCATTAGGCAGTGTGTGAAGTATGATGATTTTTTCATAGAACACACCAGAAATGGATATAGTCAAATGAACTTATCTTTTTTATTATCATTATTGAAAGATCATGCCCTTGTCATAAAATTTTGGAGAACTCCTGTTTTAGAATTCTCTAAGTGTTCTATGCTATGAGTGTTAGATCTATCCAGGTGCACTTAATCTTTGAAATTTAGGTTGCTGTCATTTCATAAAGTAGCCAAAATGATATTAAACCAAGTTTTATAGTAAAATAGATGACAGAACTGGGTAACAAAATTTCTGCTTAAAAATAATGTGAATCTAAAATAATGAAACTGATTTTAGTAAAATCAGCGTTCCGTTCAGAAAGAGGAATTTCAAACACAGATTAATACCTTCACCAAAATAAGTTTATAGCTTCCCAAGGTGGCTGTTTGAAAAAGTGATTGATGATTTCAACAGACATATTGGAAGCGATCTTCTACATTTTCAGTTACACTTTAAAATAGTACAAAACAGATAATGTATTTTAGAAGAATTTGAGCATCAAACCTGGTAGAAATGAAATGGCACACTTCTTAAAATATTGTTGCAATCCTTGTTTTCTTATTTTCTGGGAAGGCATAAGAGAATGAAGAAAACTAAAATTCAAAAATTTTGTCCAACAGGTAAAAAAGAACCAGGGAATACCCGAGTTTTATTAAACTTATGGAAAAAGATATCTATGAGGAACTTTTTTATTCTAGCAATTGATACTGAACTGTGCATTCAAAGAGTCTAAGGCAGGAGGATTGAGTCTGCAGAGGTTGGGGAAGAGGGGTGGAGAGAGAGAGAGAGAGAGAGAGAGAGAGAGAGAGAGAGAGAGAGAGAGAGAGAGAGAGAGAGAGAGAGAGAGAGAGAGAGAGAGGGATTTTTTCCAAGTCCCCTAAGACTCAACCCTGCCAATCCATCACTCTTAAACTGAAAAGAAATCCTATATTGCACTTGAGGGTTAACTTTTGTGGAACTTGGGCAGTCCAGTGAGTCCTAAAGACAAGTTAAAGGAAGATTTTGACTTTTTTTCTTTTACAGGGAGGTCAATAAACAAAAAACAGGCTTAAAAACTGACAGCTTTGGCTGAGACATAAGGAAGGTGTTTTTATTTTCTTCTTACAAGTGATACAGTATCAAAATAGGCTCCTGGGGGAGGTCATGGAACTCTCTCTACAGTTAGAGCACTCAGGCTCATGTTTCTTGAGAAATATTCCTACTAGCCAAGTCTATAAATTCTACTTGTCATGGTAAGGTGATATCCAAGTCTCACCATGCTCCTCGCTAGACCTCAGCCGGTCACATTAGAACCTTATTGAGGTGCCAGAGCTGTTGCTCAATGGTTCATACGTTGTATGGGGCCATGAATTGAATCCTCAGCTTGGAAAAGCAAAACAAGAATACCTTATTGATTGTACTGCCTCTCTAGCTTCTTAGAGACACTATTTTAGCAGTAAACAAGGGCCGTAGAACAGCGAATAACTTAGCACTGCTATATTTTACTCTACTTATATTTTCCTGAGATGTTTTTCTGTTAAAAATATTGTATCAGTCACTTCAAAATTTCATTTTCTTCCTTTAGCTCAAAAAATTATAGATTGATTTCTATAGTCATTCAACATGGTTCATAGATTTTAATCAAATAGTACATAGAGACATGTTGAACTCAATTGTTTTTCTTTCCCAGATGCAAAGATGGATGCTCACATTCCTATAACAAAAATGTCTGCAGAAACATGCAGCATTTGAAAAGCTTTTCTATGCTACAGATTGCAGATTAACTTCTAGCTAATCATAGTTCAGAACTCTAATGGACTGTGACAAGAGAGACAGTTTTTCCTCCAACTTCATATCACTTGTTTTTGCAGTTGTAAGGCAAATTTTAAAAGAAGGCCTTGGGGATCACAGCCAGCCAGCATTATTGGCGCATGACCGCTTGTAACCAACTGCAAGTTTATTATCCAAGGAGATTTGCACATAACAGTCTTTTTTTTTTCTCCTTGTTTTTAATAATTTACCTTTGAGATTCTCTTCACGACCATGCTGCTGTGCAAAGATCTGTTTGTCTGTCAAACCTCCAGATATGTAATGCAAGGGAAAGACACATTAATTTTTTATTTGTTTCCTAAGGAGTCTGAGCAGTGAGCTGGTTGTGCAGAATAAAAGAGGGCCGATTCGTTGAGCACTTGTATTCGCTTCAGCTGCATTCCTCACCTGTAGCAAATTAGTTTCTTCCAGGATTCTATTCCCTGCCAGAAGGGTATCATTTACAAAAATCAATTCACGGAACTTTTTATATAAACCATCTACCCAAATCTGAAAACATTTTGTCTTAAAACAAATGATACTGAAAAGCTGTATGCCTGGTACTGATGCTTGAGGACCCTGTAAGTATCTCCTTGCAAGCAAAGATTTCACTTTTAATATTAGCATGATTTTTTTTTTAAATTTAACCTTGGAGGCAATTTGTAAGTGCTAATCTATGTCCAAAGAAATTTTCTAGACAGAAAATTGAGCTACAACAACATGAAAATTCACAAATATGAAGCCTCAGAAACACTAAGCATTGACATTTCTAAGAAAACAGATATAAATGTCAATGACCCAAAGTCAATAGATGATTAGAAGGCAAGTCACCATTCAGAAGTACCTCACTGGTTTTATAAAGGCTGCTATAATTTTTCACAATAAAGAAATATGAGGTATGTTGGGAACTATGTGTGGAGGTGTTCTTGATAATTTAATGTTTTGAGAACTCCCAGGCTGAAACGGTTATTAAGTAAATCAACCAGCTCCAGCTGCTAATTCTCAGAAACTGAACAGTATAGATATTTTAACTAGGTTTTGACCCTATATTTATGTTCTGAATTCAACATTGAAAAAGAGGGAGACACAAAAAGTTTAGAGGTTTCTGTTGTATAAGATGGTAAGGGAGAAAGTCGTCGTGAGAGAGGAGACCGGAACAGAGAGACTGGAGGGGCTGGACACATGACTTGGATGTTAAGAGCACTGACTGCTCTTCAGAGGTTTTGAGTTCAATTCCCAGCAAACACATGGTGGAACACAACCATCTGTAATGGGATCCAATGCCCTCTTCTGGTGTGTCTAAAGACAGCTACAGTATGCTCATTTACATGAGAGAGGGGGAGAGAGAAGAGAGGGAGAGGGGGAGAGAGGCTGAATGGAAGTATGTGATATCGTAGAGGGAATATAGGTGTGAAAGTTCAAGGTACACTAAAAAGCTAATGAGACTGGATGTCAATGGGCAAATAGTAGACAAAGCCAAATAATTTATACAGGATATAAGCCTTTGTAGACTATTAGGAACATACTGGATAGTATAGTAAGGAATAAGTGGATTTTTTGCCAGGCAAACAAATGCAGCAAAGTATCAGTTGAAGGTGAAAAATGGGGGAGCAGAAATTACAGTCCAGAAAGGAGATGGAAACATCCCAACATTGAAGAAAGCAAGGAATGTGTGAATCAGAGAGAAGAGAAGGGTTCTCTTTTGTTTCTGCATTATATGTGGCACAAGATCCATATGTGATTCACACCATATTTGCATAGGTTAAAGAGCAAGACTCTAAGCACTGTCTAGCTATGCTATCAGTATATTTGTTCAGTGTCTGTTACTGAGTCTCCTAAGTACTTGAGGAAGCTAATCAAGGTTTCAATTACGCCTGTAAGTAAGAAAGTTATACCTCTGTTGCAATTGTAGCTGATTGGTTGATGAAGTATTCATGAGATATTTCATAAGAGGAACTTTAAAGGTCACTTGTACCATAATAAGTGGAAATCTCACGGAAAGAAAAAGTTTAGCAGTATTATAGCGCTTATAAAGTCTTAAGAGGCTCTGACTCTCCAAGGCTAGCTGCTGCTGTTGAAAACTCATTGCCCTCAGCATTTGTCATGACTTCTTCAATCCAATATGCCCTTTAAGCACATTGAAACTATAGAGAAGGACTATCTAATGTTGTTTGCTATTAATTAAAGAATAGGATTTCTTCCTTACCTTAATGGAAAGCTTTAATTTGCCTGGGATTGCTGCTGAAAATTCTAATGTGAGAGGAAAATCTGGACAAAGGACGATCTTGCTTTACGACTTTTTTAAATATTGAGGATTTCCACCCACATATATCAGACCAACAAATAATACAGCCAAACTTACTTATACATTATACTGGGATATGATGCATTGAGATGTGTATCTTCACAACTCTTTAATATACATACCCTCTGGGAAACTTTTCCCTAGAAAATTACAGAAGTCTCACTAGCAGCCAGGACAGTTAAAGCTAAACTGTTAAATAGAATAAAATGGTAGGAAGGAAAAAAAAATTTTTTAAAAGAGAGAAATATTTCCACACAGGATTAACTAAATAGACAGTAGCAGCCCTATACATTGTTGGCCTCATCCTGTGGGCTGGCCGTGTAATCTGATACTCTGGCTTCTTCTGTAAATCTTTAGACATGAGAAGTGAATCACCTATTGTGAGATAAATAGTAAACAAATGATGCAAACTGCTTATTTGCAGTTTCTGCATTAGCGCTTTTCCACTGTACTAAGAAATCCCTCTGGTGAGTTCAGAGAGTTTCACTAATTAATATAAATACACAAATGTAGTGGTAGTTTGACACAGCAGGCCTGTGAACTCTCCAACCATGGATTCTTAGATAGATTTACAGTACCAGCCATCAAGCATTTCCTCCAGTAATGTAAGCCTTACAGCCAGTCATAAAGTGTTTGGTTACCCCCATAACACCTGCCACTACTGCACCCATAGCATAACTTGCTGTTCCATGCATTATTATCCTTTATAGAGCATACAACTGAGTAAGACTATTAATATTTTCCCCAGCTGCCTACATAGTACTTCCCAGTACTATGAAAGGTATCAAGCAGGAAAGACTATTCCTAGTCAGTACCAACTTGATCTCTCCATATTCTGTGACCAGTATTTGTGTTGTCTTCAGCAAAAGGATTTTGCCATCACATAATTGTGAGCAACTAGGAGCAATTGCAATAGCCTGTACTATTTAGGGAGTCTCCAAGACTTCCAACAATTCAACGATAGTTATCCCAGACCCGAGAATGATCTTTTCATTTATTACTTATGGCTTTTGGGAGGAATATAAACATGCATGTGAAGTGATACCTAGGGGGAATCTTGGGCTAGTTCAAAAGCCCTCTATTTGTAGATTCTTCCGCATACCAAATGCACTAACCCTTTTGACAGCCTAAGGATTGTAGGATGTTGGAAGAGGACTAGAGATGTAGCTGACTGGGTAGAGGGCTTCCTGAAAGAACCTCTGGATGCAGTCCCAAGCACTACCAACTTAAAATAGTGGGATAGAAGTCCGTTTATGCCTGTAATCCCAACATTAGTGCTCAGTGGAGTTCATGGCCAGTCTGTGTTACTGTTATACAGCTCTCTCTCTCTCTCTCTCTCTCTCTCTCTCTCTCTCTCTCTCTCTCTCTCTCTCTCTCTGTCTCTCTCTTTCTTCCTCTCTCTCTCATTCTCACACATGTGTGCACACAGAAATGCACTAAAGAGGAAGGAAGGAGTTACAAGGAGAATGACAAATGAAAGTTACCAAGATATTTCTCTATCTTCATAAGTTTGTTGTGAATCCCACTCACAATAGTAAAATTGCAATAACACATGAGACTGACAATATCAGAATCTACTTGGATCTTGGTGACCGTTTAGCACATAAAATACTGGACCAATAAAAATAATAATATTAATAACAACAAGAGAAGCAAATGCTGACCTACTTCTCTTCTGCTTACATCCTTTCATGTAACTTACTAGAAATCACAGTACTTTTTCATCTTGGGGCCAAAATATATAATGTCTTTTTTATTGTTACTTTCTTTTTTAAAATACAGCTTACAATTTCTGGACTTTATCAAATCTCTATTTTTATATATTCATTTGTACTGAGGTATAACTTCACAGATCCTAAAATCTTATACTGTCTTAAATGCTTTACTCCTGTTATCAGATATGTAGTTTTCAAATATTTTCTCCCATTCTCAGAGCTTCTCCATTTTGTTGATGTTATTTTCTTATTAATTAATTAATTATTAATTATTTTATGAACCTTGTGCCCAGCAAGAAAAACTACAACTATACCAACAGTGTCATTTGATGAGCATTTTGTTTAATGGAGACCTAATTTGTTTTAAATATTTCCTGTGTTCTTGGTGCCACATTGACATTTTCTTCTCCCTCATCCTTAAAGAATAAAATAAACACTAAACATGGAAAGAAAAGACAAGTGTTAGCTACTTACCTTTTAAATTACATAAGTGCCTGACCCCAAGTAAATACTTTCAAACCATTTAGAAGTTTCCACAAAACAACCCTGAGATTCCACCTCACACCAGTCAGATTGGCCAAGATCCAAAACTCAGATGACAACAGATGCTGGCGAGGTTGCTGAGAAAGAGGAACACTTCTCCACTGTTGGTGGGGTTGCAAACTGATACAACCACTCTGGAAATCAGTCTGGCGATACCTCAGAAAATTGAACATAATACTACCTGAAGACCCAGCTATTCCACTTCTGGGCATATACCCCAGAGACACCTTAGTACACAACAAAGATATATGCACCACAATGTTCATAGCAGCTCTATTTATAATAGCCAGAAGCTGGAAAGAACCCAGATGTCCTTCAGAAGATGAATGGATACAAAATTTGTGGTACATTTACACAATGGAATAATACTCAGCCACCAGAAACAATGACTTAACCAAATTCTTAAGAAAATGGCTGCATCTAGAGAATATCATCCTGAGTGAGATAACCCAGTCACAAAAGAACAGACATAATATGCAGTCACTGATAATGGGATGCTAACCCCAGAGGCTCGCACGGCCCCAGAAACAACTCACAGACTGTATGAAGTCCAAGAAATAAAGAAAACAAAACAAAAAAAAATAGTCATGCTCAATCCTTACCCACCGAGAACACATTGACAAATTCCGGGTTTCACCCTGTATTACATGTACTGTCTGCTCATTGAAAAAAAAAAAAAAAAAAAAAAAAAAGAAAAGCTTTACACACCAAGAAAACTTTGACTATTTCCAGGTTGCATCTTGTTTTACATGTACTTTATGCTCCTTGTTACTGGTGGGATCTTTATCACACTATCAAACCTTTAAAAAAAAGTACTGACAAAAATGTATTGTATAATTTTATGCAAAAATGCTTAAAATCTGTACATTTATCTTTGTTTTGTAAAATAAAGTTGTTTTAAAAAAGGCAACCTGATTCAGAGCCAGCACTGTTTGTTTTTTTTAATTATTATTCATTTTTTTACAAGTTCATACATGATTGTACTACAACCTGTTCACCAGCCTTTCACCAAGACCCTCTTACATTTTAGTTTTCATTCTATTTTATTATTATTTTTTTTTTTGCCTCATTACATATTGGGATTAAGCAGAGCTGTATGTGAGGGGTTGGAAGTACAGCTGTTCACTGGTTTCTGAATAACCCACTAGTGGGTCCCTGAAAACCAGGAAGACAGGGCTTTACAGCCCTTCTTCATATCTTCCAGCACTTAAGTTCTTTTTCCCATTCTGATGTACTGATAAAGATAATCCTTTAATGTTGGAAGAGCTTTTATGTGTACCCATCTAAGGCCTAAGACTCCCTGGTCACTTGTTTTCACAATTTTCTTTCTGAAACCTCAATCTGGGTATGTTTGTTCTTCTGGTGACATTTGGAAGGCTCAAGAGACTTATTTGGTTGCCACATTGTAAGAAATGCTAATTGCATATAGTGGCTGGAGGCAAAAGATGTCATCAAACACTGTCTAATGCATAGGCCAATTCCTACATCGTTGTTGTTTTTGCCTTCCCCATTGTCACTGTCATCAGCAGCAGCAGCAGCAGCAGTAGCAGCAGCAGCATCATTAGCATCATCATCATCATTATCAATTTGACCAAACTGATAGTAGTAGAAATTCTTGAATCTGTCTACAGTATCCGGATAGCTGTGTGCTCATAGCCTAAAGTGAGGAGTATTTTGCCTAACCTGGGCAATAGGTGTCACAGATGTAAAACCAGTTACGTTTTTATAGGGGAAAAGCAATCCTTTCAAGCCAGAAAATTTGCTTAGAGGGGTTTTCAGGAGTATTTTGCACTATTATGCACTTAAACATGAAGAAAAAAATATTTCAGTATATACTGAGACTGTCAAGACATAAAAGCCTTGTAAATGTGTTCTTATTCTTGGGCTTTTCTTTATCTTTTTATTTTTTTATAGTTTTAGGGAAAGTGTGTGTACATGCTATGTAGTATGTCCATAAATCATAATCAGGGGAAACAGAGCATGAAAGAATGAACTGGTAGTTGATGTGTCTTTAAAGTACTGACTTACCTGAACTCCAAAGAGGCCGACATTATTTCATCTGATCAGTTTGCTTCAAGTTTAACAGATATCTTGCCCAGAATTCACTAGAATTCCATAAATATCAAAGAGCTGGAAATCTGTCTCATTATTTCCAACAATTTCAGCATGTAAAAAGCTCTAAAACTTGCAGGGGATTGTTTCACGTCCTGAATCATTAGATGTAATCATTTCTCCAACAACACAACCACCTCCACATCATAGACGAAAATACCTTGATTATAATGTATTAGGTTCTGCTGGAAGCACTTCAAGTGCACAACTCATTTCTCTCCACAAATATCCTAGGAGGTAGATTTTTTAACTCATTTTGCAGATAACAGGAAAATGTTCAATAAGTGATGAAATACTTAGTTTGCTTGTACATCAAAAGTAGCTCATATTTTAACAATAAAGCAAGTGTTTTCCTTGCTATGCCTATAACATAGATAACCTGTTTTCCTGCCCAACACATAATAAAAACTGAAAAAAAAATTTCAAATGATTTTTTTCAGAAGAGCTGTCTTAAGTGTATTTATTTGTCTCTATCAACAAACAGTATATGCCCACACTCTGAGGCTGCTATGAAATTTTCCTGTCTCCCCTAAATTATAGAAGATTTAAAGTGTGCACCTTCTCCATCATATAGTGTGTAGGAAAAAAAACATTTTTTTATTTTACTTTTGTCTTTAGGAAGCACTGAAAGAAAACCACAAGAGAAAGGAGATAGAAGAGAAGAGCAGGAGGGCAAAGCTTGCCAAAGAGAAAGCTGAGCAAGAGAAGCTGGAACGTCAGAAGAAGAAGAAGCAGCTCATTGATATAAACAAAGGTACAAAACCATTTCCAATGTTTAGCATATGCTGTGGCCGCATAGACCTGTGAGCCCTGATGATTCCAGTATCTAGACCATTTGGTACAGCCTAGTGAGAATCGATCTTAAAATTAATATGCATAGTAATATATTGATGAATATCAAAGGTCCCTTGGGCTTATTGCTTAATGGAGGAGCATTAACTTAGCATGGACCTTACCATAGGTTCTATCTTTAGTACACAATGTAACAACAATTGAATTTTATAATAATGGGTAAAGTAAAATTAATTTAAATTTTAAAAATTGTTTAATTATAAGGAGATTTTATTTTTGGTAGAAAACCCATGGTATTCTTACTTTTTTTTCAGTTAGATTTTTCTCATGCTGCTATTTTTATTTCTGATTATTCTACAGTAAACACTGCAAATTATTAGTAATCAGGATGAGGTGTTGTATGGTTGACATTTTTTTATTATTTATTTGTTATGATAGTATGTTCTGGAGAAGGCCATCATAGAGGAAGAAGAGAGGGAGAGACAAAGTGAAAAGCTGGTCTGGGGGATGGGGGTCAGACCTTAATTTTACTTTGTTGGCTTTTATCTACTGTCAGTGCTGTAACAACAGTCCTCCTTGGGGACTTGAACATCCTAAATCATGATAAATACTGACAGCACTTTTACCAGCTGGAGAAAAAAGAACCACAGAGTGGCTTACTCAGCTGAGAGGCTAAGTAGGTAGTCCTGGTGCATTCACAGTAGTATCCACTAAATGTTCTCTCAGCTAACAATAATGTGAGAGGTAAATTTTTCCTTTCAATAGATATTGAAGGAGAGGGCAAAATATTTAGAATGGTTTTGTAGAGCTATATTCACAACACCAAGGAAATAGAAACAGGGAGATCACAAATGTAAGGCCACACTGAGTTACAGAATAAATTATACTTTATTTCAACACAAATGGGGGTGATGAGGGGACAGATGGAAAGAAACAGAAGTGATTAGTACTCAGGTGTCTGCACTGAAAGGTTAAGGATGGAAGGCATGGCCGTTTTCCTTAAGTAACTTTCACAGCAGGGAGAAAAGACATACCTTCTCTCCTCTCTTCTGCACTAAGAGGTCCAGAGGGTTGAATTTAAACACAAGCAACCCCAAATCTGATCAAGATACAAAGTACTATGTTTGATATTGGAGTACTTCCTGCCATATTTAGCAATAATAAAAATTTCAAGCACTTTTATAACATTGACCAGATAGCAAATGCCATCGTAAGATTTACTGCATTTTTAAACAAGCATCAAATCAACCCTTCTATATCTATGCAATGAGAACTCTAATTAGCTCATTGTTTAGAAAAGAAACAGAAGGTCATAAAGTTTAAGGAACTTGGCAAATAGGGTACACACAGAGATATTATTAGCACTGAGATAGAATGGAAGTCATGTAACTCCAGAGTTTTTACACTTACCTTGCCTCTATCAATCAACATTAATAGCAACTGTTCTATAGTCTTTTCTATGTTCCAAGACAGACTTATTTTAAGGTATTAGCTCATGTGCTTATCAAAACTGGCAAGCCCATAATTTACAAGGAAGCTCCACAGGCTAGAACCCAGGGGACAGCCACATCTGAGCCTGCATTTCCTCCTGCTTGAGTAAAATTAGTCTTTTTGTATTAGCAGGATCTGCAGCTGATGGGCAAGATATATTCTCAAAAGAAAATGCAATCTGCTTTTTTCAAGTTCCTCAGTTTGACAGTTAGCATCTTCCAAAAATAGTCCCACAGAAACAAGGATAATATTTGACCAAATTTCTAATCAATTTTGCTCAGTCATGTTGGCAAATAAAATTAGGCATCACAAGAAAAGTTTTAAAAAGTTGAATTGGCAGTCTCTGGTAATTGTTTACATGTAAGAATTGAGGGTGAGCACTCTGCAGAAGGGAACATATTCGTTCACAGAGAAGGAAAATTCATTTGTAAAGCAGATTTGGTTGTGAGAGTTATAACGGGTAATATCATTTGAACATTTTCCATTTTCAAATGCCTTGGAAAGAAACCTTAAAGCAAACTTTAAGGAAAATCTTTGGGAAGCCACTCTATGCATGAGAATGAAATGCAGAAAGGAAGTCTTAACTACATGTACAGGGTTTTGTTTGAAGATTAGAGTAGTGAAGATTACTAGAAATCGTGGAAACCAGTTGATTAAAACAACAGTTGTATTATCGCATACATCTAGAAGCTAGCAGCTCAAAATGAACATCAACAAGTCTACATTCCTTTGGAAGAAACTAAATCCTCCCTTCACCCAAATATTTACCAGTTTTTCACTATTTCTCTGAAAATATGCCCAAGAAATGGCTAATTGTCTCCTCTAATTATCATTGAAAACACTGTAAAAATCTAAAGAAGTATTTCTGCATTTGCTGAGTTTGAGGGACATGAGCACTAGAGATACATTTTCATAGCACATTTTTCAGTGCTAGATGGATGGCTCAGCAAAGAAGGTACACTGCACTTTTAGAAGATCTAAGTTCAATTCATAATACCCGCATCAGACAGCTTACAACACTTAGAATCCCAGATCCAAGCAAGGAGATTCCCTCTTCTGATCTCCCTGAGGACTGCACTCACCCGTGCACCAGAAAATGAATAATATTTATCTCTTAAGGGCTGTTACTACATGTAGATCAAGCAAATGTTAGGCTTCAATATTATCAACTTGTGGCTGTGTATAAAAATATATTATGGTTATTGTTATTATTATACATTTCAATAGTATTTTATACATGAACTGTGTTCTTCAGAATAAGGTACAAAAAAAAAAAAAAAAAAAAAAAAAAAAAACTCCCTCAAAGATTATGCGGTACATTTTAAAATTTAAGAATGAAAAGATGCAGAAAAGGAAGAACGTAGTCATATGTAAAGATGGAGTTCAGTTTATCATATAAATATGTATAATTGTATCCATTAATCAGAAATGATAAAACTACTTATGCCAATTACTCCGATTTGATCATTAGGAATTGCATATAAGTATATAATTATAACACTGTACCCTGTAAATGTATACAGTTAAAATAATAACTGAGGAATAGGGGATAAAGCCAAATCCTTGTCTCCACATGCAAAGCCCAAGTTTTATTTCTAGTACCACAAAATTAGTAATATCTAAAAATCTTTTAAAATTTAACTAAAAGTACATGTACTTGTTAACAGTTTCTAGTTTGTATTAACTTAAGAAAATGACAAATTATTATAGAAAAATCTTCCATAAACTCATAAAACTACTAGATAACAATGAAACATAATTATCTGCCTGACAAAATTATATACACTTATGATAGGGAAACATATTGTGATTTAGTTATTCAAAAATAACGGAATAATTATAACAGAAGATTATGTCTGAAATCTAGATATAATCTAATGAGTTCAGAAATATATAAGAAAATCCAAGCAAATATGTAAATATTCAAGATACAACCGTTAAAATGGCATGTATCAAATCTCAGTTTTTAGAAACCTATGGATCAGAAAGAAGGCAAAAATGATAACAGGAAACCATATTTTTAATGTAATGAGAAAATAGGTATTTTAATGCTAAGGAGGCCATAATTTATGAGTATGATTAAAAAGTAATGGCTGTGTTAAAGAAGTTCATTCCCCCACCTAGGTTTAGGCACTTGTCCTTTTCCTGTATCCATTCATGCTTCAGGTCCTTCACTCTTGGTACTGATGAGTCATTTAATACTCATTGAAGAATACAGAAAATGTCCAAGAAATAGTTCTCACCTTCAAGACATTTTCAGTTTTGTCAAAGAGATTTAATAAAGCTGAACCAGCAACTAGTAAATTGTGTGCCGATACATGATAGAGATTATTTGCTTTGTAGGCCTATCCAAAAAGAAAAATCAATTTAGTTTGGCAAAATGTCAACTCTTCAAGGAGAATGCTAAGAGTAGTTTCTGTGCAAATTAGTTGAGCTACTTCCTGAAAAACGGGTCAAATTTTCCTAAATAGCATCAGCAGAGCTATACACCAGCACATCTGGTAACAGGCCTTGGGTAAGGTATGTTTAATGAATCATGGGAAAATACAACAAAGTGAAGAAGAGGATGAAGTCCTATATTCAAGTCCTGCCTCCATCATTTGCCAGTCTATAATCTCCATCAGTGTATTGAGGCTTTCAGTGTCTGACTTTCTTCACTTGTACTGTGCATACTTATTCATATAATATGAAAAATAGCAATAATTTTTTCTCTATTGTGACCACTAAATGGGAGGTGAGAACTATTTGTATTTGAGCATACACACCTAATACATAATGATGTCTTTTGACATATTCTCAATCTCTGGTGCTTTCATGCTAAGTGGATATTTTCTGCTGTTACCATGGTTAGGAAGAAAGTTAGGTTTGGAGAACTGGGGGAAAGAGAAGATAGTGCCACTCTATGAAAGTCCTTGGGCTCTCTTACTCTCTTGCTTTCTTGCTCTCTCTTGCTCTCCACCCCTTCCCTCCCCCATTTCCCATTCCCTTCCCCTTTTCTCTCTCTCCTTGAGCTCATGGTGGGCCTCTGCTTCTCTACACATCTTCTTTCTCTCCGCCTCTACTACCCACTTAACTCCCCTCCCCATGCCCTGAATAAACTCTATTCTGTACTATAAAAAAAGGAAAAAGAAAGTCTTTGGAAGTAAGTCACAAAAGTTATGAGGGAGGAGAGTCCAGGTTATTGAAGGAATTCTTTCAGGGATTGCTGAGGTAGTAAACCTGAAGCACAAAAGAAAGAAGAGGTGACTACGAGAAGGCCATAGCTGGGAAAGAGCAGTGACAGGTGAAGAAAGAGGAGTAAGCTGACAGCTGATTCTTTCTTCAAAGCCTTTTAAACCAGTGGCCATTTAAGATGGTACTAGCAGGAAAGAAACATTTCATGAAGGAATAAAAACAGTGTGAGTTTCAATGCCCAGATTTACCAGAGAGCAAGAGGTTTATTTTTCAGAGCTGTGCAGTTTTACCAATAGATAATTATATATTGATGTCTTTTAGCATATTAGGTTATTTCATTCATTCAACTAACATTTATTGCACCATTTCCCAAATAATCGTAATTATAGCATGCACAGTAATATAGTATTTATTTGAATGTAAAATGGAGAAAGCTAATTTACATGCAGCAAAAATTATGCTAAATCAATAAATATGCTCACAAATGTGTATACATAGTATACGAACTACATAAAGTACTGGGAATATCTACATTCTCCAACCTGTGCTTATGTTGATATAGACGATAATTAACTTAGGAACCATTTAAACCATTAATTAGTTGTGTGGGGAGAGAAGAAAGATTACCAAATATTTGTCAATAAATCTCTTTCTCTTCATGTTTATGGAAGTCAGCAAATTACCTGCAATGACTTGCATAAAGCAATAGGAAAAGAATACATAAAAAATTAATGTTTTTAAATTGCAAACTACAGCTGTGACTCTGATCAAATATTATTTAATCAGGAATGTTTTTTTTTATTCCTTATATAATGTAAATTAGAATTATCTGTTCCTTCTAGTACAGTGATGAAGAATCAGGTTAAATCAGTCTTCATAGAGTAGAATAGCAAGTTTTAATGCATATACCTTAGCATCTTAATGCTATACAGAGGCACACTCTCTAGGAACTCTGTCCTAACCTAGATCATGTACTACTGTCCTTTGTAGATGTTGGGGCCCGTGCTTGCTTCCAACACCCATGCTCCCAGAAATAAGACTCACTCAAACATATTTACAAATACTTTGACCAAATAGCTAGGCTCTTCTCTTCCTAGATTTATAACTTAAGATAACCCATTTATTTTAATCCACATTTTACCATGTGGCTAGTTACCTGTGCTCAGGTACCATTTGTATGTCTCCTCTTGTCTTCCCAAGTATATCTTCCTCTCTGTCTCTATCCCAGAATCCTCTCTGCCTCCTAGATGTCCCACCTTCTATTTCCTGCCTAAGCCATAGGCTGTCAGATTTATTATTTTTACTATTGCCACATCCATACCAACATAAGATATTATCCCTAAAATCCTTCTTTTTCTGGTTTGTCTCTAAATGCCTGTTCTTAGATTTATAGGAAACTTTTCAAACATGATAAACTTCAACTCTATTTAATAAAGTAGTAATTTTTAGAAAAAAAGCAGTTGATAGCAATCAATTTATAAGACTTAAGATAATTATATCTTGACTTGTGCAAAGTGTTAGACACCTGCAATCATAGCATTGTGAGGCAGAGGCAAGGAAGATCTCAAGTTTAAGGTAGCCTGAACAAGAAAGAGTTACATAACTCAGAAAACAATATCATCCAAGTGAATAATACATTTTATCATACATTTTTTTAAAATGAGGATAGGTTAATATTATGTTTCCTGCTGTCATAGTCCACATCTTAAATGATAATAACCTAATTATTGATGTAAATACCACAAATGATGGAACCGATTCAAGTAGTATTGAAGCATCTCTGGTAATATACATTACTGACATAATATATACCATCATTTTTGCATATTTTACATATGCTACTGAGTGCTACAGACGTGTTAATTCAGTGTTAAGTGAGTTCATACTTAGTAAGGCCTTCTCTATGATGACATTGGGAAAATCTGGATGATGCCCTACTTATTTAAACTACTTTGTTCTCGATATTATAAACATGTAAGGAAATCTATATATGTTCAAAATCGGAGCATTTTCTCTGTTCTCTAGGCTGAAATTTTTCAATGGATACTTGGAGATTGCTTTCTCATATGTAGGCAATACAGTAAATTTGTACAGGTCTGGAGTTTTGAGCAGTTAGATAGGTGTACCATGAGCACATCCATGTGCAGGTAGAGTCCAGTGAAGAATGTTGACTGTCCTGCTGTCACCCTCCACTTTCTTCCCTTAAGACAGAGACTCCTGCTCTCTCTTGTCCTCTTGCTCTCCCAGCCCTTGCCCCTCCTCTTCCCCTTCCCTTGCCCCCTCTCCATGTGCTCATGGCCGGCCTCCACTCCTCTACTCCTCTCTTCTCTACTCCTCTCTTCTCTATTTCTACCTCTACTACCCTCTTAATTCCCCCATGCCCTGGATAAACTTTATTCTGTACTAAAGAAAAGAAAAGAAAAAGACAGAGAATCATAAGCCTAGAGCGAGGTGGGCAGCCATCAGCCCCCAGTAATTATACTGTCTCCCCCTTACATAGGGGTTATACTTGCATGCCAGACGTACCTGGCTTTTTCATGTGCAGTATGTGCTGGGGATCTGAGTTCTGTTCCTCATACTTGTACAGGAAGCACTCTTTCCTACTAAGCCATTTCCTTGGCATTAAACTGTATATTTTTAATGATAAACTTTGGGGTTCATTTTAAAACAACATCATTCACGCCATGTTGTTATCATCCATTTGATAAATACTTTTTTTATTTTAAATTCAAGTATTATTAACATGTTGAAATGCAAAACGTTATTCCCAGTATGGCCATCACCAATAACCTGATGATTAACCTCTTAATCGAATGTGATTTCAAGCAGATGTCTCATTATTGGCTTGACCTGCAATTAAAATGAATTTCATATTCAGTATATATTCTTGAAAGTTCGCCTAACCTTACTGATCCTCAGTTTCCTCATCTAAAAGACAGTGAAAGTAATTACATCTATTTCATGGGATTTTCATATAAAGTAAATGAGAGGGCATATGCAAACCTCTGAGGACTTGCCTAGAAAAGAGTTGACATTAAATAATGATTTAATAATAGATGATTAATAAAATCAGTTTCACTAAATATATGAAGGTGACTATTGACAACACTTAAGTGGCTGCCCTAGAATGTGAGATGTTTTGATTAATCTGTTTTTTTACAAAAAGGCCATGTACACACAAGTCTTTATCATGCATGATCTTTCTAAACGCTTATCAGTACACAATTCTCATTTCACTCCCCGGTTCTCCTTTCCTCTGATAGGATATTTGCCTTGATGCCTTACACAAGTAAAATGTATACTATGCCATAGTCCAATATAATTTGGGGCAAATAGTGCATGAGATGCGCTTAATGATAGGTACCTGGGATCTTATTATAATCTCCAGTGAGCCATTGTTAAGAATATTAGTAACCACATAAGTATACAAGAGTATACATAATCTAATCTACTTCCAGAATATGCTCTAGATTATAAAATGTTTCAAGTATTTCTTCCTGTAGTACATTTTAGCTACTCATTTGTGATTATTTTTTCTGACCTCATTCCACGTAATTGCATACATGGTATCAGTTCAGTGAAAATAAGCACTGAAGTCTCATTCTATCAGCACCAGCAGAAAACAAGTTTCTACATCGACTAAAAATATTCTTTTAAATGGGAAGACAAAAATAAATATGTGAAACAAGATAGGTAATTTACTTAGGTCTCATTAAGCTTTCTTACATTCTAAATGCAGAATCTTAGATTCATAAAAACTGTAAGAGCTGTCTTCCGTGTGCTCAGAATTTAGCAAGATTTCATCAGTCCTGTGTAGGAGATGCATTACCTTGGCAATTACAAATTTGGCTTTTTGTTACAGTATATGTGTGTTGCTATGTATGCCTTATGTGTCTTTATTAGGAAGAAAACTATGAGAATATTGAAGCAGTTGTAAAAATAATATTTACTACATAAGAAATGGCCAAAACATATTGTAGGTAGCCTAATCTTTTTTTAGATATATATGCTGGCTCCATATTTTAATATTTTCATTCTTATTATAGAAAAGTATTAAATGAACAATAACATCTGTTATGTGCCCATATTGTGGTTAATTTGGCTCTCTTCTCAGTTGAATGCATTTGGATTCATGTCTGTAATTACACCTAACAGATTCAGAGAACCAGCAAACTGCACTGAACCCATTTGAGTCTCTAATAATGCTTTAAAACAAAACCAAAAAAAAAAAAAAAAAAAAAAAAAACAGAAAACATTTGTTTCACCCAAACTGTGTGGTGAGGCTTTGGTCTTCAGAAAGAACAAAATCTATTGTTGAATTAAATATTCAGTAGTATTATTCCAGATGAAAACTTTTCAGTGTTTTCTTTCATTTAATTCCACAAGTTTTTACTGAGCTCCCTGAATATACTGAGCAGAGTGATATACCCTAACCATAGTCATTGTCTTTCAAATCTGAACCATTATCCTAGTTGAAGAATTATTAACTAGCAGCCATTCTATGTGCCTCTCTGCTATAAGAAGTAATGACTCAGGCATGTGGGCTTCGATGTATATTGATGTGTATATTCCCATAGACTGTATAGAATATTTAACATGTAAATTTAACATCTTTTCACATAAATAGTGTATATTTATACTTAAATATTTCTGTCTCTTCTTTTCAAATGGCCTGTCCTCAGTCACCAGTTATTCCCTTCACATGTGGAGCATTAATAAAATAGAAAGCATCTTAACTAGTTACTGGGAAATTATATAGATAAAAACATGTTATAGTGTTACAAAGTATTTATGCCTTTGTTCTAATGATATTAGAAAAACATTTAAATCTAAGCTTAAAATATCTGACTGCCATCCTAGTCAATTGTAGGTTTCATATGCTACTTAGTAAAAAGCCTAGAAGAAGATAATATAATTCATTTGGCAATCAAAAAGTAATTATCCTTTTAAAGATGTAATTCACTATGGCTCATAGAATGCTTTTATTTATTAGAACCAGTTCTGGAACCTACTTTAAGTTCACATTGCTTTAAAAATGACCCTCTCTTTATCAGAGTGGATATTTCAAAGTTGCTGAATTTTGTTTAGCCTGTTTTTGGTTTCCTGAGCCCTGGATACTTATAGGTCTAAAATAAGCCATGTTGATGATTGGACAGGATTCAGGATAGTTTATTTCAGATTTGTGTACCTCTGTAGATTATGACAATTACACTTTCAAAAATGCTGCATTAGGCTGTGCTATGGGGTGTAAGGTAAAACATGTGGCTTTGTTTGACTGTCTAGCCCATTATTATTTTAACATGATCCTTACCTGAATACTGAAGGTAAAAATCCTATGCAGCCGCAGGTTTGAAATAGTTCATATTCCTTGTTCCTTTCACCAGTGTCTTAACATTCTTGGTTGACTTGCTACCTTGTCTGATTTTCTAGAACAGTATTTCTGTGAAAGGAAAATGTGTTCCCTCTAGTCCTCTTTTGTCAAAAACCCTCTTCACTTGCTTTCGTTTGCCAATTGAACCTTTTTTGAAATGCATCAGTAGGGACAGCTTGCCTAGACTTTGCTAGACAGGAGTAGCTGTAGGTGCATTTAAACAATTCAACTTGAAAAGGGAATTTCTCTCTTTTTATTTGAAAACAATTGAAAATGAAAGGTGTATGTCTCAGGACATAGTACTTAACCGACCTCTTTTCCTGAACTGAGGTATGGTATATGAAACTGCTTCCCCTGTGTCTTCCCTGGTGTTTTAAAAACACACTTTGCTTATTTGAGGCAGCTGGTTTCAAGGCAGAACTCTATCCATTGTAAGTCGAGTCCATTATGTTATTAGATCTTGCTATAGTGTTCTTTGCATCTCTTTTTCTTTGTTCTTAGTCAATATAGCTATGCTTTAAGAGCTATATGATTCTATTTCAAGGGGAAATTGACACTGGGACTATAGATGCCTTTAAAAATGAACCACGGTTTTATTAATCTTTAAATGTAGCCACAGTCCATCCTCCCACAGTACATGTAACCTGTACTTTTAAGTAATCCTCTAAGAGCCTGTGACTAAAGCATGTTGAAAATATCCATTTTCACTTGAGTAACCATAACAATAAATGAAAGCCCCCCGGAGGAATGTGTCTTTCCTAGCTTTTGGAAATAGGAGTAGAAGGGGCAGTCTTTGAAATTTCCAGCCTAGCTACCGTCATCCTGTCTCTTTCTTATTTGAAAAGTAAACACTTATATATAAGAAGTGTAACCTTATGAAAAATATTGGGTACTCTGAACTTCCATGATGAATTACACAATTGAAGGATGTAGAAACTAGCTTGATGTGGTGGCACATGCCTTTAAATCCAGTACTTAGGAGGCAGAAGGAGATGGATCTCTGAGTTGGAGGCCAGCTTGGGTCTACATAGTGAAACCTTGTGTCAAAACAAAACCTTTTTTTTTTTTTTTTTTTTGAGTAACTAACAACAAAAGCAGACCTTGTGCTTTACACTGTAATCCAAAGACTTGGAAGATAGAGAGCAGATGATCAGCAGGCATGGTCATGCTGAGCTGTATAATGACTTCCAGGGCAGCCCTGGTTACATAAAACCTTATTTCAAATAAACAAATACACAGACACTAAGGACTAATTGGCTGCCTGGGTACCGAAGTAAAACTGGAAGCTCCAGACTTTGCTGTGGCACTGTCTATGCCAGGCAGTTGTAGGTCATATCATTTAAATTAAAAAATGAGACCATATCCTAATTGGTTTTTGTGAACTTTGTTGTTGTTGTTCTTGTTGTGATCTCACAAGTGTGGTAGGGAAAGGATTCCTGACTTTAGAAATTGACCATCTGTAAATTAAATCGTTTATGTTCAAGAAGTGCCAACCTTTAGTTTACCAGATTTAAGGCCTTTGTTATGAGTATTACTTTCTCTGTAGTAGGGAGTTTCTGAGGCGAGTTCCTGATTTTCATGTAATTCTTTTATGTAATATTTATCTGTAAAGCCATGTGGATTTTATGACTTGATGATGCCTTTTCATCATTCTGCTATGTGGCTCTCCCTCTGTCTTCAGCATTGTTACACTGTCACACACCTGCTGATACATTGCTGCCTGGTAGGTGACATCATGATTTGTGAGCGATCTGATATATAAATAAGGTGGTGAGAACTGCCTCAGCAATTCTGTTTCTATTTGAGATGAATTAAATAATCTCTTTGTGTTCTCTTACATTTCCCTCTGCTCTGTATTTTCACAATTATATTAGGCACTGTAGGGGAAGCTTTTTTCTTTTTCACTCTTTATTCCATTCCCTTTTAAAAGAATATTCAGTTAATCTAAAACATTCCTAGAAATGTAATATCCCATATGTCATAATATATTTCTAGTTCTTCAGTATATTTAGGTCGTGCCCAAATGTGGAATTCAGCAATAAACTAATAACTACTAATTTTCTAGGAGGTTCCTAGAAATATGCTTGAACTGGAGTCAGGAGAAGCCCACTGTCTAGCCAATCTATTAGGTCCATACTTCGTGAGAGAGCCTATCTCCAAAATAAGGTAGAGAACAAGGGAGTAAGACAACAAACATTGACCTCTAGGTTTTACACACACATGCATACACAATTTTTTTAGGACTATGGAAACATTTCTCATTCTTGGTAACCTTACAGTAGCAATCATTCTTTCTATTTGTCCATTTCATAATGTATTCTGTTGCTGTAGGTATAGGTACTTTGAAATCTTGTCTTAGAATTATTCTAAGAAACTAGTTCACAAAGTACAGTCTCTAGATCAGTAGTTTACACATAGCTTGTGAAGTTTTTAGAAATAGAAAGTTTCTAGATTAATGGTGAATTACTGAATGGAAAATAAGAAATGGAGACAAAAACACATCATGTAGCAAGCTTTTCTGGTGATTCTGATGCAACTCAAATTTCAGAACCCAATAATCGAATGGCACATGACGCATTTTGTAGGATGGTAACTGTGCTGAAGTAGCTTTACAGTCAAGGTCATGGAACAGTTACTTTTTGATGTTGAAAAACAGGAGAGAGGAGACTTTATCTCATTTCTATCCTAGATTGTAAATTCTATCCTAAGTTGCTAATGCTTGAAATTGTTTTTACTTATGTTTTTGTATCAAGTCATGATTTCATTATGCATTTGCAAGAGACCCTTATTCTCCCTGCTTTGTGTTTCCATATTTTTTAATCTACTGACAGTGACAGGATCAATCAGAATCAAGGAGCATTCTGCAATAACATGAAAAGATACTCGTGATACTAGGCATATTTCAGAGAACCTAGATGTCTTTGTATTATTCACTATGTCTCTCACTGATATATATAGTCAAGTTTTTAAAACCAAAACATGCCAAATGAAGTCAGTCAAACTGATTTACATTTTGTATGTATGTGCATGGGTTGATTTAGTTTGAAACAGTGCATTGCAGAGGAATTTCTTTAGTAACATTTCCTTTTGTATATTAAAATAGAATTTCTTCATAATGAAAAGGATGTAGATAATGAATTATACAACTATTCAGAAGTGCACCTACTGAAGAAGTTTACCTTATACTGGTCATCACCATGCTTTTTCTGTGATAATCTGTGTATGTGTGCTTTCATGTTTTTTATTCAATCTTAATTGGACACTTATGAAATATATATATATATATGAAAATATATTTTAAGAAGCAAGTGTTTTTATTTTAGTGACAAGGAATAGGGTCATTGAGACCATTTTCATACTGAATTACACTTGATTGCATTAAGGAAGTTATGTAGCCTCTCAGAGAAGTGACTTAACTAGGAAGACATTCTTCCTTGATATGATTTTATAAATGGAAAAGAAAATAAAATATCATTACATTATCAGGACTCATAAGTACTGCATCATCTAGAGGGCTTTATGATCCTTTTCAAATGTAAAAGGAAAGCTGTGGAAAATGGACAATCATGATAAATTCTTATGCTACAAATTGTTTTGCTATAACTGTCTTCATAATTTGTTTTAAAAAATTCAAGTATCTCAACATGGCATTAGCAAAATCCTATGTTCAGAGCTATCAGGACCATGGGCCTCTGTGTGATTACACAAATGGCCATTGTCACTGATAAGCAGTTTGCAGACACACAAAGCATAAATAATAGAATAACCTAAAGAAGCAAGATCTTCACACTTTGCTCACAAAACAAAATGAATGCTTTGACTTGAATAAAAGTGAGAATCTTTTCACAAAACCACACTTTTTTAAAAGGCTCTTCCTGTAAGTGACCCTTTTGTTATTTTAAAAATCTCTATCTTTTTCTATCAATTCTAGCATGATCTCTGTAGCAAATAAAAAAGAAAGACCTGTTCCCGTGAGAACTTCTGTCAAAAAAATAATCTTCTTCAGCCCTCTTTGGATATATTAAGAAATAGCTTTCATCTCCTTTAAAGTAGGTTTGAACATTTTACTCCAATGAATACTTATCATACTTACAACAAACGGCTTCAAATTTCTCATGTATTTCACCAATGAGAGTCCCCTTTCTTTTTTAAATCCCTAGTGGCTTAAGGTATTATATCAACAGAGTTTATAGCACATTTTTATAAGTAATTTCTTCATTTGTTTTCTGTTTCTAATAAAACAATAACCCACACTGGGTAAGATTTAATGGAAAGGAGTTTATTCAGGCCTTTGTTTCTAGAGATTCAAAGTGGGAAGCACTTGGTGATTGCCTGGTCACTGAGAGGGTATTGAGGTGGAGCAAAGCATCACATAGCTAGAGATGGAGTGTGTTTGTCTATTCTGATCATTATGGCTTTCTTACAAATCCAAGAAGAATCAATGAAGCAATTCCATTCTGGTGACCTTATTTAACACCCCCTACTGCCCTGCTTCTAAACAACACAGTTGGTTTACATTTGTAACCTCACTTCCTCACAACATCAATACATGAATTCTTGAGAACACAATCATACCTATTCAAACCATAGCATCAATGACATTGACTTCTAGTATTTCATGTCTCTTGATCTGTGCTTGATATGTAGCTCACACTGAACAACATTGATTGTTTGGATTTATTTTCTGTGTTTTGGTTTTTGTAAAACATCAGGAAATGCTCCAGATTATCTAGTCATATAACTCTGTTAGACAGGAGTGATTCTAAATGTCCCCAGAGGACGGCAATGTAAAAGCGTAGGTAATCCTTATACAATAAGGGATATTTGGAGAAACATTAACCATACTTACTACACTTCATTTTCTTACACATTCCATTTTTCTTGAAAGTAGTCATTGTTCTCTTTTCATTATAATCATTTCATTCCATACATTTTACTCTTTTTCTTCAGCCACCATGTTTTATTTTTAAACTCAACTGTAACTATACTCTTGATGAGAAAACAGAAAGCAGATTTTTTTTATTCTCCCATAAAATACATCCCATCGGCAGTTTCCATTCCCTCCACTTGTCCAGTTTTCCTACACATCCCATCTTCCCCCGATTCACTCCTCCTCCTTTCCTCCCAGGGATATCAACCTAACATGTCTTAACAAGATAAAGTAAGTCTAGGCACAAACCTCATTCATTTTTCTCTTGGTTTTACCCTATTTTGTTTTTTTTTTTAATTTGATATATTTTATTTACATTTCAAATATTATTCTTTTTCCAGGTTTTCCTTCAATAAATCCCTTATCATCCCCTTTCCCCTGCTTCTATGAGGCTGCTCCCTCACCCAACCTCTCCTACCTCCCTTCCCTGAAATTCCCCTACACTGGGGCACCAAGCCTTGGCAGGACCAAGTGCTTCTTCTCCCATTGATGCCCAACAAGACCATCCTCTGCTACATATGCAGCTGGAGCCATGGGTTTGTCCATGTGTACTCTTTGGATATCAAGGCTGGAACAGGCAACACTACTGGAGGAAAATGGTCCCAAGAACAGATGAAAGAGACAGAGATACCCCTATCTCCACTGTTAGGAGTCCCACTAAAACACCAAGCTAAGAATCATATCATATCCTAGCACATACCCATGTAGACCCATGTAGGCCCCATGATTCCTACTTCAGTCTCTGTGAACCCCTATGAGTTTTGCTTAGTTGATTCTATGTTCCATGTTCTCCTGGAATCCTCAAATGCTTTGGTTCCTACATTTATCTTCCCCCTTGAACACAGTGTTTCTAGGACTCAAAAAGGAAGGACCCAATGGACATCTCCACGTTGGGCTTTCTCCCAGACTAGTATTTGGCTGTGTGTCTCTGCATTTCCTCCCAACAGCTAAAGCAGACTTTTGTGACTAGTATATTTCACTATGTCAAACTTGAAAATTTTTTTCTTCATGTTTGCCAACCCTCTATGATACATAGACAGAGCTTGACTAATTGTCTACATTTTTTCCCTTTTATAAAAATCTATTGAATTATTCAGTATTTCTTAAAAGTTCAATGATTTTTATATTTCACATGCACTTTTGTTTTCGATATATTCACAGCAGGCACAGAGTCTTTCTCACTGGTCCACTGGTTCTAATATTTATTAGAATAATTTTATTTACCATATGTTTGTGTCATTGGAAATGTTAGGAGAAAAAAATTGAATTCTAAATGTGAAAGGTCTTTTCTTCTTCTATCAAAAGGAAAAAATGCATTCTCTGACATTAATAAAAGTCATGCTGACGTTCTTTTACAAGAGATTCACCAAAATGACAAAAAGCATGAAAAATGTAATTAGGTGTTTGGTTGAACTGAGTTGGTTGGTTTGTTCTCATATCTGATAAATTCAAGTGCATAAAAATAAAATTACAATTAATAAGAAAGTGGAAATGTGGCAGACATATTGATATGCTTGGTAATATTAAAGTAGTTGTCATTATTTTATGTGCTTATGGTAGAAAAAGTACATTTGAGGTTTTTTTTGTTTTTTGCAAATGTTGCTGAATTTTCCTCTGAAAAACACTATAATAATTGGATTTATTTATTCAATTCTCACTGAAGTACTAGCTGAATTAAGTTTCAGAAAAATAAACAAGTATTCTCTATCTCTAAATATATTAACTAATCTATAAAGGTTTGACATTCATTAATGCTTGCTGAGGGAAAAAATGAGTTCTGGAGATTGTGTTTTTCTCAGCACTGCATTAACTTATTTCCACAAACCCTGCTTAAGCTTTGATTTCTAAATCTCTCCCCAGTGAAATCATACCTCAAAGATGTTTCATTAAAATGACAAGATAAGCTGTCTTATATCCTTATGCTGGCTTGAGGAAAAAGGGGCCGAATCTGGGAGATCTTGCAAAATTGTTCCTAAATTTTAAGGAAAGAAACAAAAAAGTATTAACATCAACAAAAATGGGCAGCATCTCCATCATCAAATAGTCCAAAGAAAAAACTTCTAATGTTCCTAACTTTGGATTTCTTTGTGATTGTCATTGTGGTTACATTATTAACTCTTCCAGACTGAGAAGATGGAGTTTATGTTGTTGGATTGCAAGTACTTTTAGAAATCTAATTTTCTAGTGATCTGTTTTAGAATTGCTTTTTATCTTGTGCTGTATCCTATGAGTATTTGTCCAACTCTCTGTTGTTTGGATATATTTTCTTAGACAGTTAATAGTAGTTTAAATTGCTTAACTGTGCTTCTAAATCTTATTTCAAACCATATGAAATTGCTGCAGTTTGACCACTTTTGACCTATAAAAATGCCAACTTCATATAGTTCAAGCTAATAAAATTCCTAATTCACCAGTCGAGAAGGAACTTCCTACCATCCCATAATCATTTTCAGTTATGGATGAAGCTAAAAATCTACCCTACCCTGGTAGATCATTTATAGGCTATTTGACATTTAAAAGAATTCCACTGCAGATTTTTGGCATTTAAAAGGAACTTTTAAGTAAGAAGACTTTCTCCTTGTTACTGCACCCTGGGAAAAAGACCTTTGAAATGAAACCTAACAGTTTTCCATGGCTGTATTTCATCTGTTTACATAATATTTCTTCATAGACATATTTGATATGTTGGCTAACATAACATTATTTTCTTGTTCCAAATGAATATGCTATGATCATTCTAATGAGATCAAACAATGAATAACTTGAGTACCAGTATCCAAATTATACCTTATAAGTCAGTGAATGATTAATCCATCTACTGCATCTTAATTATTCCAGGACTGATTCTGATGTAGGAGTTACCTCTTTTTCACTGTGCTCTCAATTTAAGGTAAACTTTAAAATATCACCAAATTTCAGAAATTCAGGGATTCCCTAAGCACATTCTCTTTTCTTTGTTGAAGATACTCTTAATATGAGTGCTTACTTGCTAAAACAAACACAGTGATATTTTTAAAGCCTTGTGGGTTGAGTAATTCTTTTTAGAAATCTTAATCCATCCTTTTTCTTCTATTTTTTTTTTAACATAGACTGGCATAGTCCTATAAAATACCCTAGAATACCATATGTCATAAGAGCACACGTAGTGTATTTCTTTGAAAGGATGGGGATAAATTTCCCCTATACTAAAAATCACTAGCTGCCATGGAAGCTCTGAGTGAAAAACGGTCCTTATCATTTCTTTGTAGACTGCAATTTCCCTTTGTTTATATAGGCTATAAATAGGACGCAAAGCATCCTGAATGAGATCAGATAGTATGCAAAGATTTTAGAGGTGAGGTTAAAAGGAACACAGTATTACCTTGACCTAAATCTTTGCCAAGAGCTTTTGTTATCCTCACTTATACCCTTTGGCGTGTGCCACTTTTTATTTGAAGAGGAAAAATAATTATAAATAGTAAAAACATATTACTATTCAGTGGACAAGCCTGATAAAGTCTTGAATACCTGATTTAATAAACTCACTAGAATCCTCCTTTATGGTAGATTTGTCTGAGGCAATTTATCAGCATATGGACCTTACTAAAACAAATGCTTTACTGGACCCTTGACTCGTACAAGTACTTGATCCATGCATAAAGCATAACGTGAAAGTTGGCTAATATTAATTATTAATATGTAGTATTTTTCTCCCTTGACATATTATGTATCAAATAAGCAGAGATTTTTCAAAGAAGATTTTATTTCTTCTGAGCTTAAAAAGCAAAGCTCTTTATTAAGTGCAAATTCTCTTCCAACCCGACCTGCATCAAGGGAACAAGCATACATTACCTTAGGAGGATAACTTACAGTTTCTTCTGTGTTTGATCTGGAATCATGCACTGAATAAGTGCCCAGTGGTTCTACACTGATACCGTGGAAGAGTTCATGAGCAACTGCATAAAGAATAGGCTGAGGGAATGATGACCAAAATAGTGCTTCCTTATCACACTCTCTCCAGAGCCAGCTGTTTTAAGAGCCAGAGCCACAATCAGCTTCAAATCATAATTCTTTTCTAGTTACTCCAAACACACACACACACACACAAATCACTGCTCATTTGTATTGGGAATTATGACATATGTCTGTAATTCATCCACTTAGAAAGTCATGTAGGAGAATCAAGAGGAGTTCAAGCCTACTCTGGGCTATATAGAGTATAAAGCCTGCCTAAATAAATAATATTTCCCCTCAAAACTCTCTCTCTCTATGACTACAGGCCTATCCATTTTAATACAGTATAAATATATTTATGAGACTGGTACAACAGGATCTGGATTAGAAAAGCATAGCTCTTTCATAGCACAGTATATGAGAGAAGCCATAGGAGTTCATGAATGAAAATCAAAGCAATACAAAGGTCAAATATACATCTCAACCCAAAGCATTTGTGATGTTAAGTTCTAAGGAATGAAAAGATTTAAATGCCAATCTGTTCCCTCATTTTGCTAGGTTTTAGTGGGGGGTTAATATTATCTATGACTTCATTTTAAAACATGCACAAATATCAGAATTCAACATGATTTTATCTCTAAGATATTTTGTGCCTAATTTTGTAATTCTTTGCCATTTTCTTTTAACCAATAAACTCACATAATTCAATGACACCCATAGTTTTTGCTTACTAAACTCTATAGGTTTTCTCTAAGAAATCATCGTGATTTATTTCCCTGTGTTTGTGGGCATTCTAAAGGGTTTAATTTTAGAAAACTTGAAGTTGGAAAAGCATTGCACCAAGTAAAATTTGTAAAATTATTACAATGTTAAGTAGTGCTCACATATGCTAGAAGTGTCTATCTTCAGCATTTTTCCTAAGGCAAGAGGCCTAGGAGTCCTTTATGCTTTGCTATGCAGGCTTTGTGCTCCTGTGCAAGTTTCCAATAGGATGGATTGTCTTGTTATGTGAGGACACCCATCCATAAGATAGTATGCCTGCAAGTAATAGTTTAATTAAACAGTTTTTCCCCAAAACTGCCTTCACTCCTCTTTCAGTCAGTTTGCCTTTTCTTTGGATGACATATGTAGCTATTGGACTCAAAGACACAACAATAAAGGGTTAGTGACAAGTCACAGAAGATAAAATAAAAGTACATGTTAGCAGTAGGTGCCCATGTGTACAGTATATAGGTATATAAAATGGACAAAAAAAGATACTGAAGAAAAAGACTGGAGATGTAGTTCGTTAGAAATATGAAAGGCCCTAGTTTTGAAAACTAACCTTGCAAAAAGAAGCAAAATAGTATTTGTTTAGCTTAATATGATGGTAGCTGCCTGTAAGTCTAGCACTTGGAAAGCTGAGGCAGAAGAGTCATGAATTCCAGGCCACACTGGGATGCCTGTATAAGCTCTGTCTTAATACAACAGGAATGATCACAACAGAATGTGAGATAATAACAATAGAAAATTGTTAGGACTATTGTACATGCAAGAGTAGAGTGATGGCTGCAGACTGGAAAAGGGTATCAATTCACTTGTGTAGCTTGAACACATAGCTGCTTTGAACTTTTTCTTGCTCCTTCTTACTCCTGTAAAGATCCTTACAATGACTGAACCATTTGTTAAAACCATTTAACATCGGTCAAAAACTGTTAAAGCACTAGTTATTTAAATAGTAGACATTTCGTGTTTTCTTTGTCTTCTTCCTGCACTTCTAATTCACTAAAGGATCTCACTTCTCAAGTAGAAGGGGGGCAGTGAGATTAATAATATAGGTTGTCACCTTTGGCTCCTTCAAAAACCTATATCTAAAAGGAAAACTTAATAGTAATGAATGAATACTCTTTGGAGTACATATAAGATTAATATGTAAACTATAACTAGACACCTCTGGAAAAGGATTTTGGTGTCTCATGTCTAAAAGCAATGGTAACAAGAAAACAGATAAGCAACCAACCAACAGACAAACAAAACAATTTTGTGTTTATACAACTTCTTAGGTCAGAATTCTTAAATCATCTGTATATTTGTTTTGTTTGCCTTTTACCCAAACTGATTTTTGCCTTTTAAAAAAGAAACATTATTGTCTTGCATTAAAATGTCTGTATTGGGTATTGGGGTTGGAGAGATGGCTCAGCAGTTAAGTTTTTTCAGAGGACCTTAGTTCAAGTCAGAACAGCCATGTCAAGTTTGCACCTCTAAGTATCTACATTTTTTTGGAAACTTACACTCATATGTACAAACCTAAACACACACACACAAACACACACACACACACAAAGTAAGTTTTAAAAAATGTTCAATATGTTACTGAATATGAAGTCGGTATTTAAAAAGGAGACATCACTGTACACTCTCCAATTAAAATGTTCACAAAAATACAGAGGCCGGAGTGATGACTCAGAGTGTTGAAGAACTAGAATGGCTCTAAAATTAAAGAAGATATCATATGCTACATAATAGTTTCAAAAATTAGGTTTTCAATTCCCAAACAATTTTCAATCCTACCTCCATGTAAACAAGAAGCTACTCTGGAACCTTGTCCTGTGACCTCTACAAGTGTGCTGTGGCATATGCATGACAACCCCCCTCCCACTGCCACACACACTTATTTTAATAATTAATTGATTTAAAGGATGAAAAATTTCATATACACATGAACTTCCTGCACTTGAAAGATAAATATCAAGTAAATTGCTATGCAAAACTATGGAGTGACAAGGAATATATGCTAATAAAAACAGTGAAGTTATTAATTGCCTTTCTGCAGTTGCACAGGAACTTGGCGGGAAAGGTGATTCATTATAGAATCTGAAAAGCAAGAGAAGAACAGTGCAATTTGAAAGTTAGATTGACAGCTGATGAATTGTCCACTTCCTCCTTCCATGCCAACCATCAGCAATTTAGAGTTGCAGTCCCTTCATTTACAACATGTTTATATACCTTTACTGCGGGATGTGGGACATTTGTTTCAACGGCATGGTTTTACTCTTATAATAGCCGGTTTTACAAAGTCATTTTCACTCCACACTCCTTGTTCTAGACACCAAGAAATGTTCAAACAAGCTCTTTGGATACTATTAAATTTAAGCTATTACTTCCAGATATACTACCTTGTAGATGGTTGTCTTCAGATTACAAAACAATCCTTTTGTTACTAGCGAAGGAACACCAAGCCTGCATAGCAAAGCATAAAGGACTGCCTATGGACTCTTGCCTCAATGAATGAGCTGAAGCAAACACTTCTGATATATATGAACACAATTTAATATTTCATTTTACATCAGTGGATAAAGATGGAAAGAGGAAAAATATATATACACATTTGCTGCTTCATTCCTGACTCCTGTTTCACTCTTGGTTCTGCACTGAAATGGGAAGCATCCCAATTGAAAGTAGCCTCATACTGAATGCTGATGTTCTCACTTACTTTCCACTATGATGCAGTCTGTTTTGACTGACCCTTGCAAAGGTTCTTCAACAGCTCAGAAGCAAATTTGAAGACCCATATAGTGTTTACATTGGCAGCATGTGCTCTAGAGCAGGGATAGACAACCCTTTTTGTATAAAGAGCTGACTAAACATTTTAGGTTTCCCAAGCCACAAAGTCTATATCACAACTAAATTCTGTTCATATAGCACAAAGGCTGCCATAAATGATGCATTATGAATGACAGTGGCTGTGTTTCCATGAGATGGTGGGTATTGAAAATTAAATTTCTGACATTTTTGTGTAGTATATAATATTCTTCTTTACTTTTAAAAGCCATTCAAGATATGAAAACTATCCTTAGCATAGGGGTTGTAACAAACTGGGAACAAGTTGCTAGTAACCAACAAAGCTAGGTTTCTTCCCTATTGAAGGCATTTGTGTTCTTTTGTTGGTTCTGTCTCGCCATTCCCTGTTCTGTGAGCCAGAGAAAATTCATTTGTTCATCTTTGCTCCAGTTTCTTTGCCTGGAAAACAAAATGGGATCTAATTTTAATTGGGTATATATTTTGTGACATATACTAGACTCTCAGTAAATGCTGGATGTTATCAATATTCCTACCTCCAATATATATCTTTGCTTTATCTTATCTGAAAGACTCTCTTTCTTTGCTTTTCTTTTCACTGGTGTTTCATGCCCTAAGTAAATGATTGATTCTGATAAAACACAGAAAGTATTTCAAAGGTCTCTTTGAAATATTAATTATTTAAAATATTGGATGTGAGATATTTTACCAGCGGCATCAACAATGTTTTCCTGGTAAACATTAACATTCAGGTTTATTGGGTGTTTGTTTATTTATAGAACACATAATTTTCAACTACCAATATTCTAGAATATAGGTAGCTGAAGAGAAAATGAGTAAGCATAAACATTATTTTTTAACTACCATTTCCTATTAAGCTCTCTTTGCTCAGGCAAGCTGCCAGAAATATGCCTCTGGCCAAAAAGTTCCTACACAGGCAGTCTACCATTATAAATCCATTCATTTGTATTAACAGGCTTCTCTTTAAGATGCAAATACATCAGGCACCCTTAATTCTCCAACTCAATTTCCCTAATAAACTCTTACATAGCATACAACATGTAACTAGCTGGGGCAAAATTAACTAAGTGTTCATCATTCATCCGTTCAGAATGGAATATCCAATTACCTTATGACCTCATCCAACCCCCCAAAATATATTCCATGACTTAGTTCCCTTAATTTGAAATTATCTCAAAAGAGCGCTATGCACTTTGATGTTTATGTGGACTTCATTGCTGGAAACTCATTAATTACCTGTTCTGACAGTAAGATAAAGTAACAAAATTATTATAAGTATACTTTGCGGAACATTGTTTCTCCATACTTGTAATTTGAGTTACAGGAGTTTAATTCTGTACACACCCAGAACCTGGGAATGCAGTATTTTTCCATTTTCTCTGACAAATGTTAGCTACTGTATAGTATAATAATTGGCCTGCCCCAGCTTAGCTCAGGGTTGCTAGTGGTTTCTTCTAAGCTCCAATGATTTCAAGTTTTTCTCCTTTTGAATAGGAGCATCTGCCTTCATCGCTTCTCTTAGAACACTGTGCTTTCTATTTATACCTGCTTTTAATCTCTTCTGAATAATATCTTGATTCTTTTTACCACAGTTTCTGGCTGTAAATCACTTCATAAACCATCATCTTAAGGACCATCTGCTGGATTTTCCAAATCACCATTAACTTCTTTCTCATTAAACCACAAACAAGCAAAAACCTGCCATCAGGTACTGGCTTTCTAGGTGCTATGGCCTATAATGCATGTAATTCAGGATTCTTTTGCAACTGTGAAATCAGTACTTTACACAACGGTTTGATTTCTCTTATTTCCTACTTACTTGGGACACTACTCTTAGGATTAGCCAGAGATATTAATGTTTGCAGCATGGTATAAATTTTTCACCATATTGCAGGGGCCTTTCTTGGTCTTTATTCCCTTCTGTTGTTCCAACTTAAACTGTGAGAGCTATAATTTTATCAACCCAGGACCTTCATTTATGTGTGTGTGTGTGTGTGTGTGTGTGTGTGTGTGTGTGTGTGTGTGTGTTCCTAAGAAAGCATTTTGTTTGCTTCTTCTTTGATAAGTGAGCAGTCTTCCAATTCTGTGTCATGTGTAAATCCATACACCTTGCACATGTTCTTAATCGGGTCCATGATAGATTATGTGAGAAAGATTGAATCTAACACTGCTTTTTTTTGCGTTGCTCTTGTCCACATCTTTCTTCTGCTGTCAGCTTCCGTTTACTACTGATGATGACCTTACTCACAAAACCAATTTGACTTTTCTACATAGGCTTTTACCAAAATGGACCACTAAGTTGGCCCAGGCTTATATGCAGAACAATATATGTCACTATGGATTAAATTCTATTCATTTTTCATAATTGACTTTTCTTCCATGCTAGTCCTTTTTGTAGACTGCTATGAAGCTGGTCTTGAATGTCACCTTCAGCACACTACTTTCCTCCTGAAGATCTAACCAGTGATTTTTAACAGTTGCTTGAAGCCCTTTGGTTCTGGTTTCTTTGATAGTCTAAATCCATTTAGATCTGTTCTCTGATCATTTTTCTCTCATTGTAACTGTAGGTCTTTCAAGTCTTTCTCTCCTTATGGCTTGTGGTGCAAGCCATACTTACTATCTCTCAAGTGACTATGCTGATTCAAAATGACCTTCACTCTTTTCCTCATTGAGAACTGTACGCACTGGGAGTAGAGATGGAGTTCAGTTGTAGAGTGCTTGGTCAATAAGCACAAAATCTGCTTTAAAATTCCAGAACCACAAAAATATATAATAAGAAAGGGCTGGAGAGATGACTCAGCAGGTAAGAGCACTAGCTGCTCTTCCAGAGGACCTGAGTTTGATCACTAGCACCCACATGGTGATTCACAGCAGTCTGTAATTCCAGTTCCATGGGATCCAACACCTCCTGGCCTTCATGGTCACCATGCACACACGTGTCACAGAGACATACATACAGGCAAAACACCCATAGCAAAAATAAATACTAAAACAAACTTGTAAAACATATAACAACAGTGAAAACTAATATCAGCTGATATCAATCAGAAGTTTCCCTGAGTGGTAAGAAAAAGAAGGTAATCATGTCTTTGGATGGTGGTGGTTACATTGGTATATATCAATCTGTTGAAATATCTGTACACCTAAGATCTGTAAGTTTCATTATTTTTAAGTTTGTATACTTGCATGGTAAACAGAAAGAATGGCCACACACAAATATGCACTAAGTTATAGTCTAACTCTTACTATCTTTAAAAGTTATAATTGTTGATGGCTTGATTCTATTTTTTTTCATTTACATGTAACTACAATACCTAAATTACTACAAAAATTTAATGGTTTTGGAGGCTTGATTTAAGCCCTACTGATTCATAACTTCTTTCCCTGTTTCTCTAGTTCATACAATGCATGTCTGAATTTTTAAAATTATTATATACAAGTACTACCCCATATAGAAGGGTCCTCCCCTCAGTAAAAAAAAAAAAAAAAATGTTTCTTTAGGGTCATGTATCACTAGTTGATACTGACTTTCTTCAGTTTTGACAGAGATCTTCAGTTATGAAGTGGAAATTTTGAAGAAACTATAATGAAGCCATTATGCTCAGGTTTTTAAGATTTTAGGAAATCACATCCAATCTGAATCTCTCCTAAACTGGAAACTTAAGAAAAGATTTGGGGTTTGGATTAGGTATGTTCAACTGATAAAATGTGCACAAACATTATAAAGTCCAACAGACTGTGAAAACTAAAACACCTGTTTCCAAGCATTCACGATAAAGTACATCGAACTTATATTATGTTTGGATTAGTACTTCTCAATCCTAGTGAACTGGAGTGCCCATTATACTGTTTAGTGAATAGGTGCATGAAGGATATTCAAATTAACAATGTTTGATGCTAGAATGAAAGCAAATAAATCATAACCATTAAAACTACAACATTAATGGATGACACATAACTCAGAGGTGTCTGTCAACTATGACACATAGTATAGTAAGCAATACGAGTTATATGTTCTCATTATTTTATAATTTTCTTTGCTCCTCAACTTCCCTAGAGGGGTACAAAGGTGCCGCAAGGTATATGGTACAGACACAGTGGCTTGGTAGCACTCCTGAGGAACAGTAAGTTTAAGAAATCCCTAATCTATTATAATGAACTCAATGCAAAAGCTACATAGCATTTGCCCTGGAAAAACGAATGACTTGTTTTTAAAGCAGACAACCCTATTGTTCACCTTAGATAGAAGCTCTGTGCTGTGTAAGACTATTGCTATAAAAATAGACTTTTAAAAAGTGTAGAAATTTCAAGAAGCCCATAGAGAATTCTCTCACATCAGTATGTGCTAGCCATCAGGGAATACTTTTGCACAGGAGCATAGCAGAGAATATTAATTACCCTAGTGTTTATTTTAATCTGTAGCATCTCCAAACACTTTTGGGGAAATAAGTCAATACCATGTAGGTTAACTTTAATGCTGAAAACTGACCTTCACCATATACTGAATGATAAATCCCATGGGAAACATGAGGCTGAAGGTAAAACCCACAGCTTTCATTCCATCAGACGATAAACTGCTCACAGAAGCCCGAATCTACATGCAGTCTGCCTAGCTCCTCAGTGTTCTTGGTGACCAATTGTGTGACGAGAGATTATAAAGTGAACTGTAGATTGTTACTTCTCAGCCATGTACTCATATAGTCATTTCAGTGGCTAAAAAGCTTTACAAAAGTTCCTCATGATATTCTTTACTCTGCAAAATAAGTATTGTAAGTTTTTTTAAAGCAGATTTTCTGTGTTTAATGTTCTTTTACAAAAGCAAAGGAACACATTTTTCTTTTGAGTTAACTTCATACACAATAAAAAGTTACTGACTACAAATTACATATAAATATGAATTCATGTTTATAGGAATTTAGAAATTTTAACTGAACTGTCATTCTCACACAATTCAATCACAATCTGAATTTTACTGAAATTCTTTCAAAATGACAAGTAATATTTTTCCAGTGACCATAGTGGTTTTCATTTTTTTAATAAAAAATGAAGATTGGTCCTGTGATTATATTTTAAAGCTTAGATCTATTAAGGTTAGACTTTCTATGAAAATCACTCAGCTCCTTTTAAAACAGCACAGAGCAGATAAAAATGTAATGTACTAAAGAAATGTCATTCTTCTCATTGTTGTTTATCTGTGAACATTTTTTATCCATCTTTATACTTCTTTTTGTGACTTCTAGTTAAATATTGCAGTTCAGAGGTAGAGAAGAACACATAGTGGATAAAAATGCTTGCTCTGAAAGTGGATGCAAAAGGGACCAAATTTGAATCCCTAGAACTCACCTCAAATTCATCCATAATAAATTAAGTGCCTAGAATCCCAACACTCCTATAGTAAGGTGGGAAGCAGAGGTAGGCAAATCACCCAAAGCTCTATTACTGGCAAGCCTGGTGTTAAGTAGGCCCAATGGAGACACATAACAACAACAAAGAGAATTTGTCTCCAGCAAGGGAGAAAGTGTAGACTGACACTCGGAAGTTCTTATCTGGCTTCAATATAGGCTATGTTCTTAGACATTTCTCCATCTCCTTCTTTGCCACAGTGCTATTTGTCAAGCCTCTCTAAAACTCAAGCTTGATCATGTAACATGGCTTCCTATTGCTTTTAATTGTATTGCCCAATATGGTGACCTCAAGTCACATGTGCTATTGATCACCTGAATTCTGGCTAATCAGAACTAGTGTACAAAAGAACATATGTACTAGATTTCTAAGACTTGGTCTCATAAAATATGTCAAGTATATCCTTATTTCTAAATATAGTTTCTTTAATCTAAATGATTTAGACTCATACTTTGGTCCCTTTACATATCATTTGATGTCTAACTTTTCTTATTCATACCTAAAAAGATGTGACAATTTTTAAACTTAAAACATCTAACACATAAAATTTATTTTAGCCACATTCCATCTATACCCAGCTATTTAACTACTTTGTTACTCTCTTTTTTTAGATATTAGGTGATGACTCAAATATGTCACTGATCTTAATATTTAAAAAGCACAATCCTTCTTTCTCTAATAGCTGGGAGTACTCTCTCTGCTGCATTTTCATCAGATATTGGTTTGAAAAACCTACTTTTTTCTTTCCATTTTTATTAAATATCCTGTCTCAGATAGTTTATTTTAAAAGGATAAATAATTATAACTTTGAAGAAGTCTCAAATCAAATGAAGGGCATAGTGATTTTCACTTGTTCTTATGCCATTAGAGAAAATTTCCTGTAATATGATGTGCCTTTTAAAGCAAAATAGGATTTGAATTTAACCTTAGACTGGAATGGAGCATAGTATCCTCTTCCTTAGTCTCCATTCTTTTCTTATCCGTCCTACTTGCAAATATCCCATACTCCAGACCCATAGAGTTAGTTCATAGGAGCTACCTAATTAGGGTTCTTCTCACCAGCTAGGTAAAGTGGCATGAGAAACCTCAGGTGGCTGTGGATTGTATATAACACAGTAGCATTCCTTTCAACTGACACTCCACTCTAAATGCTGTCAGGAATATCAGGAATATGATTGATAGATGATGTCTTAAAAGTTGTTCCTGTTAGGAAATTTCATGAACATACTTTGAGTGATCTTTATTCTCATTTCTAATAGTTCTTTCCTATAATAAAAGTCTTCAGGCATGCACCAGCATTCCAAAAAAGCAAATGAGTTTTTTTTTTTTTTTTTTTTTTGGCTGATGTCTCTCAATATGAAATATGGCCTTTCAGGTTTTGTGGTCACCTTTTCTTTATAAAATGTCAGCAATTCAAATTGAGTAAAGAATATGGATTAGGTAAGAATTGAATGCAAATGTGTTTTGCAAATAGTGCTTTTTGAGATAATCGCAGATGATGGTTGAATGCTGAAGGTATTAATACAATCAGTATTTAACCTTGTATAACTCTGCTTCATCAAATCGCGCCCCGCACATTGATTGCATTAAGCCAGGTCAGTGGTTTCTTGCTTAGGAAGATCCTAGAAGAATCTTAACAGGAAGGCAGCAGTAGCTGATCAGCTACTGTTTATTTGCATACTGAGTGTGTCATCAATAATACAAAAGACAAGGTCTTTAAGTTGAAAGAACAGTAGGATTGGAATGAATTTTGCTTAATGGTGCGTAATAAGCAAAGTCGTCTGTGATGCTAGAAACTGACAGGAGCCATTAAGTTAAAACAGATATATGTCTTTAATTTAAGGGTATTATGTAAATCTGACAGGAGTTTTTCCCTTTATTTTCTTGTAGTTTAACTTTAATTGCTGTAAGATTAATTCTGATTTCTCTCATTCTCTAGAGGGTGATGAGACTGGAGTGATGGATAATCTTCTGGAAGCCCTACAGTCAGGTGCAGCATTCAGAGACCGCAGAAAGCGTATTCCAAGGAATCCAGGTAAGAGCCACTTTAGCTTACATCATCTGGTGATATGAGAATGTTCTGCATTGAGCCCCTCTTCCATAAAAGGAAACTTTACTTTCTCAGAAACATTTCTTTTCTCAGTTGATCTCAGATCGTGTGTGGAACACAAGTAGGCCCCTATGTCTAATAAGTTTGCAAGTTTTAACCTTGTAAATATACCTTATATACTGTGTACTTTGAAAAAAAATCAGAGATAAGGACTCCCACTGTGTTTAATATTAAATATTTTAATTGTTATTTTATGAGCATGAGGCTTGGGTAGAAGGTGATTAAAAACCATAAATGTAATTAAATCATTAAAAATAATTGACTCAAGAGTGTTATATTTAGCACTTCACAGGTAAGGAAACTACTAAGTCAGTGTTTGTTTTTATAGCTGAGTTGTGGTTTTCACAATAGTGCACTGCCCAGTATTGTTAATAATGGGAGAATTGCCATGATCCTTATAGGACTGAAGCAGTTGTTTGCTTGTTGTTGTTGTTATTGTTGCTGTGTTGTTTTGTAACAGATAAGCTTATGGTATGAAAACTGGTCTCAGTGGGAAGCTACATAAATGAAGCAAGACAAGTAGAACTCGGTCTCTGTTGAAACCACTCGGGTCTGAGAAACTGTACCTGCTTTCAGGGCAATCCAAATCAGCTTGTCTGCTCACTCCTTCCAATATCACTTCCTCATATGTTCTTTTCATATATTTCTTGACCTAGGGGAAGAATAGGCATGTTGATTTTAAGTTTCCCCTTCTTGTACTATAAAGCTTTTTAGACAAGTTATTATGAAAAACAGAAAAAGTTAATACTAAACATGCAAATTCTACTTAATTCAAATCAGTATAATTTGACTTAACTAGCTTATACTCTCCAGAAGTGTTCTGTGTTTAGACTTAAAGCTATTAATAGAATAGAAACTGGTAGCCATTGAAATTCATCAAGTGGAGAGAGAGAGAGAGAATGGTACTTAATGCTGAGTTGAGCAATGCTGAAATTCATAGCTGTAGCCCATGTAAGTTATACTCATCTTTTCCCATTTGTGTAAATCTCCTATTTAGGTAGTGGTTAATGTTCCACATTTGCCCTACATAGAAGGCTTGTAGAGATAAGCTAAGTGAAGATTTGATTGAGGGAAGAATAATATTTTGATTGCCAGATGAGTCCTCTTTGTCTATAACAAGTCATTAAAGATGCTATCAGTTTTATAAAACTGAAGAAAAGAATTTTTTAAAACCTGTTTAATGTTCATAATAAGTCTGTAAAGTGATAGTATATGGCAGAGGCTAAGGGAAGTGCCCTCAGGTCTGTAGGAGATTGTCATTGCAGCATCTGCTAGCTGTATAAAATGGTGACTGCATCCTATCGGAGGCTTCTTCCATTCGTTAACACTAGCAATACTGAAATACTGGGGAAAAGCAAACTGAAAATAATGTTTTAATCAATATATGTCTCTGCTAAGAAAGTAATAAAATTTATAAATGAAAGCATGTTATTCTGGGCCATCCCAAAAAAGTATTATTATTGTCCAGTCTATATACACTAAGTATAATCATTTGCTAAGGCCTGTGCTTGGTAAGTCTCATACCTCATTCTGATTCCGGAGAGCCTATATGAGACAGGGAGATCCTTCATTCAATGGATTTTCTATATGTTTGCTACTTAAGACAACATACTGCTGTCGACTGTGGAATAACAGGAATATCTTCAGAAACAATGTAATTATACTGGTTCCATGTAATCAAAATTGCGATGTCTTTTGATTTGTAGATTGCCTGTAGAAGCAAATGAAGTTACAACCACAATAAAAACAACAACAAAACACATCCCATTTATCTCTCTTATAGTCATTCCTAGTAGCAACAGTCAAAACAGACATCATGAGATGCAAAGAAACTGGAAGGGACTTTGGAGGTAGGGAAGGTGAGAAAGAAAATAAATTCTAAGCCAACAACAACAACAACAACAACAACACCCTTCCTGCCTTTTAGGAGAACTAGGGACTTCTGCAGGTCTCAGCCTGTCTTTCCTTTCTGAGCTTGATCACCTTGGCTTGCCAGTTCCACAGTTTCTTAGTTACATGGTTTGGTTCCACTCCAACATCACCTTGATTTGATATTCTAAAACTTACCCCCATTCTACACTGGAATTCTTGACCCTTTACCATAACTGCCATGCCAATATGATAAGATAAAAGCAGGAAAGCAAAATTAGGAAAAATACTAATTTCCCAAGGCAGAAAAATGTTTGAAAAGACAGCAAGCCCCTAAAATAATCATCTGAAAAATACAACCAAATGACCAGGAGCAATAAAAATGTCCCGTTCTACCATTGAGCTTTGTCCCAGACAGCCTTGAGTTCAGCGATCTCCTTGCCTTAGTGTCCTAAGATCTCCTTGCCTTAGTGTCCTAAGATCCATAGCTACTAGGTCTCAAGATCAGGATCACAGGTGAGCCTCCCAGTTCTGGCCTGTGGTTCATTCCAGTTAAGTTGACAACCAGGAATACCCACTACAGTTACCTAAATTAACAGTTTTCACCATGGAACCTATTAAGCCCCCTTCCTTGTGTGTGCTCACACACAAGGAACATCATAGGTAAATAAGAAAGCTTTCCCAACTATTGCCTCTGGTTTATTAAATTGAATATACACCATTTCTGTTTAGAGGGTTGTCATAGCTTGCTGTGATAAAATACCATGATCAAAAAGCAACTTGGGAAGGAGGTTTATTTTAATTTGAAAGATATAATGAATGAGTCATTAGTAAAAGCCAAAACAGGAACTCAAGGCAGGAATCTGGAGCCTGGCCAAGGGTGGTACTTGTCACATTTAACAAAAAGCTCATCTCAATTAGTAATCAAGAAAATGTCCCACAAACATGACCACAGGCCAACCTGAATATGTAAGCTATCCCCCAATTGTTACTCTATCAAATAACATTGGCCTATGCCCACTTGACAGCTGAAGAATTGTAAGATGGTTGAGGGTAGACTCTCATATCACAAGTATTACTAAAAGCATCAGTAACTAGTATGATGTATGCTCCAACTACATCATAACTACTTGGTTTGTACTGATATACAGAATAGTATATCACATACTGTGAATAGTAACCCACATCACAGGCTTTGCTGATATCAAGCTCAGGGAAATGAGCCCTAAATATTCATTAATTTGTTGTACATGTGTTCTGTGAAAGGTCCTATGCTAGACATGATAGAAGATGCAGAAATAATTAAGATAGGATTCCCTTAGTTACAAAACCCTTGTATCTTACTTGAAAGATAAAAAGCACAGAAAGGCTACAGAATAATGCAAAAGATAGTAGGTGTTAAACAAGAGGTATTAATAATATACTATGTAAGTTCAGAGGAAGAAGATAGCACGCCTTATTGAATATATCAGAAATCATAGAAGAACAAGTATTGAAGAATAAGTAGTGGTTTTTTGAGTGGGAGTTGGAGGTGAGGGTCATGGTTGCTATAAAGTGAAATGCCATTAAAAAAAAAAACAAACAAACATGGAGACAAAAGAACAGCAACCCTTTTTCACAATAGCAAACAATGTAGCATAGAAGCAATAGGTCATAAAAAAGCATAAAGATGTTGAGATAACTCTTAAAAATAAGCTAGTGACACATCATGAGATACCTGGGTCAGAGACTAATGTATTAACATGAAATCCTTTTAGACAGTGGAGAGCTAAGGCTTTTGAAATGATAGGAACATTATCAGTGGTGTGCATCAGATAATGTAAGTAAGCTACAGCAAAGGACCTAGGGACATATGTGACTCTATTATACACACACACACACACACACACACACACACACACACACACACACACACATACTCATGGAGAGAGACAGAGAAGGAGAGGGAGAGGGAGAGGGGAGAGGGAGAGGGGAGAGGGAGAGGGAGAGGGAGAGGGAGAGAGGGAGAGGGAGGGGGGAGAAGAGAGAGAGAGAGAGAGAGAGAGAGAGAGAGAGAGAGAGAGAGAGAGAGAGAGAGAGAGAGAGAGAGAGAGAGAGAATTTGCCTTTTTTAAAATTAGATACTCTGTATTTACATTTGAGATATTAACCCTTTACCCTGGCCCTGCTCCCATCCCCCTTCCCCCTCCCCCTCCAGTTGCCTTCACAAAGGTGCACTCCCTTCTGGTCTGCCTCTCCACAATCATTGCCTTGTCATTCCCCTGCATTGGGAAAATATGTCCTCTCTGGAACAAAAAAAGTCTCTTCTCACATTGATGCCACACACTGCCTTTTTAAGTGCTTTTGTATTGATTTTGTAAAAATATATACCCACTCAGGAGATGAGAAGATGGCTCAGTTTGTAATGTGCTTATTGTACAAGCATGAGTACTTGAGTTTGGATCCCTAACACCCATATAAAAGCTATATACAGTAGCTTGTTCCTATAAACTTAGAGCTGTAGAGATGGAGACAGGATCTCTGAGACTCACTGAACAGCTGAATTGGACAGGTGAAAGCTAGTTTCAGTTAGAGACCTTGTCTGGAGCAAGCGAGATAACTCATTGGGTAAAGGGAACTCACTCAAGCCTGGTAAGTTAAGTTCAGTCACTAAGACCTTCATCAGGGAAGATGAGAACAAATTGTTCTTTGACCTACACGCTTGGGCCGTGGCATTCATAAGCAACTCCCCCTCCCACAAACACACAAATATGTTAGTAAGATATTAAAGAAATTCTAAATAGTAGAGAGAGAGAGAGAGAGAGAGAGAGAGAGAGAGAGAGAGAGAGAGAGAGAGATTCTACCCCCCCACTCAAAAAACCCAAAACCAAAATAAAAAGTCATGACTGCTCATATAGATGCAGGAGTGCACACACACATGCACACAGACAGACACACACACACAGACACACTTGTCCAGACATATACCCATACAAATAAAATAAATAAGAAGTTAATAGAACATGTTTTTAATACTGTAACAGAATTGAGAAGAAATATAGACGCTCTAGATACATATAGTATGATGTCAGCTATGCTGTAGATTTATTAAATGTCTCCTTAGTGCCATATGTAGGTTTAGATACTGCAGCAGTAAAATCAAACCAGATATTTGCCTGAGGAGCTTACATACTTTAAGGGAAAACAAGAATGTCAAATATGTGATTAAATTATAATATCGTCATTTGTAATCAAGATAGAAATAGTGTATCCATGTGGCCTAGGAGTCAACGAAATTTCCTTATCCTCTATCATTTCTCCTCTGTGTCCCAATAATACAGTATTTTTTTTTCTCAAAGGCTACTACTTAAAAGAACTGCCTTGCCTTTCCTTAACTGTTGTATCAAATGGCACTGGTTATCCCTCATAGCCATACAGAATTTTACAGGATCTACATTATGTTTAAGTTATGGTCCTTCTCATCAGATGTTCCTATATTAGTCAAATATTAAAGACAACCTGTGATAGATTCCAGGTAGCACTTAGGAGCACCCTCATTCCTTTATAACTAAACTCTTTGAAAATGTTATGTTTCTTGGTTTAGTATTGTTATGTTAAGATTGCCAATTATTCTAATCTCTTTTGCACTCAAGATGACCTCTCTTCTCTAAAATTCATCAGTTTCTATTTTATAAATAGTGGATATTATATTACCCTATGAAACCCTGTTTATTATATAGCATACTTATTATGTAGTACCTTATGTTGAAGTTCTGATAAATAAAGGTAATAAAATCAACTAGGAAAACAACAGTATTACATTCATCCAGATAATATTTAGTAGTCAGTTACTACCCACTATCTAGTAGGATTAAACTCTTAGAATATATACCACAAGATGGAAACTGAGCCTGTGGTTTTATGTCATAATGATGATTTTGAAACCATTTTAAACTATAATAACACCCAACTAAATTTTAAAAGGGGGAATTTAACTGTCAGGAATTAAAAATATTTTATGAATATATGAAAGGGGCAGGACAGGTGTGTTGTAGGGATTTGACATAGGATAGATTTCATATTGCGGTAAGTTCCAAAGTGCTATGAACTTTTAAGACTGAGTACTTAAGATTTGTTTTTGTATCATTCCATATAAACTATAAGATGAAATATAAACCTATATTCATTGTGTGATATTTGCTTTCCTTGACTTCCTCTTGCTTCATTTCTCAACAAAAACTATATTTTACTTTTGGAGCACACACACACACACATATTGATTAATAAGATTTAAGTTTGCAAGGAAGTGAGGAATAAAGGATTACCATATAGCTTATTCTCTTGATCATTCTTTAAGCACTAGTAAACCAGTTGAGGGCAAATCCTTTCTGCCTGATTTATATGCAAAACTGTTCTAAGTATCCACTAATGATGCTCTATACAGAAATTTGTTTTTGCTTGTCTGTTAGACTCTCTAAATGGAATCCCATGAAAGCAGAGTATATTTTATGAGGCAACTTGAATGTCCACTGTATGATGCCTTTATATGATCTTCCTATTCAGTAGTGTTTAATCACAAGTGAAGAAAAACAGTGAGGTCCAGATAAAAAATGAATATAACTGTATGCAATCACTCTTATGTACACTGGAGTTGAATTTAACTGACATTGGTTTCTCATCTTGAAATCAGTTTGTTCCACAAAAGTCCTGACTACCATCGCCAAAAAAAAAAAAAGACAATTAGAATGGCGGTTGCAGCCTTTTGTTTCAGCTTACTATCTTCTCATCAGTGTTTGCTAATCTGCTCTATAAGACCATGAAGTAAGCTTCAGTATTGGTGAACCTTTAGAGATGACATTAAGCAATTATTTCTGTTTTCAGTGTTCTTAAATTACTCAGGAGAACAGTCCTTTTTGAAGTTTAAAGGGTTTTAATCTGGTATATAGGAATATTCTAGGGATTTAAACTCTTTGTTTAAAGGCCTTCTGGAATCCAAGGTGATATTTTCCCTTTTCACTTGGGAAGGTTTTAACTTAAGAGTTTTAGATTTAGTGGCCAGATCTCTTGTTTGTCTAGCATAGATATGGTACACTGTAGATAAGCAATACAGTATCTCTGGGCAGTGAACAACGAACAAGGAACTTTTTCATACATTATTTAGAAATTTGCAGTGTTTTCAGAAAGGCAAGGTACATCCTTGACACAAAGAACAAAACACACAATAAAACAAAAAGTTTACGATTTTTATATAGTTGTTAAGAAAATTAATACTGCTGTGCACGAGTTTCCTCTGTATTGAAAAATTATAATAAATATTAGATAATTAATAAATATATAACTGTTAATCAGAAACAAATGTTTACTTTGGTTCCTAATAAAGTGATTGATAGATTATCTTCAAATGTGTAACTACCCTGTAGTTAAAAAAATGATTCTATATAGACAACCTAGTATATATTTTACAAACATATATTTATATATGTTTGACACAACATGTTAATTGTATTTATCAGTAATATATTAAGTGACAAGCTCATTAAAATGATGGTGCTTTATACATTTTTTACATAATATGTTTTTATGCAACTGTGTCAATATATCAACAGATGGTTAGGAACAACCATAAGCATTATTGTGCTAAGAAGGGGGAAAAAGATATTTTTAAACTTATACTCTGTATATGTAGATTCTTTTTGTGCAAATTTATATTAATTCTTATTCATCAATTGCAAGCATTAAAAAAATGATAATGTTCCTAAAAACCCTAATATGGAGGACCCGGTAGATGCTCATAGTTAGTGATGGAATATGACAGATTATTAATGGGCCAAAAAGAAAAAAAAAACTAAACATGATTCTAACATAGTGAGATTTTCAGGATCTCCACTAGAAATAATAATAAAAATGTTGAATTTCAGGTGGAACATGTTTCAAGAACACATGAAAAGACTAATGTCCTCATCTGGCAAATCTGAATATTTTCAGTTACTATAAATAATATTCATTAGTGTCATGCCTTATGTAGAATGAAAGCTTCCTAGTAAGGGAAGGTGAAAGGAAAATTGAAGTCTGCACAGATCTGTATATTCTGCATTATTCTTATGCTTCATATCCTGCTCTTTATACTCCATCTTGTATACTCTTGGGTTCCTTGCACAAGTCTTTCTTCCTTCTCAGAATCTATGGTAGGTCATTTCTCTTACTCTCATTTACTCTGTCTTTCACAAAACCATTCCTTGTCTCTAATTTCTCAGTCTGATATTTCACACAATGACCATGGATTTAAAAAATCAGGAAAACACTAATACTAGCATTGTTTTTCTGTCCTTGGATAGAGGGGTGAAATTGAAAATATGTTTTATTTTAAATAAACCCTCTCTTACTTTCTGCAAAATTATCCTGATTTGGGTGGCAGAAAGGAGGCAATGAAGGTTGTTTGAAAGGAATAGAGAAAATCTCCTGGACAGAACTCTTATCTCCTGGCAATTTTCATAATTTGACCTTATGATCACTGGAAATGCTTGTGAAAGTAAGGCATCTTGTAAATAACCAGATTGTTGTACTATTACATTCTTGATTAATGCAAACAATTATGGAATGGCTACGTATTTTATTCTCTAAAAATCACACAAACACACACACACACACACACACACACACACTCACACACACAATACTCTTAAAAGGGAAAGACAGAAAGTGTTTCAGAATGCACATGCATTTATGGATTGGCAGATATTCATGTATTCAGTGAAAAGGAAGGGGTTTTTGATTTCTATGAGCAAATGGGTAGATTTATTATTTTACTTTTGTCTCTCACAAGTCATCCAAATAACATGGTAATTCTTCCTGGAACAGGTCATAATTAAATTCTATTCTAAGGAGAATTCTTTATTACTAGGTATATAAAACCAATTTTGAAAAAGTGTGCCCCTTATAAGATAATTAATATGTTCAGATTTTTCTGATATTTGGAAAACATATACCTATTTCATTTCTAATTTTCTTCCTCCTCCTCCCCTCTCTTCTTTTCCTCCTCCCCCTCTTTCTCTTCCTTTTCTTCTTTGACTTAATGTAAGAGATCATTTAAATTATAAGCCTGCAAGGTGCTAGAAAAATACTGTCTTTAATTGTGATTGTGTTAAATGAAATTATGACTTCTGTTTACTTTCCTATTTGACTTTTTTGTTTTTGATTTGTTTTGTTTTGTTCTCGACCACTATGATGTTTTTGTTCCTCTACTTTATTGGGTTATAAAAGTTCATTATGACTTTAAATGTTTTTAAATAGAAACAAAGTTCAGTTTTGAGGTGTGCCATTTTATTGCTTCTTGGGGATGGGTAGGGGGCTGTAATTTGTGATATCTGTCCTGGCTTAATTACAGGTAAAGGGTAGTGTTTGGGTGAAATTCATTACTGGGTACCACTTCCTAAGTATTCAGAGCTGCTTTTGTACCAATTAGCTATGACCTTTTCTTCTAGCCTTGGGGTAGGAGATTATTAGAAGCAACCATTTCTGAATTATTTTCTTTCTAATATTAGTTTAAGCAAATTTCCATGCAGAGCTCTTCTTCCATACTGTTTTTTTTCCCTTTAGCTGCATCTTTCCACTAAGCTGCTAAATCTTTCACAGAGGAATTAAGCATGATGTTTCTAGAAACATTAATAGCTTGTGCCCTTTGCTGAGTGTCCTACTTCAGAAATATTGCAGCTGCAGTGGTTTTACATGCCACCATGCTGCCTTGCTTCTTTTGGCCATGTAAGTTTGAGCTTTTAGGGAGAAGCAAGTGCTTTTATGCCTGGCTGAGATCTCTGGGATGCTAACTTTCGAAATAATGTGAAAGCCTCAGTGAGGTGTTGAAGACAATACAGCTTCTTTGTTACCTTAGCTCATTAATATAAAAGAGGCAAGACAGGAGTAAATGAATTAGCAACTGCAAACCGGGCTTTCAAAAACAACACAAATGAGAGTGTCTGTAAATTCCATCATAGTAGTGTCACTGTTTGATATGATGTGTACCGACTGTTAAATCTGAACATTTTGAGAAAGACCAAATCCATGATTGTCTAATTCAAGAAAGCTTTACATAATACTGGCCAGGATGATGGACACTGGCCAGTTCCATATCCAGGGCTCCAATAGAATGATGCTGATTTATGTTAGTCAGGTGATAGGAAAGGCAGAAACCGCAAGGCTGTGGTTGTTTGCACTGCCATCCAAACAGGAGCAAGCATACATCCTGAGGTACTTCCTGCCTATGTACGTCCACTTTATGTGAAATCAAGCACATCCTAGTCAGTTGGAACAGCCCATCCTGTTTATAGAAATTAAAGCATGTGACTTATTATCTAAGATGAACAACCCCCATAATTATGGTCAAGGAATAGTATGAACAAATGAAAAAAAAAATGTTCTTACTAGACTTGCATTTGAGAGAATACTGAGGCTGGCCTGATGCTTGTGTTTTTTTGTGGAGATTCCTCTTCCTTCTCTCACCATACCTGTGATTTTCTTTGTCTTAACTTGAATAACACACAGCTTATGAAACGGCCACTGCTTCTGAAGTTCACTCAATAGAGTAGTAAGTCTTATTAAGAAGAAAGTAATTTTCAAAGAACTTAATATGAAAAATAAGACCTTTTCAAATAATGGAAGGCAAACTTGACTAATTTAACTTGGACATCTAATTTTAAATCTTTTGTGCATTTTGTTCTGAAAGCTACTACCACTTGTTAAATTTAAATAAGAGAGAACAAAACAGACATAGTAGAATATTACTTCTTCTTCGCTAGCTTTAAATTAATTTTAGATTACAGAGGACCACATCTTCATTATGAAAGTGAGGAATTCAATATGTACTCCAAACTGTTCTCTTCTAGCACCTTTAATAATGTCAAGACTGAATCAGAAGAACAAAGGAAGTAATATTTTTTATCATATAAATGTTACTTTTCTAAAATAACATGAAGTTAACCTCCTCCCATTTATGACTCTTTGCTCTTTAATTATAACAACTCAGAAATGTAACCTATCACTGGATACCTGGCATGTGTGCATTTATGAAAAAAGAAATAATACTTTAAAATTAAATATAGTAAGCATGCTTTAAAAGACTATATATCATGAATAATTTTTGTAGCTTGCACTTTGGTAAGAAGCTTGTTTTGGAATTGTATAAATACATGAATTGGGACATAAATCTTCCTTTTGCTAGCACTAAGTGACATTTGACACTGATGCACAGGAACAGTTGGAACAGCTCACAGTTGTTTTACTTGTATTCGTACCCATCTGTGTCAGCTATCCAAGTGGTAAAATAATAATCAAAAGTCTGATGGCGTAATATAATACTTATTGTGCTCGACATAGCTTTTATGCCTTGACATTAAATGTCTTTGTTGCCATCCTATCTACTCTCAAAGCTCTATTACCCACTCCTGATCCTATTTAAGAGCAGTTATTAGTCCTTTGACAGTTCTGCCTACTATTGACAGTATCACTTAATTTGCTTAATTTCCTGACATTTGCTATGTTAATTTTTAACTGTGGGGTTCTCTTATGTATGACTTGTGCTTAAAATAGAAGAGCCCTCCACTAAGACTCAGTTATATCACCTAAGTACTACCATTGTCCCAGATGTAATAGGAAGAGATAAAGAAGGCATCACAGATAATAAATTTTCCCTGCTTTCTCTACAAATTTATTACTGCAAGCTTTAGGACTCAACTTTTATTGATAAATATAAATACGAGTTATGTAAGGACAGTCTGTGCCTACTTATAATAGCTTTCAAATCTGATTTTAGTCATGGCTAAGGCCAAACCACTACATAAACAGTCCTGAATCAATCTGAAAAAAAGGAATTTGTTGCATAATCTGTTTTTATTGCATATGCCGTCCATTTTATGATTTCTGTAATTAAAGTAATAAAATTAAATTATATTTTTCAGTGACCTATCTGGTACACATATACTTTATTTTGTGAAGCAACTGATGCTCATTTCTTGTGGAGAAAAGGAGGAGGAAGGTAGTGTTTTCAATTGCTTATGAAGCTTTTAGCAAAACAATCCCTGTTATAATCCCAGATCTGAGTAAATCCCCACTCAAAAGGCAAGCAAGGAGGGAGCTCTGTTGCAGAAAGAACAAAGGGAAAGGAGGAAACTGTCTAAATGTGCTTGCCCCATGGTCCCATTTTCAGGCATAGCACCTCTCACCACTGCTCCTAAAATTTCTCAATGTTTAAATGGTGTTGTATGTCTCACATCCCGTTTGGGAATATTATCCCTTCAATTTCAAGTGGCTATGCTATTTGTCATGTATTTCGTAGCACAGTTAAGCCTAAAAAGCAGCTGCACTCCATTGTTGTTGTTAAGAGCATCAAGCAATTTCTATGTATTTTATGACTATCACTTTAAGTTTCTTGAGTGCTGCATTTACTAGATGATAGACAGTAAATAAATATTAGACTTTTAAATGAAAAGAATTGATGCTATTCTTCATATTCGACATTGCCTAAAAATAAATAGTGACTATTGGATGCTTTTATTTCAATAAAACCTGAAAACACACACCCTTTAGTGAACACATATAAATTGACACATTAATGTTAATAGAAATCACACATGGATATTAATGTAAAAGATCTAAGAAGGTATATAAAATTATGTTATATAGCTTAGTTTTTATAATAGGTCAAATTTAAGGTGTTGACATGACTTAAGTTAGTGTGTAGGCAACCTTTAACATACAACAAGCTTGACAAAATGGTTTTATGCTTTGTGAGTCTCTTGAAAAGTATGTGGGGTGAGGATTTTAATTGTAAGATATTCTCTGGAAAAGAGACTCGATAAAAGAAATAGTATTTTACATAAATAGCTATAGCTTCCATGGCCTCTGGTAAGAGTATTGGGTACAATCCTAGAAAATTTCTAATCTTGCTGTTCTGCTCTTTTAGGTCAAAGAATTTGTAAGTTTGTAAACTCTGTTCATGAAATGTTGGCCCTGATTTTATCAACTTCATTGCCTCTTTTCTTTTTCTTTTCACTTCCCAGAAATAAAATCTGGGAATGACCTAAAATTTTATAAAGATCTGTAATTAAAAGTCTGTATTTTTTATTAGCAATACCTACAAGGTGTGATTTTCTTCCCCTCCCCTTTTTTATTGAATATTCTCTGTATTTACATTTCAGATGTTGTCCCTTTCCCCCAATTCCATCTCCCCTCCCCCTCCCATTACCTCCTGGAAGGTGCACCCTCTCACAACCACCCTCCCCCACCTCAGCGCCTTGTGTATTCTCCTACACTGGGAACAATGAATTCATTTGGTTTATAGTTTATAGTCTGTCACTGTGGGAAGTCAGAAAGGAGCACAAAATAGAAACCTGAAGGCAAGAAGAAACCATGGAGTAACACTGCTTACTGGCTTGTTCTGCTATGTTTCATATATTGCCCATGCCTGTCTGCCTAAGGATGGTGTCACCCAGAGTATTCTGGACCCCTTATCTATCAGCAGTTAAGGAGGTGCTCCACAGACATGCCCACAGGCCAATCTGATCTAGAAAGTTCTTAATTATGGTTTCCTCTAAGTTGTGGCAGATTGATAATAAAAACTAATCACCTACCTTCTTAAATCCCTACATGTACAAATGTCACTTGTCTCTTGACAATGTTGTAAGGAAATGATGGGACATTCAGATACAATGCAAGCATTATACTAAAAAAGAAAATGATTTGTGGCTTAGGTGTTGTAGAGATCAGCCAGTGTTCAACATTTGGATTTGAGGTAAAATTCAAATAGTTTCTGTGATGTGATGGTTCTAATGAGAATGGCCTCCATAGGTTTATAGTTTTAAATACTTGGTCCCCAGCTGATAGAACTGTTTCAGGATTAGGAGGCATGTCACAAGAGATGGGTTTGAGGTTTCAAAAGACTCCTGAAAGCCCCAATTGTGGGTAGAGATCAAGATGCACGCTTTCAGCTGTTCTGTTGCTTCATCATCATGAAACCTGACCCTCTAAAACCTTAAGCCAAATTGAACACTTTCTTTTAAGTTACCTTGGTCATGGTGTTTTATCAACAGCAGTAGTTAAGATTTGATGCGATAAACATTTTGTTACAATGGCACTGAAGTTATTGTGAATGTAGATTAAGATCCTGTTGATCTTATTTGTATGAATACTTGAATGAGGTAATAATTACCAATAAAAAGGGAGCCAGAAATGCAGTAGACTGAGTTGCCAATTGCATGGCCTATAACACTCTTCTCATAGAGAATAAGTGTGTTATACAGAAAATTTTATTTTAAAGTAGACCTCTACCTATACTCCCAAGTTTTAAATAATTATAATGAAATCTAAAGGTTTTTTCTTTTTATTGCAAGTAGCCAATCTTATTGAAACCTTGTCTATACCTGGAATTTATGTTCTCTCTTATGTTTGTGTGTGTGTGTGTGTGTGTGTGTGTGTGTGTGTGTGTTTCACTACTGTTAAAAAATGTTTTGTTTGACTAAGCTATACTATTGCACTAAAACTTCTGCAAGAAACATATTTTAGATGGAGTAAAAATAACTCCAGAAGATAGTTACTTTTTCTCTCATTATTTTTCAATCTAGGAAAACTTTTAAATACAGTACCACTGTTTTTGTTTGATAGATAGTAGCTTCATAAGTTTTAGCTAGAAATGGACAGCAAAGCAATCTTTCTTTAATACAGAACTAGATGTAATTGAGGATGCATCGAAGGAGCACAAGATGTTCATCCTTCTAATAGTTTCTCCATAAAGATGTTCATGCAGCTGTTTTTTAAATGTCCATCATTAGAGACAAATGCATTTTAAAGCCTGTGATTAGAGGGCTCATAGCCATCAAACTCTGTTGAAAGCAGAAACATAATATTAATATTTAAGCTTTCCATTTGCTTTCATGAAACCTATGAACAGAAGCTATTAGGTTTCTAGGGATTGTGTTGAAATGGAAAATTCAGCATAAAAAAAAATCCTTGATATTTTTTACTGAAGTTGTCCAGTGTTAGGCCATCCTGAGAAATGACTCCGAACAGATTCTTATTCTTAATAGCTAGAAGTACTTCTCCTATTTATATTTGATTTTTGATTTTGATCAATATTACTGTGAAGAGCAAAGATGTTACATGAAGAAGAACATTTTAAAATTTTGAGTTTATTCAGTGCCCCATTTCAGAATAGTTGGATTAAAATTATTCCATTTAGTTCCATTTTCTAAGAATTAAAGCAAAGCACAAAGTAAATGGTGTTTGGAAGTTTTTTGAGTCAAGCATATGAAAAATCATAGTGAAAGGTCTTCTGTGCCTGACACATATTATACCTTCAATGAAGACTGTTTGAGTGAATGACCATACTCTGTAAGTAAATATACACTTCATTTCATTAATTATGTGATCTTCTTGACTTCCCTTATTACTAAATAACTAAAAGTATTCTACTTAGTTAATGTCCTATTCTAAAATAGCTTGCGTTACAAAACTGATATATTCTCATTACAGGAAATTTACAAACACATTAAATATACAAAGACAAATGTTTCTCCCTTCAATATTCAAAAGCGACTACTAATATCATTTTGGTTTATTTCTGTCTCTCATGTATTGCTACGCATATTTTATACTGTTCTGACTATACTATAAACACAGTTATGTATACCCTACTTTTTAGTTAACTTTGTAAACATTTTCACATATTAGTATATCTCACTTTATGTATGCTTTCAATAGCTGCATATTGTTTTAATTAATAGATATAATTCACACATTTTGCTCCTTAAATATGACATTGAATGTTTTTCTAGATTTTTCTACTGGAAATATTACTGTTGTAAACATTTATCTATCTATGTATAAAACATATTCTTATAAGGAAGTTTACCAGGTACAAACCATGGTTTGTTGGATCTATCACAGAGCAGGAATTCTGTAATTACTTATTTTATATAGGCATGTATACATATATACATATATATATATATATATATATATATATATATATATATATATATATATCATTGTTTTATATATACCTAAGAATAAGGTGTATAACCACTCTGGAAATCTGTCTGGCGATACCTCAGAAAATTGGATATAGTACTACCTGAAGACCCAGCTATTCCACTTCTGGGCATATACCCCAGAGACACTTTAATACACAACAAAGATATATGCACCACAATGTTCATAGCGGCTCTATTTATAATAGCCAGAAGCTGGAAGGAACCCAGATGTCCTTCAGAAGACAAATGGATACAAAAATTGTGGTACATATACACAATGGAATACTACTCAGCCACCAGAAACAATGACTTAACCAAATTCTTAAGAAAATGGCTGCATCTAGAGAAGATCATCCTGAGTGAGATAACCCAGTCACAAAAGAACAGACATAATATGCAGTCACTGATAATGGGATGCTAACCCCAGAGGCTTGCACTCCCCCAGAAACAACTCACAGACTGTATGAAGTCCAAGAAATAAAGAAAACAAAAAATATACATATATTCACAAAACAAGAAGACTTTGACTATTCCCATGCTGCGTTTTGTTTTGCATGTACTTTACGCTTATTGCAACTAGTACGTTTTCAATGCATACTGTCAAGCCCTTGAAAAAAATCAAGTACTGACTAAAAAACATATTCCCATGGTTTTATGTAAAATTTATTTTAATGTCTGAAAAAACAGTAATGACAAAAATGTATAATTTTAAGCAAAAAATGTTTAAAATCTTTACATTTATCTTTGTTTTGCAAAATAAAGTCGTTTAAAAAAAAACAAAAAAAAACACAAAGATCTATAGGGGAAAAATAAACAAAGCTAAATGAGCTTAATAGGTTACATACATATGTAAGCACATATTATATCTAGTATACATTTATATGCACACATGAATATATTCTTCATATTCATATATGTATACAAATACACATTGTATACATGTATAGACATATATAAATATACAGCTGTAAAAATACTGAAATATAAGACCATGAATTTGAGAGGGGTGACATAGGAGGAAGTTTCAGGAGTCAGGAATAATGTGTGATGTAGATGTAGTACCCATGTATTAAATTATCGAAAAAAATTAACTTTCCTATTATCCTCAGTGGGATGCGCTTGGTTTGTTTTTAGTAATCTTATCCATCTTTCTTTTCCACAACGTTTGTTGCATGTGTTCTGTACAAATTATACTTTTCAAGTCTCTTTTCTCTCCTTTTTGATCTTGATTCTCAGTGTAAATCTGTCTTAAGGTAGAACTACCAATAACCATGCCACATCTCAAAAGCTGAGAGACATTTAAATTCCTATGCCAGATTAACTATCCCCACATCTCTAAAATCAGCCTCCCACAAAGTCTCTGGGCGTAGATAAAATGTGGGCAGGATCTTGGCTGCCGTGAATAAATACTGTGCTTATTCCCATCTGAAAAAAAAAAAAAGAATAAGGTGTATATATGCATGTATATCTGTAAAGATATATATTACAAAGGTGTCACGTAAGATGTATATATCAGATTTATAGTAGAATTTAGCACAATATCACTTAAATGTTCTGAAATCCACCCATCCCAGCACATATTTATGGAAATTCTGTCTATCTTGTCAAAATTCAACACTAAGCCTGCATGTAATTAATTTTTTTTATATTAAGCAGAAGGAATATGAGGAAGACTTTAAAAATGTGTGGACTTTCATTGGAAGAGAGCCTTCTCAGGGCCTAGATCCAATTTTCTATTAGTATGTTATACACAGTATTATCAAATTTAATTTTTTTTTGTCACGTTGAAAATGGAAAGAAGTGGGCTGGAGAGATGGCTCAGATGGAAAGCAACTGCTCTTCCAGAGGTCCTGAGTTCAAATCCCAGCAACCACATGGTGGCTCAAAACCATCTGTAATAGGAGCTGATGCCCTCTTCTGGTGTGTCTGAAGACATGTAAAATAAAATAAATAACTAAAAAAAAAGAAAAAGAAAAAAAGAAAATGGGAAGAAACATACTAGCATTGGGAGGTAGAAAGAGAACTAAGAAGCACTAGTTAATATTGGTATACCTAGAGTAGACAACATGAATTCATTTTCAAAACATTTAATGAAGGTAAGGTAAGGTAAGAGGATAATGGCTTTCAGGCCAGCTTAGGGATACACAGAGTGTAAGGCAAACCTAAGATGCATGACAGCACCCAATCCTTAAAAAAAAATGAGGACTAATTACGAAACACTGTATCTTATCCCACAAATACTTATATTTATATTTTTAAGTTCATTGCTACCCTACACACAATAGCAAGGAAATAGGATCAGCCTAGATGTCCTTCAGCTTGTGAAGCAATAATGAAAGTATGGCACATATACACAATGGAATCTATTCAGCCATAAAATAACAAAATTATGGAATTTTCAGGAAAATGGACAAGACTAGAAAATACTATACTAAATGAGGTAAGCTTTATCACAACCAGTTTCTAGTTTCTATTTTTTTAAATATATGTATACTTGAAGATATGCTAGTGTAAATAGAAGCTAGGAAATTTAAAAAGGTGCATGAGAAGAGAGAATAGGTTTTAAGGAAGATGAGTAGGAAGGATAATACGATAATATAAAAGTGAAAGACAAACACTGAGGGTGAATAAGTGCACATGGACAGAGGTAAAGGAGGGAGAAGAAATGAGGATTTGTGCATGTATAAAAATGCATTAAAGAAACCTATTTATTTGTTTAGTACTTTAATAGATAAATAAAAATAAAAACCAATCTGAAGATAGAGCTCAGAAATGCATGGTCAATTACCTGAATTTAAGAACTGCCAAAAACTGTTTCATAATGTGTCTCAACTGTGTGAAATATACACAGGGCATGGACCCAGAGCAATGGAAGACCTTGATAGTCTTTCTGGCTATGCTAGAGAATGTATACTTCCTTCAAACATTTTCTACTGTTCTTCAATAAACATGTTCTGATTTCTATTGGTATAAAACATGTAATGTAATTATTAAGGCTATTTCTATTAATTTATTTGTTATTTATTAATTTATTCACTTATTTGATTGTTTATTGGTTGTTTTCTCTTCTTTTAAGATTTATTTATTTATTGTATATAAGTAGACTGTAGCTGTCTTCCGACACACCAAGAGGGCATCAGATCTCATTACAGACCGTGAGCCACCATGTGATTGCTGGGATTTGAACTCAGGACCTCTGGATGAGCAGTCAGTGCTCTTAACCACTGACCCACCTCTCTAGCCCAGTTGGTTGGCTTTTAAATACAGGGTTTCTCAGTGCATCCAACCCTGGCTGTTCTGGACTCTGTAGACCAGGCTGGCCTTGAACTCACAGGGGTCTGTCTGCCTCTTTGTTCTGAGCGCTGGGATTAAAGCTGTGAGCTACCAGCCCTGGCTAAGACTCTTTAAATAAAGAAAGTTCTAAGTGTAGAACAGGATTTCCTCAGTCTCTTCCATGAATCATGAACTGAGAGTACAGTACTGATAGCCACAATGATATGAAGCAGCAAAAGTACACTTTTAGTAGACTTCCTTTACTGAAGGCAAAAAAATATATAGGACAGAGCTTTGAATCATAACTTTACTACATGTCTAAGAAAACGTATTCCTATTTCAAATGGGTAAGCCCAGATTTCTACAGATAAACTTGTTACCTGTGGTTTCGGGGTAGCAATGAACTTATTTTAGATTTTTCTATTTTAAAATGAAATTATCCTCTAGCTATTTGTCCTATTAAATTATGCAATGATATTATATCTAAGTTTCCTTTCCTAAATGTCCATAGCTATTTGCCCAGGCATTATTCTCTCATACAACCCCCACTCTCAGCTTTATTCTGCTGTGGTCACAGAAGCATATATATTCAACTGTTTATCCTTTGGTAAATAGCCCAGGTATCTTCCAACTGAAATTTATCTCTTTCCCTTCAAAAGTGAAGTTTTTACCTTTTGATGTTGCCTTCATTCATTGATTCTGCTTTTCTCCAATTTTCACACTCTAAGAAAAGAATTTACCTGTTCAGAAACTATTGCAAATATTTTTTAAAGTGAATTATGAGGTATTCAATGTATCTGGAACATTTCATGAGGAAAACATATAGAATTCCAGTAATGTAGTGTTTACAGTCATCTCACTATTGGTAATGTTTCAGAGAAGAAAAAAAAATGCTATTCATTCTTCTTTAAAAATAGTAACAACTACAAAAGCAAAGAAATGGGAAAAGTCAACAAATTGAAATTTTTCAAGAATTCCAAGCATTAGATTTATTTTCTAACACTTGTCTATGACATTAGTTGCATCTTAGTCATGGATTAACCTTTTCCTCATTCTTTGTTTACTTAATCATATGGCTAGGTAGTTGTTTAAGGTTTCCCAGATGGTCTTAGCAGCACTCATTTTAATCCCAGCAGTCAGGAGGCAGAGACAATCAGATCTCTGCAAATTTGAGACCAGCCTGGTATACAGAGTTCCAGGACAGCAGAATTATATAGTGAAAACCTCTCTTTTAAAAAAAAATCATATACATAAAAATAAATCTTTGAAAATAAATAAATAAAGCAAAATACAACAAACAAAAAAATTTGCTCTACTCTCTTCAGTAGCATTCTCAGTAAATGACTAGCTCATTCACTTTGCCTCATGTTCCCTCAGGGTCTCCTCCTTAAACAAAATTTGCCTTCTTAACCTTATTTTTCCTACCTCATTTCAGACTAAACATATTATCTCCTTCAAATTAATTATATTAACTTCCACTTTATTTTTTCATTTTGAATTAGATTGTTTTTCTTTCTACTAATAATTTCTTCTTTATACTTAAAGGTCAAACATTACTAATAAGGAAATAAACATACAAGAAAATTTATCTTCAAGCCATATCTTTTTAAAAATTTATTTGTTTATTCACTTTAGCACCCTATCAGTCATTCCTTTTCTCCCAGTATGTCTTCACACAAATTCTTCTTGCATTCCTCTTCCTCCCCTGGGTGTCACATCTCTACACACTAATGCTACCACTACCCACCATCCCTAGACCCTCTGGGGTCTCTCCCCATCCCAGATCTTTGGTGTGTCCTAGAATTTGCCACCGCACACACTTCAGATTTCCCTTCTTTCTTCCCTGTTCTCCCTACATATGATATCCCACTGCCCACACACTGCTCTCTTCCCCTCCCCATCTCCTCTTTGACCCAGTTCCTTCCTTCTGTTGACCTCTGATATCTACTTTTTCCCCTTCTGATTCAAATATTTTCCTGTAAGCATTCCTTGTTTTTTTACCTATTTGGGTCTGTTGATTATTGGATGATGGTTATCCTATACTTTATGACTAATATCCACTTATAGGTCAATACAAACCACATCTGTCCTTTTGGGTCTGGGTTACCTCACTCAGAATGGTATTTTCTAGTTCCATCAATTGGCTGGCAAAATTCATGATCCGCTTGTTTTTAATGGCTAAATGGTATTCTATTGTGTAAATGTATCCATTCTTCAGTTGAGGAATATCTAGGGTTGTTTCGAATTTTGGGTTATTACAACTAAACCTGCTATGAACATAGTTGAGCAACTGTCCTTGTGGTATGGTGGAACATTTATTGGGTATATGCACAAAAATGGTATAGCTGGGTCTTCAGGTAGAACTGTTTCCAATCTTCTGAGAAACTGGCAAATTGATTTCGAGAGTGGTTGTAAAAGTTCACACTCCCACCAGCAATGGAGGAATGTTCCCCATGTTCTACACAACCTTGACAACATGTGCTGTCCTTTGAGTTTTTATTCTTAGCCATTCTAATGGGTATAAGGTGAAAATCTCAGAGTTGTTTTGATTTTCATTTCACTGATAACTAAGGATATTGAACATTTCTTTAGGTGCTTCTTGGACATTCGAGATTCCTCCATTGAGAATTCTCTGTTAATTCTGTACCCTGTTTTTTAATTGAGCTATTTAGATTGTTGGTGTCTAACTTCTTGAGTTCTTTATATATTTTTGATATTGGCACTCTGTTAGATGTCTGGTTAGTAAAGATCTTTTCCCAACCTGTAGGCTGTCATTTTGTCCCAATAATAGTGTTCTTTGACTTACAGAAACTTTTCAGTTTCAAGAGGTACCATTAATTAATATTTGACCTTAGTACCTGAGCCATTGATGCTCTGCTTAGGAAGGTAACTTCTGTCCCAATAATTTCAAGGCTATTCCCCATTTTCTTTTCTACTAGATTTAGTGTACTTAGTTTTAAATTGAGGTCCTTCATTCACTTGGACCTGAGTTTTGTGCAGGGTGATAAATATGGATCAGTTTGGATTCTTTTACATGACATTCATATTCAAACTGTAAAATTTCTCTTTGGATTAACAATTACTATAAAACATATTAAACTCAACTCTTAGTAGTGTGAAATTTTTTAAAAAATATTCACAATTACTGTGAGATTGAAGACAATTTAGTTGAATGATTGTATCTCCTAGCTGAATAATTGTATCTCAGTTTCTGTTTTGGGTTACAGTCAAGACTACATGCTCCACTTATCTGTGGACTTCACTGAGGCCAAAAAACCTGTGTATAAGTTTAGTTATTATCATGTCAAATTCTCTACAAGAGTTTTTAATGTTACTGTGATCTAATGTTTG